>NW_004955429.1:11409727-11461384 GCF_000276665.1 Chinchilla lanigera | reverse complement strand
TAAAATAAAATAAAAAAAAATAAAAATAAAAATTAAAAAAAAAATGAAACAAACATAATTAGGTTGGCATCAAGATAGAAAGAAGAGAATTCATTTGTGAAGTGTTTACAAGATAAAACTGAGAGAATTGGTCATGGATTGCATTTAGGAATAAGAGAGAGAAGAATATGTCAGGGATACCCTTTAAGTCTTTGGCTTTCACAATTAAACTATGATGAATGATGAAAAAAATGGGAAAATCATATGATTTTGAATTTTTGTATTTCTGAGAGAACTAAGGGGAAAGAGATTAGTAGTTAGATAAAGAGTATAGAATCCAAAAACATCTGGGAGAGAAAAATAATTTTGAATATATATATATATGATTAAATCTTTGTTCTTGTTGACACTCCCCAGGAGAGAGTTCTTAAGGAAAAGAAGATAAACTAGAATATACTATGAGAAAATGTGACATTTAAAAATCCAGAGAAATATATCTTTAAAAAAGCAAAGACAGAGAGACCATGAAGAAGGACGTTTCTTAGAAGCCAGGGTAAAAGGATTTTTCAAGATTATGGATGATGCCACATTCTGTTGGTCAACACAAGTCAAAGGAGCAACTTAGGTTCTTTTTTTTTCTAAAAAAGAGAAAATCAACTTCACCATGGGAGGAGTAACTGTCACCCTGCAGAAATGTCTTACAGAAATGGAGAGAGCTACTGCAACCATCTTAGCAACCTATCAGTTTTATTGGACTTCAGTGTCGCACAACTGGGTTTAGTCTCCTAGTGCTATTCCAGGAGATCAAAGGTGGTTCTATCATGTTTCCTTGATATCTTTCTTATACAGCTCCATTCCTTGACCTCTGAGTTCCTTTCTTAGTTTGAAATTGTACACATGACAGTAAGATTCTCAAATTAATAAATTTCCTCCATGGGAGCAGAAGTTACTTGCTTTTTTTCATTCACTACTGAATCACCAGCACTTAGAACTGTGCGTGTAACATAATACCCTTTAATGCATTTTACTAACTTACTGGATAAGTAAATAAATGAATGTCAAAGCTATGATAGAAGTAATATATCAGCTACCACTTTATAGGATAAATTTGATTCCATTAGAGAGAGAAAAGTCAGCTGGAATATTAATGCCTATGAAAGAAAAAACATGCATAACACTAAATTCCTAAGATTTCAACATGAATCCAAAGACAAAGACTTTTCAAATTGATCAGCATATCTGAATATTTGAATATACTACTGTGATGTGATAGAATTAATGGAAAATTATTACAACATATAAAACTAAACAGTTCCTTAAAAAGAAAATTGGTGTTTTACACCAATTTTGATTTTTATGATGTATATATTTGAAAGGTGCAGTGTGATGTTTTGATATATGTTTACAGTGTGAAGTGATTAAATCAAGTTAATTAACATGCAAACACATACTTATTTTTTTTGGTGGTGAAGACACTTAAAAACTGTTAGCAATTTTGAAACATACAATGCATTATCATTAACTGTGGTCATCACTGTCTGCAATAGATCACTAAAACTTGTGCACAGTGTTTATCTGGAAATTGGTGCCCTTTCCCAATATCACCCCTCTCCCTCCCCGGCCTCCATGCACAGTCTCTGGTAACTACCTTTCTGTTCTCTACTTCCAAGTGTTCAACTTTTTTCAACTTTTTGATTTTCCAAATATAAATAAAGTTGTGCAGTGAAATATGCATTTTAAAACTATGAACATATATCAAAAAGAAAAGCTGACATATAAATGAAGATGAATAGAATTATTCTGTTAAAATATGGAAAAGATCTGCACAAATCAGACTATTATATATAGATATCAATGTATTTTAATTACTGTATTAAAATTATAAATGTCAGCAACTAATCAAGAAGGAACTTTGTTTCATAGTTTGCATGTAAAACAGAAAAAAATATTCTGAAATAAAGAACAAATTCACATATATCTTTCTTTTAAAGGACCTTTTGAAAGAATTTCACCCAAAGAATTTAAACAGAAAAACTCAGTAATATTAAGGATATTTTTAGGCACAACATACATTATAATGGGGAACCCAAGAAAGAAAACTACCCATATACGCATAGATTAAAGCACAACAAGATCAGAAAAGTTCCATAAGAAATATCCTAAGAATAAATGCATCCCTTTCTAAGTCCTCTAACTTAATTAGAAGAGAAAAATCAGAAATAAAGCCATCTCTAACATTTGGGAACAAGGCAGAATTAAAAGTGGAGGTCCACACACTGAGTATGGAAATATTTAAAAGTTAAAAGTCCACTATAATGAAATATAAAATATGTTATCTCTATCATTTTATCTTTACAACCTTTCAGTTTTGATTCTGGGGTTCTTCAGAACTGCACACCAGGGTGTGATCCACCTGGGGATGCACTCTGGACTTCCCACAGCTGCCTTCATCCAATGTCACTAGAATCTTAGATACATGCATATGAGTGCCCTGGCTCAAATGTCATAGTTCCATCCACATGACATGCAGAGTACTCTTTTTGTCCACCCTCTGTCCCTAGTGACATGCACCTCAGCAACAGAACAGACCTGAGAAAGAAGTTGTATAATTCCTGGAATCAGCATGGTACAGATGCAGCAGAGCACTCAACACAATCCAAAATGAGACTGTTTAGGTTTGGTGTCTGTCTTCATTACTTTTCTCTCATTGCTGGGACAAAATGCCTGACACCCAAAATTAAGGAAGGAAAGGTTTACTAGGTCACAGTTTGTGGAGGTTTCAGTTCATACTTGGCTGGCTCCAAGGCAGAGTGGCATGTGGCACAGGGCAACTGTTCATGGCTGAGGAAGATGGCAAAAGCAACAACAGCAAAAGGGAGGAAAGGTGGCAAACAGCCTCTTTGCTTCCATTACACTGTATTCAAACTATCCGCCCCAGGGCCAGTGTAGCTTTCACACCCATAACCCTAGCATTGGACCATGGATCAATCAAAAACTCTAGAAGCATGCTCCATGACTCCATGAGGCTTTAGGGGGACATCCAGACACAAACAATAACAGTGTCAGTATGTTCCACAGCTCCATGAACTCCTCACATTACTATAAGGACATACCCCCTGTAGGGCCAAAGTGGGACATTGTCTTATCTAGTCTAAGGTTGTCCTAGATCTCCCTACATCTATTAGGGGTATTGTGTATTTAAATTTACTTTTAAATTTCAGAAATTATGGTGCATAGAGTTTTAATATTGTAATTTGGTAATCCAATCATACTGGGTGATACTTATTACAGCCTACTGTAGGCAGACGACTATAAGAGTTCCTATGAGATGGAAGTAAATAAACAGTACACCTGCCTCAAAAACATTTAATCTGGCATACAGTCTGTTACATATCTTTAACTATCATAAAATATGATAAAACAGCAGTGAGATGAAATAATGATCTAGATGATGCTTCACTATTTGAATATAATCTTTCTTAAGCCAGAAATTTAGTGGATATTTTTTCTTCACAGTTTTGTATCCCAAAAGTAATGCCCAGAGATGGTGACCAATAAATATTGATTGAATGGATGAAGACAAAATAAATATAGAGCAGCTGCTATATTTTAATACCTCGCATAAATCACAGGGTCACTGCTATTTCCACTGTGCAGATGAGGAAAAGTGATTTAAATAAATAACTAATTAAAACAACTGGTAAATAGCAGAGGTGAATCTAAGCCCAGCTATAATCTCAAAGCTCATTTCCTTTCTATCTCATTCCTATGATACCCAGTGCCTTCTTTCTCTAATAAATAATTTATATCCCCTTTGCTGTCCTAAAATCAATTCACTAAGAATATACTTTTGAATACATAAATTTAGAAAAATAAATGCAGTGTCCTGTCTCTAAAATAAAGAAGAAATAAAAAGTATGCAACACATAGTAAATTAATACACACATGATGCTCAGGTAGGACCACAACAGGAAAGATAATGAAAAAGATACTTGCCCTTATGCATGACATCATCATTACCGCAATAACTACAGCTACAGGATAATTGAGAAGACAGGTATCTATGGCTCAAATACATGATTGCCACTGCCATTGACATTTGATAATATTCAAAATGCAGTACACAATCTATTCTCCCTTTCCGTGATTAGTTGAACTTCCTGAAAGTCACTATACATTAATATTGTGCTAGGGCTGGGGATTTAGCTCAGGGGCTGGGGATTTAGCTCAGCGGCAAAAAGCGCCTGCCTGGCAAGCACAAGGTCATGAGTTTGGTTCCCGGTACCGGAGAAAAACCAAAAATGTATATTGTATATATGTATATTGCGCTAAAGTGCTGCACACAGAACACTTTTTATTGAACAGAACTAGTTGATACCCATTAAATATCAGAGATGCCTATTTTCCTTCTAACAAACAAAACATCTTCATGTATTTCCAAAATACTATGGAGGAGGAAGTGATATCCTCTAGACACTCTTGTCTTACTGGTCCTCAGTAAAGAGAGACTAAACAGAGATACTTTCATTTGGTCTGCTCAGTCTAGGGGTCAGAGATCAGCAAAGGCCCTGCCCTGAAGTCAAAATTGTGAGCTGGGCTTTGTAAACCCAGGAGGACTTCTTCAGGCCAGTGTGCTTGGAGTGCTTCACACAGGCCTCCTCACAGTCCCACCATCAATCATCTTGCTGCAGAACTAGGATATAGTAGGAAGTTCCAAGACTCTGCCAAATTTGGGTGAAGAAAATGCAGTTTTGACCTGAGTATATTTTAATAGTCTCTACTGTAATTGTGGAAGTCAGGTTCTTAGCCCAGAGCTCTGCAAGGATTTTAGAGAATAGACGCCATAAGTGCTGAGTGGGTTTTTTGTTGTTGATGTTGGGAAGGCTTTTTACTAACCTGTTCAGTGATACAGTTCCTCAAGAACATTTTTGAGCACCTATTTGGCTACAGATTCAGAAGTGTAAAAATGACTTTCAGTATCAGGGAAATCTGCGGTTTTTCTCTGTAAGCTGGATGGTGAGCCTTTTATATTCTTGGAAGACAGTTTTGAGTCTCTGATACCTTGGGCATATCTTAATCATGATGCTATGCTTAATAAATGTCTGTTTGATTTGAAGCTCATCTACTGTATTGAATCAACATAGCCCTGCATTTATGCCTGCATGTGTTGCTGATGCTATTTAAGCATCTGTCCAAATTAGTACACTTAGCTTCAATTCCTTCCTTGGGGGAATCCTGCTATTTTTCTTATCGGAGGGACTTTTAAGAGGCCCTAGTTGTTTATATTCCCTATTGTGAATGAGTCCCTTGGAGCTGTTAACAAATGACTCATTGTGAGTTAGTCTACATGATCCCTAGAATGCCCTCCCAGTTCCAACATTCTATGATTTTATAAGTGGAACGTTAATTTCTCTAATTTCTACAGACTAAAATGTCACAGGCAGATACTGAGAATAAAGTGGAGCTTGGTGGTCTGTTATGTATTTGTACAAAACAAATACAAGGCAATCAGGGAAGAGTACTTATGGACAAGCAGCTGCTTGAGGAGGGCTTATGGTGACTTCAGGAGCATCTGTAAAGATGATATATAGTAGGGTTTTTTTTAAATGTTTTGATCAGTGTTGCATTGGAGAAGAGGTTTAAATAAATGTTTCTGGAAAAGTGAAATCTGAAAAAGACAAAGAAAGTACAAAACAAAGACATGAGAGATGACTTCATAGATTTACAGAGTGGGCATCAGTGATTAAATTCCACAGATAAGATTTCTTTTCTAATCTAGGTAATTTTTTTTTGGTACCAGGAATTGAACTCAGGACCTTGCTTTTGCCAGGCAGGTGCTGTGCCACTCAGCCATAGCCCTTGCCCCTAGTCTGGGTAATTTTAAACTTAAACAACATCACTGCAAATTGTTTATAAGGCCCCCCACAGTGAGTTAGCTCCAAATAAGTCCATTAGATATATTTAAACCATCCTTTTTGGCCAAGGAAGATTTCACTGAGGTACAGAAGGGGATGTATGTTTGGAGGAGTACTATTGTTTCACAATTTTGCCATTTTCTAGTTTTATAAAACTTACATGCTGACTCAGATTACTTTGATTTTTGTTCTTGTCTAAATATGGCTATTTTCACAGAACTATCTACCTTTTTTCTAAGACCTGCATCTTTACTAGATTTTTCATTTCAAAGCAAGTTCACAATGAAAATTTGAATTTAGGTGATTCCAAATATAATAAATAGAGACATGATAATTAACATTATTCTACCTTAGTTTATCTCTACCAATTTTTATGGGATTTCTGTATCTTCTTAATTCCTAGCTACATTTCCAATTCTTCCTACTATATTCATTTATTTGTCTTTTATGTCCCCTTCTGATATTTTGTTATTGAACTTTGGTCTCATCTGTTTCATACTTTTTTATTCACCTAAGACAGTCTCCTTTCTTATGTCTTGATTACATTTGCATTTATAGTTTCAGGCAGTTTCTATTGTTGTCTATCCCATTAGATTGCTGTTTCAGGTTCAGCTAGATCTCTTCTTTGTCTTCTCTATTTGTGCCAGACAACTTTACTCACAGCTCCTTCTTTAAAGGCTGCTTCCTTTTCAATAGCTCTTGCTCCTATCCTTCCATCCTTGCACACACACACACACACACACACACCACACACACACTATCATCATCACTGCCACTACTCCCACCATATTCTTCTTTGCCATTCCCTTTTTCCCCCAGTTCTATCTGATACCCTGAGATGTAATCTGTAAGTTCTTCATTCTTACTACCACTCAGCATTCGTTTCTCTTCCTGGCTTCTATTACAACCCCATCCCATTTTACACCTATCCTCTCTCCTCTCTGTCTTATCAGTAGTGAGTTTCAGCAGTGCTTATAGAAACAGATCACTTATTTGCCAGTTCAGTGAAAACAAACTCCCCTAAGCCACAATTCAAACATGAAGACATGGAATTGAGGAGAACTTTCCTGTTTACTTAATAAACATGTGCAGAAGATAGCACTGAACTAACTCTGGCTTTGGGAAAGAGGATTATCAGACATGGCATCAACCCTCAAGGAACTTTCTGCTTCTTTAGAAATCATAAAAGCACAAATTCACTGTGATTGCTCAAACATGTCTGATATTGAGGAGATGACCAGACAAGATGGCCATGAATGCTTAAATATTTAATATAGAGAAGACTGCTCATAGAAAACGGGAGTTGTTGTTAACAATGCAAATATGTATTATGGATGCCTAAATGAAATCACTGAATATTTAAAAGGAATGAAGTGAAATGTATCCAAGCATTGTAGGATGATATGGAGAAAACGTAGTTAGGGAAAAGTAACCCTCAAACTAAAATCATTCCTGAGAATTGTGGAGGACAGAATAACATATGCAGAACATACTGATGTTAAGCACTGGGACTTAAAACAAACAAGAGGATGTAGGAATAACAGGTGAAGAGATTTTGAGTAACCCAACTTGCTAAATACAGAGCTGCTAGTTATAGCTCTTCAGTGCCCCTTCCCCAAAACCTGCAGAGTCTCTTCCCAGGCAAAAGTATGTTCACTACCATTGGTTTCTCAGGACCCACTGTGACTGGAACCTCTCAGAACTGCCAAGGACTTACCATGACACCTTTCCTTCTTCCTTCATGACTTCTACTAATATGTAAAATTTTATTAGGGAATGAATTTCTGGAGAAATAAAGGACATAATTATTCAAATTATAATCTCAGGGGAGTTACTTGGAAGTCTGGACTTGATTTCCAAAATTGCTAAAGATAGAACACAGTAACAAATAAATTATAGTCAAGAACTCTCACTGATGTGTTCACAGATGAATGGAGTGTCTTAGAAGATAAAATGCTCAGTGAAATGTTTTTGGTATACGCGTGTTCTGGCTTGTACCTAGATGTCCCCCCTGCCCAGAGTCTCATGTGCTCATAGGTGAGGCTTTGCAGAGAATGCTGGATCTAGGGTGTGTGATACTGGTATTAAAGTTATGTGGTTTCAGCACAGTTCTGGATGTGCATAATGAGAAGGTTCACGCTTATTGTGGATAGCACCACCCACTAGACTTGTAGCCTGAATGAAATACAGGGAAAGAAGGAATGCAGACTTGCTGCCTTCTGCTTTCCCTGCCTTAAGCCCACCCCACCAAGGACTGAAACCCCAAAAACTCTGAGCTAAAATGTACCTTTCCTCCTTTACTTGGGAGTGTTGGGTATTTTTTCCCAGCAAAGAATACATAAGACAATGTGCCAGGACTGATTGGCAAGGATACTGCAGAGGGGATTCAGGTCTTGGTTCAGAAGCAAAGTTAAATGACTTCTATGAGAATTTCTGAAATTACATTATTCTATAGTATGAAAAAGACAAGTTTTTATATTAGACTACTTTTCTCTTACCTTCTTGAAAATTCATTTCATTTATCTATAAAGTGGGAGTAGAATTCCTATCTTATAGTTTGTTGTACGGATTAATGAGAACACCCTTACTAGGGAGTGAGCCATGATTAAGAATTGTCCACTGATGTTTCCTTAACTCTGATATACTACTACCTCAGGTCATGAATGCTTCTGTTTGCAAACAGTTTAATTCAAGAACAAAAGTGGTGGGCAAAATTTTGCTTTGATTCATGAACTCTGCATTGGGTATTAAACACAACTGTGGCTATCTTCTGAGAATGATAGAACAAATTAAGTTTGTGAACAGAGATACCACTATAGTTGTATAGTGATCATTTTAATAAATGTAAAGTAATAGACTATTCATGGGATAGAAATTCTCTGCTACTTAAAAAGATTCTTGATACTACTCATTTGGATGAACATACTTGTACTTCACACCTGGTAGAAAAACATGGCAAACTTAAAATGGGCTGTAAAAGGGAGATTTCCAATAAGACACAGAGAATATCCTACAGATCCTAACTTTTCTTTCATAGAGTCCCAATGACTCTGAATCTCTCCCATTTTGTGGGGTGGTAGTGGTGGTGGTGAGGTTTGCTATTGCTCAAAATTTGCCTCAACCTTCCATCAGCTATGAAGTTTTATAGGAAGATTCTTACAATAAACAAGAATTCCTGAGCAGTACTATTGTTCTGTATAAAGTCTTCCCTTACAATTGTGAAAGTAGGAAAAAAACATGGAATCTAAGAAAAGAATCTGCAATACCAAATAGAACATTGCACTGAATGAAAATGAAAAACATGTTTCAATATATTTATGATTGGAAATGAAAGAAGACAGCATTATTTAAGAAAAAAACAAGAGATTAACGTAAGCAATAAGGTAATTCAGTGGTGGGGATGGAAATGGCTATAGAGTGGGTAGAAATAAAAAGGAAGCAGAAGAGACAAGGGAATGATGCAAAAGACAAGCTTGAGTCACTAGGCCAGAATATAAAAAAAAGAACACTGAACTATGCTTGAATCACTATCATACTTTTAATTATTAGAGCTTAGAACAAACTTTAATATCTGGTTGAATTACTCACCTTGCAATATTCTTTCCGAAAGTATTTAAAAATAATTCCACTCTTCATTTCAATAAAAATTTTCTCAAGATCTAGCCAAAGTAACATTATAAATTTACGTAAACAAAATACATATTAATTTTAAGAGACCTTACATTTTTACTTACACAGAGTTTCCTTGATATGCGGTCTTGTAGCAGAAAATGCACCCCAACCAAAATACTTCAGTTTGTTAGTTGCCCAGGTAGTAGTTCCTGTTGCAGTTCAGGTTGTTTCTGTCTCTTAGAAATGGCTGGTCACTGCGATGAAGATTGTAAGAACCCATCCCCTATTGACAAGCCATTCTGCCTCTGTACTTCCTTCTTGCTTATCCCATATAAGCCCTAGACTACCAGAGATCAGGGCCTGATATTTTGAGAATGATCCTGATCAGTGCCCATCGACATAAATAAATCTGCCTCCAAGTCCTGAGTGTTGTTTTGCTGTTTGCCATCACAGTCTCATTTCTCTACATCTGATTTCCTGTCCATGGACTAAGGTGCTACACATTTTCATTGAATTGTTATTAAGCATATGCATAAAATTGTTATTAAATTTGCTATAATTATTTAACTCTTATGAAGACCTTAAAACAGCACTCTTATAGGTGGCACACTAGGGTCATATGGATGTTATTAGGACAATTAGGATGTTAAAATGCTGATAATCCATAATCTTTACAGTAAACATCGTTTTAGAAATCTCAGACAAAAAAATTAAGACTTCTAAAAAAGAGTGTATGTATAAATATTTCAAATAAGAAAAGAAATTTATTATGATAGGCAAAGGATTGAGATTCTACTTTCAAGAGAAAATTAGCTCAAATTATAACAAACATCAGAGTACTATAGGATAGTAAGTGACAACAGGATTGTATAGTTACAGTTGTAAAGTGCCTCAAACAAATAGAAATGCTCAATATTTGTTAGTTTGTAATGTTATTTCCTTAGCCATACAAGCGTGTTTACCTGCTATATGAGTGCTCATTTGGGAGAATCCTCTATGTCACTAGAAGAGAAATTGAACCATAAGCTGCATATTTCCAACCTTATTAGGTTTGGCAAATGGTGGACTACTTTATACTCCTGTCAGTAGTACTTTGTATATTTTAAATAAATCACTTTACATACTAATTTTCAAGATCATAGCACCACAAAAAAATTGAGAAACATCTTCAGGCTAAACCAGCAGTTGAAAAATACTTTAATAGATTCTTTATTTAAACAAAATTTTTAACAGAAAAAGTTGTATTAATTGATTTTTTTCAGTCAGAGATAAAAATGTATCAGTGCCCAACACAGTTAAATTAGAATAACTGAAAAATATAAAAGTATTCTCAGAAAATACATTTTCTTATTGAATCTAACACAGCTCATTAATACTAGAACTTATCAAATTCTGTGTTATGCACACAGTTTTATGTATGTATACATGAAAATATGCTAGATAGAGTTCTGTCTATATATAAAGCTATGTATTACTAAGAAATATGTAGTCTTTTCTCAGCTTGATGTACTTTGATCATGGATAAGTTAAATAAAAACTGAAGATAAAAGTTTAAGAGCCCCATAACAATTGTATGTAGAGAGGAAATATAGGAACAAATAGGAAAGAAGAGCCAAGAAAAGAGGACATCACACCATCAATAGCTCAGTGACTAACCCATAAATACTATGGAAGCAATATAAAAATATGCCATGGAACATCCAAACCTAACAGGTAATAAAATGTGAGTTACTTAGTTCAAAACTTTGCATATGGTTTAAACAAAATCATATTGAACTGAGCAGAAAGCACAGTGGTTTGTAATCTTTTCTTTTTTCCAAAAAAGAAAATTTCAGAAAGTTTGTCTCAGTTTCTTCCATAAGGGATGAGTAAAACACATTTGGAAGATGGTAGAAAGATTAACCCAGGCACGACAGTGTCCCTACTTAATCAGTAGTCGAGTCCAGACAGGAACTTATTACCCAACTCCAGTGTCCATGGGGATGCTCTTTCATCTGCATACATGAAATTAGGCTTAGTGAATGACCAAATGTGAATCTAAGAAGAAAGGATCATCAATGACTCTGAGACCTGAGACTTTCAGAACGATGATACTGCTGACATAGACAGCAATGTGAAGATGTAGACCTTGTTAGAGCTCCTTGGAGATAAGGTTTAGCTCTCAGATCTCAAGGAGGGATTTGTCTGTGCCTGGAGCAATCTATTCTTAGAAATGTAAGCTGGTTTAAAAGTCTACAAATCAGAGCGGAGGGCTTGTTGGGATGTCGATGAGTAAGACCAGGGCAGAAACGACAGCTAGGAATGATTAGTCTGGAATACAATGGGCAAGGTCTGTGAAAGAATCAGAACAAAAAAAGACTGCTGAGAATGTTACAGTGTGTGTATAATACTATGTAAGAATGGTTTTGTATAATTTCTGAACATAAAGAAATCACATGGCAATTTTTATACCAGCAACTAAGTGTACTGCTATTGAGACAGGCAACCATAGCTGGAGGAGGCAAGGTGAGAACAAGGTAAAACTGAAGAGCAGAATGTGAATGGGAAGGGCACACAGACAAAAACCTGAACATATGCAGATCTTTTCCTATTGTTACTAAGAAATTATGGCTGAATTACTCAAATTTCTCCAGCAAAAAAGGGTCAAAGCATAACTGAGGAGGAAAGAAGAGGTTGGGTGAGAACAAAGTAATCATAAAGGAGCAAAGAAGTTTTAAAGTGGAAAGAAGTTTTAAGGGGTAGTGATTCGAGGTACAGCCAAGATATCGATATCAGAATAAGGTTAAGGGCCCGAAGGGATCCCTGAGAGATCTCTATGCAACTCGGGACTCAAAGCAGAGGTGTCCCCTGGACAGTAGGAATCCAGTAAAATTGCGGGCTGGAACTATGTGTTGTGCGTGTAAGCTTGGTTCAGTCTGGGTTGTCTCTGGGTGCAGAGACTGGAATAAAAGATGCCTACTGACCTTCGGACAGTGTGTTACCCTCTGTGTGGACCTCTGCAGACCTCCGCTGTAAGGTAAAACACAGCAACAGCAAACAGCTGTGTACTTCACACACTTTAGTATAGGAATCTGGAGCATGAATGAAAACGAGCTCCAAAGCCTTCTGGAATCTTCTGAAATTTAAAAGACTGAATAGGGTCATGTTTGGGGGGTAATGAAAAGCACCTGTGAATCTAGTTATCCATAACAAATTCAGGAGTAGGGCAAATAAACGTTGGCTTGAAAATTAAATTGGGGGGCTGGGGATATATCGCAGTAGCACAAGCGCTT
Source organism: Chinchilla lanigera (assembly GCF_000276665.1). Lineage (NCBI taxonomy): Eukaryota > Metazoa > Chordata > Mammalia > Rodentia > Chinchillidae > Chinchilla > Chinchilla lanigera. The sequence continues at coordinate 11,448,606 of NW_004955429.1, read as the reverse complement.
GCCTGGCAAGCTTGAGGTCATGAGTTTGATTCCTGGCACAAAAAAAAAAGAAAGAAAGAAAAGAAAATTAAATTGGATGAGAAAAATGAGAAAAAATAAACCTTAAAACTCTTGAGGTAAAATAAATATCATAAAAATGGATTTTCCCTAAAATTTAATGCTGAGATCATAGATGTGTTAGAAAGACCACTAACTTCAAGAGAATACAGTAAACTCCAAAAGGAAGAATCAGGTCAAATGTACCAAACTGAGGGAGAATTCACAAAATTAAGACATATCATTTTGGGCATGGAACAACATCCTACAATATTTCATCCTTTAAATACTGTAGCTCTTAACAGGAGAATGCAAATGTCATAGTTCTTTTAATCTTTCTAAACTAATATAGTTCAGACATATTTCAGGAAACAGAAACTCTTCACACCCAATAAAATTGATAAAAAGATTTTAGAAAAACTGTACATCCCTTTTCACCCTTTAAACATACACATTCTGATAGCAGATACAATTTTGCGACTGATTCTAGTGGTTGGGAATACACAGAGCCTGCCCCCCAGAAATGCATACACACGTCAGGAGAAGAAAAATAATGTGATGTTTTGTCAACAAGTAGTGTTACACTCATATGGGGGACCTTGGAGAATGTTGTATATCACAGAAAACCGCCCCCTGTCCTTAGAGAAGAAATTGAAAATGCATGTGCAGCAATCTCAATGACCAGGATTACGCAAGCAGCAGTTTGCCATACTAATAAATGTCTAGAAGATAATGGCCACCACTTTGAGCACCTCTTGAAAATGTAGAGGCCAAAGGTAACTTCTATTAATTTTATGAAGTCTCAATAAATTTGGTATTCAAAAAATTACAAAAGTTTATATATATTTAAACAAAAATTTCATAAAAAATTTTCTTCAACTGTGAAATTAGCCAGTTCATAACTATGCAGTGTGAGAACTGCAGGTCTTATGGAAAGGACACTTGTGACATTATTTTATACGAAGTTTTATTAAGGTGGAAACCTGCATAAGTACCTCTACTTAAGGATATATGGAAAACACGATTTCAACAGGGGCAGAACCTTACTAAATCATTCTGAGCATAATTGTTCACCAGCTTATATCCCCACACGGTTTTCTTAGAGAGGCCAAAACACTGAATAGTTTCTGTGTCTCTGCTAATCAGAATGCTAAGAAAGAGGAATTTAGCTGATTGGGTCTTTTAGAAAACCCTGGTCTTATAGTCAGTACCAGAAAGCCCCCCGCCCCGCCTCAAAAAAAGGATGGGGGCTGGGGATTTAGCTCAGCGGTACAGCACCTGCCTGGCAAGTGCAAGGTCATGAGTTTGGTTCCCGGTACCAGAAAAACACCCCCCCCAAAAAAATAGAAGTTATAGTAAAAATGAATATGACTCAAATGAAATAGTTTGATGAGCAATGGCACTGTGGAAATAGCCATCGGGGTGGTGATAATGAAATTTAAAATTGAATCTGTTCAATTCAGCAAACATTGTTTAGTTTTATATGCAAGGTTGTAGAATTTTGGTAGATACAAAGATGAACAAGACAAATTTCTTTCTCTTAAAATCTTCATGGCCTGGAGGTGAAGCCAGGGATTTAAACTCCATAAGGAAATTTAAATCACAGTCGTATACATTCTTAATCCTCATAAGAAATTTCCTTTTGATGGGGGAATCGGAGGAAGTCTGTCCTTCAATGGAAAGAGATTGGAAACAGAGCAAAGAGGAAAACAGTAGGTGCGCTGTTGGAACAACAGGAAATCTTGTAGGATAGATGGAGTCACAGGCTGAGAAAAAAATCTGACCAGAGTGTTGGGAGCTAATTGTGGTAATCAAGCCCCAAGCTGAGGATGGAAGCTTTGCATTGTAGGCAACAAGGGGATACCATGGGCTCTTTTTTAATTTCATAGAAAAAAATTTTTTTTAAATTCACAACAAAATAATAAAAGAATAACAATAGTTAATCCACTGTGTATTGTTAACTTCCAAGTAGTTACTCAGAGTACAAGATATAGGCATAAAAATTTCTCCAAACCATATTAGCACAAACTTTTCTAATAACTAAGAGAAATTAGTAGTATAACTATCTTGTATCTGTTTTTCCTTCCCCTTCCTTCCTTTTCTCCTTCCCCCATCTTAGTTTCTCTTTCTTTTTCAGTAATTTCTTCCCATTTCACAATATCTATAGTACATTTTGGAAAGACAACCCATAGAGTTGGAAAAAAATTTAGTCAGATGTCCCTTAGACAAGGATTTATATCTAGAACATATAAAGAATTGAAGAAAATCAGATTCCTCAAATTTAAAGGCCCAGTCCAAAAATGGGCATCTGAAATGAATACACAATTCTCAGATGAAGGAAAGCAAATGGCAAACAAATATATGAAAAAATGTTCAACATCACCTATCATTCAAGAGCTGCAAATTAAAACAATGCTGAGATTCCATCTCACTCCTGAAAAAATGGCTGTCATCAAGAAATCAATCCATAACAAATGCTGTAGGGGTTTGGGGGAAAAGGAAACCCTTCTCCACTGTTAGTGGGAATGTTGACTGGTGCAGCCACTCTAGAAATCAGTATGGAGATTCTTCAAAACACTAGGAATAGAAGTTCCATTTGACCCAGCTGTTCCACTTCTGGGTATCTTCCCAGAAGAATTAAAAACATCATACCACAGAGATATATGTGCGCCCAGGTTTATAGCGGCCACAGGAGGCCACTTCTGGAGATTGCTGCAAGATTCTAGGTAAGAGGGTATGAAAGCATTGGGGACAGAAAATGGGGCATAGCCCGAGGGAAATGAAATGAGGTGCTGGGTACAAAGTCATATGGCAAACTAGGAGCAAGAGCCAGAGAGCCAGTGGGCTAGAGATAAGAAAGGAGGGAAATGATGAAGGCTGAAGTTGTTGTCATTTTAGATTACACAAATTTGCAAAAACTAGTATGAAAGATTCTATATTGTTCCTCATTCATACTCTTCAAACTTCACACTATCACACTTGCCGTCTCTGTCTCTCTCTGTCTCTGTCCCTCTCCTCTATTTCAGACATTCCTTTTTCTGAAAAAAGGTCTTGACTCTAAATTCTAAAGATGACTGAAATTCTGAACCTTGAGATGTTGAGAAACTTGCTCCAAAGGTAATCAAGATCATGAATATGCAAGAAGAAAAGGAGGCTGGGTGGAGGGCCCAATAGTGCAAAGCAGTAGGAAAGAGAGCTCAAATTCCCTGCAAATCATTTTCTCGTATACATCTCACCAGGGAATGACCCCTTCTGATCAGATGGTTTCCCCTTCCTAACAAGTACAAAGTGTGGTCCTAAAGGACCAGTCAAAGCAGTGACTGAGCTGCACCTCTGTAGCTAGCTGCCAAATGAATTCAGGTAAGCAGATACCGCAACTGGTCAACCCAGACATGAAACTAGATGTTAACCTAAATAGTAGTCCTCTCTTGAGGACTTTTGATTCTCATTTATTTGTTCATTTATTCAATAAATACTTATTAAGAACAATATATCAAGCAGTGTTCTATATCTTGGAAATTTAGCACTGAACAAAACAGAATCCCTTGCTTTCGTGAGACTTACCTCATAGTGTGGACAGAAATAAACAAATATGTATCCTGAGATATTAAAGGTGTGAAGAATGATCTAGCTGGGCAAAAGGTAGAGTGACTACCCAAGTTCGGGAGCTACTTTAGATAAGGAGGTCAGGAAAGGCTTCTCTGATAAAGTGATATTTGAGTACGAACATATTGAAATGAGGGGATATCAGCACTCCACAAGGAAATCATTTCCAGCAGGAGGAAGAGAGAAAAAATGTCTGTAATGGGAGCATGTTTAGTAGGCCCAGCGTACTCCAAGAGATGTTTGCTGCACTGGGCTTATGCTTGAAACACTTATCAAAACAATGAAACAATTATAGCTAAGAAGACAACAGAGGAGATTAAATGGAATATAGAAAATATTGAAATAGGGGCTGGGGATTTAGCTCAGCGGCAAAAGCGCCTGCCTGGCATGCGCAAGGTCATGAGTTTGGTTTCAGGTACCGGAGAAAAACCAAAAAAAAAAAAAAAAGAAAATATTGAAATAGTCCTAAAGCAGGTAGACTAAGAGAAAAAGAATAATGAAACAAATTTTATGAATAAAAAACCAACAGCAATGTGATAAGCTCAAACCTAACCATGTTGATAATTATAGTTGTAAATATCTTAAATATAAATGCTCTAAGCATCCAGATAAAAAACAGAGATTACTGTATTGGAAAAGATCCTGACTATAGGGTGTCTGTAAAAAACACATTATAAAGACACATATAGGTTAAAAGCAAAAGCATAGAAATATATAGCCTGCAAACTCTGATAAAAAGAAAATGCCATGCTTTGTGTCCACTCAGGGATGCCTGCTAGTATTTGCTGGTAATGAAGCTCAGTGATAGAATGTTTGGCATACACAAGGCACTAGATTAAATCCCTAGTGCCAAGAAACAAAGGAAGGAAGGAAGGAAGGAAAGGAGGGAGGGAGAGGGAGGGAGTGTTTTGTTACTTTCTCATTGCTGGGACAAAATACCCAATACCAACAAGTTAAAGAAAAAGAGGATCATCTTGGTTCAGTTTGTAAAGGTTTCAGTCCACAGTCAGCTGGGTCTAAGGTAGGGAGGCATGCCAGAGGAGAAACAGTTCAACAGAAGTCAGGTAGAAAGCAGAGAGAAAGACCCAGGCCTGGGGGTTCCTGATCTAAGATGCATAACATATGCCTTATGCAAAATTTGGGACATCCTTACACTAAAATGTTTATTTTTTAATTTGCAGTTCAAATTTAACTGAATGTCTATCCTGTATTTTTATTTGCTACATCTGGTAACTCTACACCTAGATGATATTTTCATTACTTTGATGGTAGTAAAAGTGATTATTTTAGCACAGCAAATAGATGGCGTCGATTGGACAGGGATTAGTGATGAAATTTCCCAAAACAGAAGAATGTATGCAAAACTCAAACATTGACTTACAGTTAACAATTTCAGGGTAAATGATAACCTTAGAGTGGAGAAATAGAGGAAGCCTTGTTTTGTTAAATATGTGGATCAGGAAAATGAGATGGCTGGACTGATCTGCAGTTTTGGTCTGGACTATGGATTTTTCTTAATACAGAGGAAGTTTCTGAATGTATATGATTTCCCTTTGAAACTGAAAAGTAGATGTCCAAAGGCAAGTGCTTCTCTATGAGCCAGAGTGGGAAGGGGTACTGTGTTGATCATTGATTATTCTTGCCTAGAGGGACACAAGTACTACATATGTCCAACTTTAATACATGTTCTGAATGTACTTAGGAAGAATATACTCTGTTGTTTGCCATGTAACATAAATATCAATAAGGTCAAGTTTACTGATAGTTTTGAAGTTCACTATGTTCTTGCTAACTTTTTGTCTATTGATGCTAATAATTATGAGGGGAGCGTGCTAAAATATCTACTTATACCGTGGATTTTTATATTTCTTCCTACAGTTCTATCAGGTGTTTGCTTCACGTATTTTGATGCTCTCTTATAAGGGAACTAAACATTTACTACTTTTTATGTTGCTTCATTGAACTGCTTCCTTATCCTTACAAAATGATCTCTATCTTTCAAAATAGTCTTTTTTGGGGAACCTACTTTGTGTTTTTTGTTTTTTTTTTTTTTTTGGTTTTTCTCCGGTACCGGGAACCGAACTCACGACCTTGCGCTTGCCAGGCAGGCGCTTTTGCCGCTGAGCTAAATCCCCAGCCCCTACTTTGTCTGAATTAATGTAGCCACAATTTTCTCCTCCTTCCCTGTGGTGGTTTATGTACCCCTAAAGCCTCGTGTGCTTATAGGTGGGGGTTTAGGGAGGTGACTGCATCATGGGTGTGTGATACTGGCTTAATCCGCTGATGAGTTTACAGCTGAGTGTGATGCTGGGAAGCGAAGCCCGGTGGAAAGAGGTGAGTTACTGTGAGCCTGGACAGGAACTGTATATAACCCTTTATCTCCCTTGATCCCTCTCTGCTTCCTGCCTGACTTCTCCAGAACTGTTTCTGCTTTGCCACGCCTCCCTGCCTTAGACCCAGCTGACTGTGAACCGAAATTTTTACAAACTGTGAACCAAAATAAACCTAAGGAGCCCAAACTAGATTTCCTGCATGGGAGGTTCACAGTAAGAATCGGATGCAACTATTGATCTGACTGGAGGCGGAGCCAGGAGAGTAAGGAAAGAGATGGTGAAGGGCTATAAAAACAGGTAAAACTTCCCTCTTTCACATCTTGCCATGTGGCCTCCATCCTAACAGGAGAGAGAAGCTTCATTTATTCTCCTACCCAGTCCCTAGCTCTTCCTACTGTGAACTGCGCATGCGCAAAATTTAGCTTGGCCTCCTTAGCTTTTTTTTTATTTTTATTTTAAGAAATAAAAGAAGGAAAACATAATACTGAAAAAGTAATCAGGAACCCAACTTCCCCATACCCGTATATGGGAGAATTGTCTTCCTCCAAACTGGTCCCTGGGCCCACTGCTTTAGATGACTGGGAAGAGGAGGTAAACTGGTAAAGTCTTGTAGTGAAGGATAAGAAGATCATAGTAACTGTGTGTGGTGGAGAAGTAAGTAACAACGGGATTGAAAACAAACCAAGAGGACAGAGAGAGAAATAATAAGAAGTACAGACTCAGGGAACCCGTATTTAGCATTGGAGTCTCCATTTTCCCCAGGCTGTCAGCATGACCCGTAGTCAGCACGCAGCTATTGAAGCACAAGCTACAGGGCTGTATTTGTCTTGATCTTTCTTGTGCTTCTACATGCTGTAACTAAAATAATGTTGCTATTGTTATTTTTATGGCTGTATATTGCTCTGAATTTCAAAATGAAAGCTTTAATATATAATTACACACCAAGACTCTTCAGTAAAAGATATGAACTTTATTCATAAAACTATTCCCTTAAGTAACCACTCTGTATGGCTTAAATTAAGGGAGGGGGGAAGGAGGGGACAAGAGAGGAGAGAGAGAAAGAGAGAGAGAAAATATGAATAAAATTGCTTTTGCCAATAGTGAACTTGTAGTTACAGGAAACAAGGAAAATGGATACACTTTAAGAATTCCTCCCGGCTAAGGCACTATTTTTACATTTTCACCCTCTAATTTGAGATCTGCCTTATAAGAAGAATAAAATCATATAATCTTAGAATAGTAGTGGGCTCAAATAGGATCAAACACACTACATTAACTATGGCAACAACCTACTCAAGAAAGAGACATCAAAATATCATTCAGTTCCCTGTCTTCAGACAAGACTGTTCCTACATCTCCCAGGCCGAAGAGAATTGAGTTCTAACTTGGGAGAAGGAACAAGAAAAACTGTTAGAGGAATGAGATTGTACATCTTCTTTGCCAAATTATTTTAGTCTTTCCGGCCAGAACAGGCAGGGAGTTCTTTTACATACCTCACCCCAATCACTCCCATTATAGTTCAGGTTGACATCCTGTGAGATCTATTATTATATTTCAGGAGACAAAGGCCAGCTGGCTACTATCTTCTGGGCCAACCTCATGCAGGCACTGAAAAATCCTGACCCAATAAGTCCATCACCCCTCTTCCAGACATAATAATTTCAGATATCATAACCTTTATTAATAAGTCCTATTTTCTAAGCCTTTGTTCAGTTTTAATCATTAGTTACACCACTGCATAACGATCAGTACATAAACCCTTTGAAAAAGTGGGAAACTCAAATAATTCATTCCAACAAATGAAATTCTAATGCTGTTGCTATGCAGCAATGCTAGGTTCATTAGATGCCTTTGCCCAGTGTACCATCTGCAGATCCCCTGCTTCTAGCCCACCAGCCTCGGAACATTTTACAGGGTGGAACGTGTAATAACCCATTTATTCTCACCACTTACCAAATCACATCTCTGTGTTCAGTAAGGCGAAGTGAAGCTTGTCACACATGGACTAGTAGTTTTTCATGAGGATTATATTCTTTATGATTATTTTTTAACATTTCCTAGGAGAGGCATTTGCAATTTGAGTAAATTGTTTAATTAATGACTCTAAAAGAATCTAATGATACAAAACACAAACAATGTTTAGCACAAATTCTAAACAATCACAACTGTTATTCTGAGCCAAATGGGCTAAATTTTCATTCTGTGAGGTGTGTTAATGAAATAATTTCTTATGAGCTTTGACAACTCTGGGCAAACTTGTAAAATGAAGCAAGCTTGTAAGTAAGCTTAAAAGTAAGCTTGTCCCTTCAGGGTCTTTTTACTCTCTGTTTTCTCCTCACCTCCAACTCACAGCAGGGTCTCAAAGCATTCTTGCCACTTCTGGTGTCAGGACTTCCCCAAATGCATGATATACCTTCACCCCATCACCACCCTACGACTAGCATGATGCCTTCTGGAACAGAGATCCAAATACTGGCCAAAGTCCACCTCTGCTGCAATGTCGTTTCTTAAAACTCTGCTCTGCACGAGGTTGAATAGTTCAATAAACTCACTTGTTCTAGCGACTAATAGATCCTTCAGGAGAAAATGTTCTATCTTAGATAAAAATTTTATTTTAATTTTTTAATTTTTTTTATTTTTTTGGTTTTTCTCCGGTACCGGGAACCGAACTCACGACCTTGCGCTTGCCAGGCAGGCGCTTTGCCGCTGAGCTAAATCCCCAGCCCCCTAGATAAAAATTTTAATTGGAAGATCCTTTGATCATTAATAGAGACAGGTTGGGCTAAGTTTCTTTTTGATCAATCTCTTGAATCCACAGAACCAGGCACATTTGCATTTGTCCAGAGCTCCATCACATGCTACAGATACAACTGCTTGCCAGAGTAGCCTCACATACAGACAAGTGAGTTTCCTCTTCATCTTGCTATATGTAGCATATTGTTGATTCATTAGTGCTGAACTCACAACCAGTGGCACCATAACTCATGTCTGAGCAAAGCTCATCTAACACATGAAAGGTGCAGCCCAGCTGTTTTGTACTTCGGAACACTAGACAGTACTTCAGCGTCCTCCATAGGGACCACTGTAAGCAGCAAAAGCAGTCAAAAAGAGCACCAAGATGTGAAAATCTTGGTACTAGACAGTGAAGAGGGCACTCCTGTTACAGCCTAGAAGGCAAATTATCACCTATTACAACCTCAGCTGGAAATGTACACATTGGGCACCTTGTGTCTTTTCCCGCTCCTAACATGGCTACAGATGACTGAAGAATCTCAAAAGCATCAATTTGAGGGTTTTAAATAAACTTGAGTAAGCAAATTTGCAAACTTGGGATCTGAAAACAATGAGGATTGACTACCTGATTCTCATTGTATAAATGAAGGAGCAGAAATAGACCAGGAAAATAATTTGTTCAAACAAAAGGGGAAGTCAATCTCTAAGACTTTTCGGGTGGGAATAAACTCTTGTGCCGTGATGCTTTCCACAAGACTTTCACCAACATCAGCAACAATTCATTGTATGACAACTCTGCTTGGTCTTGATGAACAGAAAACAAGCACTGGGAACCCCCAAGCTTGATGTATTCCAGAACATTGACCTCTTCACTTACAGATTTATTCTAGGCCCTTCCCTCTGTACTCAGTAAGACAAGGGAAACCTGTCTTCTAATCAGTTTAAACTCCTAGGAGTGGGTTCAGAAGTGGCAATGCAACAGATCAAGGAGTCACAGACTTGGTTTTTAAAACAACTCCTCTATAATGTCCACACTTTCAGTATATCCTCTGCAAACCAGGAATTGCAATGCTGATTTCCTACAATTATCCTGAGGGGTAAATGCGATGGCGCATGTAAGGAGGCCTCTCATTCAGAATGAGCACTTGGAAGCTTATGTGCATTACTCTCCAAAATTTGTTCGTTAGAGGCCCCCTAGAAACTACTGTACAAAGGGAATTTTCATCATTTAGTTTCTATATATGGGCTCTTAAGAATCAAAAGCAAAAACAAACAGCTGTCACTTCTACCATCACTGTGATCATTACAGCCACATTACCCTATGAAAGTCTAGAGCTCAGCTTCAGCTACGCTCCACTCTGTCGAGAGCAGTATATATATGTGATCCATATATAGTAGTTCAAGGGTAGAGATTCCAATATTCCATAGTCAAAGACAGCTGAAAACAAACTCAATCCGTCTTAGCATTAAAGTTAAGTCTGCCATGAACAGTTGCTTCTAAACTTCAACCACTTTAAAAAGCATTTGTGTTTTGATTTTCAATTCTAGTTCAGAAATCACTCCATCTGGTCTGGCCAATCAGGATGCAGAAGAAGTACTGAATTTAGTTTATTTTATTTATATATATATAATACCAGAGGATGTGTTAATGTAAAAATGAACCAAGGTTTGAAATAATGCAAGGGAAAAGATGGAACAATTTTGTGAACACTTCTGAAAACCCAGAAGGTTTGGGTGAGATATGGACTTAAACATTTTCGAAAGAAAGGTCACAAAGCCTTCTTAAAATGATGCAGAAATATTGTTACCCCTTGGTAGGCAAAGTTAAAAATAGAACATGGTGCCATTTTAAAGTGTGAAATGAATAGACAAGGAGAGACACCTTGCCTTCCCCTCATCTCACTTCTAATGCAAAGAACATAAGTATCAAAACCTGGATTCGACTCTGTACTCTTTTATTAAAGGTGTCCAAGTTATGTTTTCCCATTTAGCCTGTAGTTTTATCAATAAAAATTCTGAGAATAAAATTTATGTCATAGGATAAAAATTAGAAAACACACATGCTGCCAGAGAGATTTCAATAAATCTTAAATTATTATTTCTAAAATGAAGAATTGCTGGTTATTAAATATGTACATTTGAGATGAGTTTCTTTTTCAAACATTTTTAATCATTTATCCGAATTTTACTGACCCTCCTCTGTGTGCTGGCGCTGCGTTAAACTGGTGAGTCAGAAATCCTGGCTTTTGTGTCTGTGCTCAGGCGGAGCAGTTGGTGAAGAGGGAACAAGATAATATGAATGGATATGTTTCAGAGATCCATAAATCTCTTATTTTTTATGCTATGAACTTGACATATTAGCAAGGATTCTATTCTTACAATGATCACAAAAGGAAAAATAATACTATTTCTTTCATAAAACCATCCCTTCATATTCCAGCCAGAAGTGATCACTTTATAATATTCTAAGTTCTTCTTATATCTCTCACTTACTCATTTAATAAGAATTTATTTAGCCACCATTTTCACTTGATAAACATTTATCAGACTCCTATTGCAGGTGAAGCATAAAACAGACATGGGAAAGAAGCCAGATACCAAATTTTACTCCTTGATCTCCCAAAATGTTTTCCAGAAATATCCCATTGGGTAGGGATATTAAAATGTAAACACAAATAAATGTTTTGATTCTATAAAAGTGGTAAATAGTGTCATTAAGCTACAAATGGGAGGGAGATCACTTCTCAGCATGATTGAGGATGACTTCTTGAAAGATGGTCCTTACAGAATGGATGAGATCTCAATAAATAGTCAAAATGAGGGGCAGAAAATGTAAGATCTATGGTTCACCAGATTCTCTTTAATACCACCCTGTAATTTTTGGTATCAATTTGTGTTTGTGTCTCATCTTTCCATCCAGCACCTTACCTCCTGGACAACCACAGAGACTGTATTATTCTTCCCTACTGCTCCCACATCACCTATCTTTATGTACATGTGTCAACTGGTTGATTTTTAAATCCAGATTGGATAATAAGTGGCCTCAGTACTTTGCAAGGTGTCTAATGCATCTCCTGTACCCTAAAATTCATTCTTCCCTGTGTGCATGTCAAGCAAGATAAGCCCAGCTGAAGGAATACTTAGTGATGAAAATCTATACTGCTCTTCCAGGCCCAGGGAGAGAAACCCTAGAATAGCTCAAAGCAAGAGTGCCTTTACAGGAGCTACCCAGCTGTGCTCAAATCACAAAGAGCTTGGTCACGCACCTTGACTTGTCTGCAGGACAGAGTATGAGCGTATTACAGATGTGATGTACACCTCTTTCCAACCTCTGTTTTCTTTGTGGCTTCCTCCTTCTCTCGAGTTTGACAGGATGCTTCAGAGGAATCTTATCCATCTCTATGCAGGAGCTGAGTTCCTGGCCTTACACAGTCAACAGTGCCCACCCTCCTTGTTAGGATCTGCTTAGAAGGTCAAAATCAAACCCTGTTTCAAGGCTGTTTCATTTCTAAGGCATTATCATCATGAGGTTACTACAGCACTGAATTAGCACATGCACTTGCATGTTTTTTCCTGGCATGAATACAGTTTTTATGTCATTAAAAAAGGTTATTACTATGGTCTGGGGAAGAAAAAAAAATGGTTAGAGAAATAGGTCTGTTATCATTTTTAAAAATATATGGATTCTAAACCCTCAGCAGTTATCTCAGTGCAGAAAGCGTGGTTCAGGATTTGTTTATGTCTGGATTTTTATTATTTTGGTTTTGTTATTTTCTTTTTAAAATAAAAAAATTTCAATATATATATGTATATATACACACACATGTATATACAAGGAAGAATTTTAGTGCAAGACATGTCCACACACAGGACAAGCTCCTTGGTCTTCTCGGCAACGTTTTCACTGCATCTGGTGCAAGGTGGTTGCAATCTCGATGCTGAGTTCCCAGAAAGGCAATGTAGCTCACCCCAGGCCTGAGAAGCACCAGAATATGTTTAGCTTCAAAAATGACAAGATTTGTGAGGTCCTATTTAACCCAGCTGTTCCCCTTCTGGGTATTTTTCCAGAAGAACTCAAAACATCATACCACAGCGATATATGTGCACCAATGTTTATAGCAGCACAATTTGTCATAGCTAAATCTTGAAAACAACCCAAATGCCCATCAGTGAAGAATGGATTAAAAAAAAAAGATGGGATATTTTCATGCAAGGGAGTATTACTCAGTTATAAAGAAATATAAACTCCAGGCTTTTATAGGTAAATGGATGCAACTAGAGACCATAATCATAAGTGAAATAAATCAGATGTGTAAACATCACATTGTCTCCCTAGTGTAAGAAACTGAAAGAGTAAATAAAACTTGAAAGGTACAATAGATATTGTGAAAAGGAAAGAAACTGCTCAAAAGGAAAGAACTGGGATGAAGGAAAGGAAAAAAGAAAGAAAGAAGGAAGGGAAAGATATGTCATATACATATGATAACTAAGATAAATCTACTACTAATTTCTATTGGTTTATTGAAATAAATAATTAATGCTTAATTTTTTACCAGTTTTACATGCTTATATCTGGTAATCTGACCAACCACTTTGAAGGCACCAATATGCAATATAATAACCATTGTTGAATTCCTATCATCATGTTTTTGAAATCCTGCATTGTTTCCAATTTTTTTTATTGTCTTTTCCTCTTTAACTAAAAAAAAATTTTTAAAATGACAAGTTTGATAAGAGTGTTCAGACCAAGAAAATTAATGCAAAACTTCATGGAGGAGTATGTCAGTGATTAAAGAAGTCCTTGAATGGCTGGTAACATGCAGCAAATATAAACCATTGTCAAAACCTACAAAGTATGTTAAATGTTTACAGAAGACCATGAAGGGTTCTTGCCACATTATGCATAGACTATGTGCTTATGACTTTGAAGTTTGTGCAAAATGTGGAAGAAAGAAGACATGGTTATTCCATTTTATAAAGAACCAGAAAAGACTGAAAGTATTGAAAATAATCAAAGACCCAATCACAGAAGGAGCTGCAAAAGAATGAAGAAAGTGATGATGACTTAGATTTTGATGTTGTTTAGATAACATAGATGATAATCAAATGGATTAATGTAACATATTAAAAGTCAGTCTAAGAATGTGAAATTTTGGTCATCTTTTTCCTTTGACAGTGTCACAAAAAAGTACTGTGAAATTCTAATGAGGAAATCAGAAAAATATCCAAAATAGGCAAAAGTCACCTATGAACAATATATATTAGGCATGATATTTATGTAATTGTACAACTTTCATCCAGAGTTGTCTTGTGACTAAATTTTAAATAATATATATTAGGATATTCACCAAAAAACAGATACACAGTGTCATATTGCAGTTCATGGGAATTACTTAAAAGAATGTATTACCTAATATCAAACTTAATAAGACTCAGAATCAGCGCTTATGTAAGAACTGTCTAGGCCAGACATGGTGGCACATACCTGTACTCCCAACACTCAGGAGGCAGAAGCAGGAGGATCCCTGGGCTGCATAGTGAGTTCAAGGCCAGCCTGAGCTACACAGTGAGACCCTGTCTCCAAAACCAAACAAAACTATCTAGTGTAAAACTGAGACATTTTTATAATTAGCCTTTAAAAGTTAGTGAATGGAAAGTAACTTTTGATGACTGATCTCAAGTAAAAAAAGGACCATTTAGCCAAAGCCCTATTACTTATGCTTACTTATTACAAATCAAAAAGTTTATTCTTTAAAAATAATGTAGGGAAAAGAAAAAAATGAGAAAAGAAGGATCAAATGGAAACAAAGCTTTTGTACATAAGGTGAGGAGGAGGAGTTGAAGGGAGGGGAAGGGAATGGGAAAAAAGAGGAACCAAGATATACCATATGCAGGTTTAAATTCTGTATGATGAATATGACCATTATGTATATCTAAATTGTACCAATAAAATTAATAATAAAATATTTATCAATCACTTCTCAGCCTCTTGGCTAAGATCAAGTGTAAAAAATATTTATCAAGTGTATAGCAATTTTTCTGTTTTTGCAGAGTATTTCCTCTTGTGAAATATACATCCAAAACTGCATAGAATTTCCACATATAGTTTAATGGGTAATCATAAAGGAAATACATATATTTACATATGGAGAAGAAAATACCAGCACCAGCAGCTCTGCACGAGGCTCCACATCACCCCTAGTGTATATTTCTCCCTAAGTTTGCCCAAATCCAGAATTTGGTCATTTTTTTCCTTATCATTCAGTACTCTTATTACTACTCCAAAACAGTATTCACTAGCTTTGGCTGATTGTTAACTCTCTCTTATCTTTTTACTTTGAAAAATCTGAAACCTGAAGGAAAGTAGCAAAGTAGTAAATCAAACCTTTTCATGCAGTTCACTTAAATTCCCAGTTGTGAATTAGCATTCTATGATGTTTTCTTAATAGCCCTATAGGTCAGTATTTCATATGCTGAACTGTTTAAAGCATTGATTTTGAAATTTATATGAACAGGCTTATACTATGTATACTATTTTGTATCTTTTTTCATTTTTATACAGTTTTGGAGATTGATTCATCTTTTTCTTTTTTATTTTAAAGAGAATAAAAATGTTAAAAACTTAAAAATAATACAGAATTTCAAAACAGGATGATAGCAACCATTATAACAATGGTTGTTATAATGCATACTGTTATCTTCATTTTGTTAAAAAAAAATTCAATGCATTTGGAACCAGCAGCCTAGCTTGCTATGTATCAGAAGCCTTAAGGTCACATCATCCAATCTACATACTTGAGCTGGAATTGAAAAATACTTTGCACTATGCTCTAGGATTGTTCCTATTATTGTCTCACTTTCACATTACTCCTGCATTCTTATTGAGAAAGATGGAGTTAACAGCTGATCTCTAAACCTTGGGAAAATCTTTAACCGTGGAGTACAAATGAGCCTATTATTAATCAATGGTATATTCTAGTTTTAAACAAAGATAACAATCCCATTGTAAAAATAAAGGCCAAGTTTCTAACGGAGTCCAGGTGGGTCAGTTAGACAGGTTACATGGGGAACATTTGTAAGTCTGAGTCAATTACGACATTAGTTTGGGTCCTATGACTATACCACCACAATTCTTGGCTTAATGTGTAAAAGGAAACGGAAAGATATTGGTACACATTGCTCATAAATCTAGAACTTTTTTCTACTAATATAATAAGTAAATAACAAGGTATATAGCCTTCTTTTTAAGTACTAGAGCTTATTTTTTATTTTTTGGATTAACAAATTTTTCCATGATTTTTATTTGTCCATGTTTTCAGTACATAATGTGTACATTCCTTGTGTGGAGTTGATATAGGTACAGAGCAGATCTTACCTCCATTTTACCCCTTTACTTCCCTTCTTTTCTCTCCTTCCTCCTCTTGATCCCTTTCCTATTTAAGAAAGATCTATCTCCTTAGTTCCTACTATATATCTCTTATTTCACTCTTAATTTATTTTTTGGGTTTCTCATATGAGAGAAACCATGTGATATTTAAGCTTGGGTGTCTGATTTATTTCACTTAGCAATATGGTCTCAAAGTCCATTTTCCTACAAATGCCTCAAGTTTATATTGCTTTATGGCAGAATGCTCAACATTGCTGGTCATTAGAGAAATGCAAATTAAAACAACATTGAGATTCCACCCTTTCCCAGAAAGAATGACCATCATCAAGAAAGCAAAGAATTACAAATGCTGGCGAGGCTCCAGGGAAAAAAGAACCCTTCTACATTGCTGGTGGGAATGTAAACTAGTACAACCACTATGGAAATCAGTATGGAGAGCCCTCCAAATCCTAAAATGAGGAAACCCATTGAAACCAGCCATTCCCCTTTTCAAAAGAGTTAAAGATATCACACAGGGATCATGAATACCCATGTTTATATCAGCACAACTCATAATAGCTAAATCTTGGAAGCAGCCTATAAGTCCAAGAACAGAAGAGTGGATAAAGAAAATGTGGTATTTTGTACTAGAATTTTAAATTCATTTCCCTTACCAATTAAATAAAACAATCATTATCTGTTAGAATGGGAAAAAATTCAGAGTTTGCCTACTACAACTGTTGTTTTCTCAAGTCTCATATCTCATTGGTGTCTGAAAAGCTCTCAGAACACATGCTTTCTAAGTTACCTGAATTCCTATCTAATATTCCTTACCCAGCCTCTGAGCTTCTGTAGTGACAGAAACTTACTGCATTGATTTATAGAGCTGCATCCCTTTCTACGCTGTCAAGTTCTGGCTAGAGGCAGAATAATGCTCCTCACCCAAAGATATCAGTGTCTTAGTGCTCAGAACTTATAAATATGCCATGTTCCTTGGTAAGTAGAAATTAAGAAAAAAATAAATTGACGTTGCAGGTAGAAGTAAAGTCGGTAATCAATTGACCTTCAATTGGGGAAGATTATCCTGAATTATCCCTCCGGGCCCACTGTAACCACAAGTTTCCTCATAAAGGAAGAAAGAGGCAGAAGAGTTAGAATAAAAGTGCAGCCCTGTGAAAACAACTTAACTAGTTCTTGCTGGCTTTAAAGGATAGGAGCCATGAACCTATGATGCAATAGCTTCTAAAAGCTACAAAAGGTGAGAAAATGGTTTCTCCCCAGGAGGACCCCCACAAAGGAACACAGTCACCTTGACACCTAAACTCTAGAAAAATGGTGATATTTCCAGTTTTGATTTGCCTATTTCATGCCTCCTGTATTTCCACACAAGTTATAGTATTTTTTGTAATTTCTGTGAAAAATGCAATTGGAATTTTGATTGGATAGCGTTAAATCTTTAGAAGGCTTTGGGTAGTGCAGACATCCACAGTAAGTTTGTGGTGGTTTATTATAGCAGCAATAGGAAACTAAAGCACTGCCCATGTGTGTACTTAATTCACTTTGCTCTTTAGAGTATGGGAAGCCGTATACACTAAATAACTTTCTTCCTGCCAGGCACAGCTAATTTTTCTATAAGTGATCAGGTAATAAATATTTTAGATTTGGGGGACTAGCTGGTTTCAACCAGTGAAAACTGGTCATGGATTTAGAGGCTTTGCAAATTGCCCTCCAATTCTGTGGTGGTTATTTATGTTCTGGAGCTTGGGGAGAGGGATGTTTGTAGGAGAGGCATCTACAGATAGCAACAGCAGCTCCAGTCCTGCTGGAGAAAATATATGGGGATAACTGAGGACAGAATTTGGCTCTGTATCAAACACACTCAAAAAAAAACAAATTTACTCTTGTTCAATTACCTAATTATCATTCGTTTCCAAATTGGCTCTTCTGAATGTCATCTTTACATCTAGAAGAGTACGCTACTTCTAACATTACTAAATTCCCATTAAACCTTGACTTAGCAACAGTTCTACAAGATATTAAATAATGTCCAATAGTCTGTGTACATTTTTGCCAAAATATTTGGAGCAGGTACGCTCACCATGCACATATACAGTGGAGTAAAAGTACCAGGCAAGAATGCTTTCATAATTAATACGTATGGTGATATTGACATTACTACGTTCTGAAGGCATCTAGACCTCCGCTTTTTTGCACATATTTGCATAACTTCACTTATAAAAACTTTTGACATTTATCTACTTTGCAAAAATCTTAATTTTCCTACCAAAATCTTGGTAGTCATTAGTGCTCTACGTGATTATTTATAATTCTCTTCCTCATGCGTACATAACAGGCTATATGTTCCTTACTTGAATTGAGATTTTTAAAAATCTGATTTGCTTTAGCCAATGAAGGTTGAGTGGAACTGATGTGTATTGATTATGGGAAAAATCCTATAATGTGATGCACAACCCAATCTATTCCCTCCCCACAGCCACAGGTAGCTGAGTACCCCTTTAGCCTGAGATTTAAAGTTATAATGATGGGAAGCAGACCCCTGCTGATCTGCGATGAATAAAGAATGTGACTGAGAACCCCATCTGCACTCAGCTACCGTGTATGTAAAGTGATGTAACTGTTAGAATCACAGAAACATACCTGCCCAGGCCCACAGTTCAAATTCCTTTCATGGTAGTGTGTATTGCATAATCCTTGTTGGCACTTAAAGTATCTGAGATTTCTGGGGATGCTGCCATAGCACAGCTGTACCCCTTCTGACTGAAGAAACACAACTTTAAACTAATCACCTTTGATATCTCTCCCAGCAGTCATTTGATAATGAAGAGGACATAGTGTGTGCCCGTGCAGGAAGTTTTGTAGTCACCTGGATCTCACTGAAATCAGAAGGGCTCTTCTTGCTTTGTGATCTCCTCAAGCCACTTAGATATTCTGAACTTTATCTTCCAACAAACAGGATAATATTATGCATCTTATTGTGGATATGTTTATTTGCAGCTATGAAAAATAAATAAGATAATGTCAAGTAATTATCTGAGTATATAGTAAACATCAGTATCTATCCTTTGTCCCACACACAGATCCCTTCTGATAATGAACTGGAAGAACTAATCAGAGAAGAGATAGACAAGTTATAGCACACAGGCAAAATCAAGTTCACTTCTTTTTTCTATAAATAAAGTTTTATTGGAACACTGCTACATTCATTTGTACACTGGCGATGGCTTCATATACACTACAAATTCAGAGCCTGTATGGTCAATGATGACTATAATATTTGCTCTCTGAATCTTTATAAACAAAGTTCCTCGGTCTAGATTCACTAATACAATACACAATTCAGTTTCTCATATAAATGTAACCCTAAGCTTCTTTGTCTGACAAGTCACACTGCATTGTATTCCCTTCAGGAAGCGCTAGCAGCAAACTTGAGATCACATGATTATTTCTAGATGTGGCATTGCTCAGGATTTTATTGTAAATAGTGAAGCTTATCACAGGACAGCCAAAAAAATATCATAAAGAAGCAGTTCTCTATTCACTTAATACTTCATTCAACAAATATTTGCTTAAATGCCATTTATATACCAATTAACTATGCTAGGTACTGGGGATTTAAAGATAAATAAGGTGCAGTATTCTACTCCGGAGGCTCAGAGACTAGCAGAGTGGGAAATAGTAAATTAATACAATACTATACAGTACAGTACAGTGAGCTGACAGTCAATAACTATCTGCCATACAACTAAGACACAGACACACGTAATCCAACTATAGCAAGAAGATGAGATAAAGTAGTATCTGAATAGAACGTATTAGATTCCATGAAATAAAGCAGCCTAGATTGAGAACCTCCACAAATGGGACACACTAAAGCAAAAACACTGTAACTTCAACAAAACATCTACCAGCCCGAGAGGGAGAAAAGTAGTTTCCCTTACACCTGTGTGAGGCTTCAGAGAGCACATTGATCTGCATCCTGCTTAATTCCCCAGCCCCCTTTCTGGAGAATATTTTGTGTATCCTTGAAGTTCTCTCCCCGGTAACACCACAACTGGTTCACGGATAGAGTTAACTTGATTCTTGTTTCCAAAACACTAGACTTGCCAAAAGCCATTTCTGCTACTCCCTTTGGCTCAGAAAGCCTCACTGCAAGATTCAGACAGTCTCCTGCCCTTCTCTGAGGCAGTTCATTCAACAATCTGCACCAGCAATAATCTCCGGAGCACCTATGATGTTTCAAGTACGGTTTTAGAGTCTTGGGAAAACACAGTGAACCAAAGGGACAAAAGTCCCTAGATTCATGAAGCATGCATTCTGAATGAGGAGTTCAACAATAAATAAAAAACATAATGTTAAAGTAGTACTCAGGTCAGCCAAGATGTGTGGAAAAAGAAATGGTGGTACCTATACACAATGGAAAAAAAAGAATGAGATCCTGCCATTTATAACAACCTAGGTGGAAGCAAAAATTATTATGTTAAGCGAAATAAGCCAGGCACAGAAAGACAGATACCACATGACTTTACTTATTTTCAGAATCAAAAAATTGATCTCATAGCAGTACAGAGTAAAATGGTGGCCCTCAGAAGTCAGGGAGAGGAAAGGAGAGGAAAGCATGGAGAAGAGTTGATAAATGGGTACTAAGTTGTAATTTGATACAAGCAGGACGTTTTTGCACACTATTTCACAGTAGGATGGCTAAAGATAACAATAGCACGTTGTATATTCAAAAACCTAAAGGAAAAAAGTTGGAAATTTTTCACCATGCTGCAGTGATAAAGATTTGAATTTGATTTGAGCGTTACACAACATATATATGTAGCAAACATCACATAGTACCCATTCAGATGTACATTTTGATGTCCCTGTGAACAGCAACTTTACAGATTTTAATGAAAATAATAAACTTATAAGTAAATAAAGTATATAGGATATTGGAGTTTGATAACTGCTATGGGGTAAAGTAATGTAGAATAAAAAGGATTTAGGATGTGGACTGGAGAAGCTGCTTGATGTTTTGTCTGTACTGCAGACTCAACACAGGGCTTTTGCACTAATCTACATCTTCACCCTACCCTTCCTTCTTCCCTCCTTCCTTCCTCCTTCCTTTATCCTTCCTTGTTTCTTCCCTCCCTCTCTTCCTTCTTTCTTTTCCTCTCCTTCATTCTTACCTTCTTTCCACCCTTCCTTTCGTCCTCTCTTCCTTCTTTCTTTCTTCAAGACAGAGTCTTGCTAAATGGCTTGAATGGGTCTCTAATTGGTGCCCCTCCTAGAGCACCAGGATTACAGGCTTGTGCCACTATGCCTTCTTCCCTTGGAATTTTAAATAGACTTGTCAGGCTAAGTTCTCCAAAAAAGAGATATTTGAGCAAAGACTTGAAAGGATGAGGAAGCTGGTGAAGTGGATACTTGGGTGAGAATGTTGCAGGAAGAGGAAAGAGCAAATGCAAGGACCAGGAGGCTCTGTGGGGTTCTATTCAGGGAATGAAGGAAGGCCAAGGCAGCAGAGAGGAGTGAGCAGGGTCAAGAAGAACAGGAAGTACATTCAGAAATGCAATGGAGAACACTATAGCAGATTAGGCTTTTGCCATGAGTGGTATGGGGAACTCTGAATGGAATGGTGAGCAAGGTGGGGGACATAGTTTGTCAGATTCTAAACAGGATGCTTTAGTGATCATGTTGAGACCCAGCACAGGAGGAAGGCTGGAGCAGGAGACTAATGAGGAGAGATTCCACTGACAGTGAAGGTGGGAGATGTGTTTAGAATCTGGATGCATTTTGAAGGTAGAACCAACAAAATTTCTTGTACCAGAGGAAGTGTGAGAGAAAGATGATATTTGGATGACGTGTCATGGTCTTGTCCTAAACAGGGGAAGGATGGAGAGAAGATCAGCTTGATAGGGCTGACTGTGGACTGTGTATATTTGGGAGACAGATCAGTCCCATGCTTTTGCTCTAGGTCATGTATCTGTTCACTGTTACCCCAGGGCTAACTATGGCGGCAGTCACACAGCAGGCAGAAAAATGTCAAATGGACAAACCAGGGAGTGCATAATTCCAGACAGCCTCCAAGCAGGAAACTAGGGGTCTTGCCACTTTCTGGGGTTCTACCCAGGCAGAGGGAAAAATTTCTCTCTGCTTTCAGGTTCCCAAGAACTGTCAGAATTCCTTCCATCCATTCCAGCCCCATCTAGGATTTTCCAGTCTGGCCCAGGGATAGAGCAATGGTCCGATTCCCAGAGTTGCATGGCTCTGCTCTCTTGCTTCCCTTCTAATAGGCCTTTCCCATTCTTTCCTTCTGTCAATCTTCATCTGTTTCCAGGAATAAGAAAAGCTGTCCAACTGTGGATTCTTTTATGCTTGGTTTTTCACTTTTAAACCTCCAACAATTAACGATCCTACTGTTGTATGTTCATACCAAATGATCCATATGTAGCCAGATATATTTCAATATTATTTAAAATTATAGTTGGCATACTGCTGATGAAAGGGGGAGATGCAAGACGTATAAGGGGACAACAAGGATGTAAAGCATACCAGCTAATACAAAAAAATCCTTATGCAGCTATTTCTTGATCATTTTGGATGAAATGGATTTGCCCTAGAATAGGCAATGCCTACACAATGTTTTTGTGATTGTTACCTGCCTGTCCATTGATCTGGAGTAAATGAGTCTATTGATATTTAAGCATAACAGATTCTGCCCATGAAATTGTACAAAATGTAACAACGTTCACACTGGTCCTACTGTGCAAGCTAATAATTAGACATCATCTATGTCATTTTCTGAACTTTCAGAGAGGACATTAAACAGGCAGGCATTTGTTAATGATGGAAAACTTCCAGGGGAGAATGGCTGGCAAGAGAATTGAAGGGACTGATTCCACAGTACACAGTGCTGACAATGAAATGTGAAAGGTCTTTTGAGGAAAAAGAAAACCCAGGAGATGAATGCTTCAACAGTGGGGACACAGTATCCTTCACCTTGCAGTTCTGCCAGTACTTATATCCTATCTAATTTATTCAGTCTCCATCTCTTATTTGCAAACATGCTAACTCCCTATTAACTCCTAAAAGAACAATAGATTCTTTAACTCATGAACAAAAATTTTATAAGTCTTGAAAATCCAGGAATTTATAAAGACCATCCTAATGTTTGATTTTCCTCTATACTATAGTGGAGTTTCATAAAACTGAAAAACTGTGTGTAAACTATTCAAATCTCACTTTGTGATCAGTTTCAGTCATGTAAGAAACCCTTACTAAATCAATTTCATAAATTTGGCTTTTTTAAATCTTTGGAAAGAACACATGGCCAGCTTGTTTATGTTGTAGATTCTGGTGATCGGTGAACTTAGCATTTGACTCTTTATCCCAAAGGTTGATTTTCTGACTAAGAATTAAATTTTTTTAGCCCATCGTACTTACCTCTTCGACTGTTAAAGCTTTCTTCTTCATTTCAGGCATTATTTTCTGGCAGAAGTATTTTCCTATATACACAAGCTCACAAATGAAGTTCCATCTCACACCCAAATGTACATATCTATAGCTTCACTGGCTTCTGGTTACATTGTTCACTGAGATCTTCTGTCCTGCTCACCACCATTTAGTATTCAAATTAATCTCAGCAAAATTGCAAATTATTTCATGTCATGAACTTCCACATCACCTGCAAAGAGACAACCAAAAATGTTAAATTCATGAAGGCAAAGTCTGTTCTCTAGCATCCCTTGAAAATTGAGCCATTCGTCTGAAGCAAGCTTCTGTGAAATCATATTAAAGGAGAATAAATTTGAACAGCTCTTTGTTTCATAACAAATACTCAAGATAATTTTATAGGTATATAAGTCATAAAGAGATGATTTTTTTTGTGTGGTTTTGCACCCAAAGGGTGCATAGTCTGCCCTAGAATTTAATCATTCAACAAATATTTGTTTAGCAATTTTTGTGTGCCAACTACTTTCATAAGTATTAGGATACAATAGTGAATGAAATAGGTCATGTTCCAACTCTAGTGCAGGAAGACAGACAATAAACCAATAAAACAGTAGACAGTAGTAAGTGTTGTGATATACTTGTAGCAGGATATTATAATTAAAAATGACCTGGGAGTGTATTAACTGTGTACTTGTCATAGAAGGCCCTCATTTTGGGGGGTATATTTCTTCTACAACTAATTTGTTCAGAATTTCATCAGGAAATACAGAGTTTTGTCAACTTTTCTCCTATCTATTGAGACGATCAAATAATTTTTGTTCTTCAGTCCATTGCTAAGAGGTATCATGTTTATTGCTTTGTTGAACCATCCTTGCATCCCAGGGATAAACCCTGTTTGATCTTGATATATGATCCACTTAATGTGCTGTTGAACTTAACTTACTAGCATTGTATTGACATTTTCTACATCTGTGTCTATTGGGATATTAGCTTGAAACTTTCTTTTCTTAGAGCATCTTTATTTGGTTTGGTATGAGGAAAAGGCTAACCTCATAAAATGAATTCATAAATATTCATTTCTGTCCAACTTTTGGAAGAGTTTGGGATGAATGATATTAATTTCCTTTCTAATGTTTTTATTTTATTAGTACATGTTTTCAGTACATGATGTTTACATTCATCTTAGGAAGTGGGTACACGTGTTTAACATATCTTGATTCTTTTCATTTCCCTTCACCTCCCCAACCACCTCCCCTCCTTCCATCTCTTGATCTGTTTTCCCCATTTTCATTGTTATGATTCTCAAATTCATGTTTGCAACATATAATGATTACATTCACTGTGAGTAATTGGCACATGTACCTGATACATTCTACATCTTTTTTACATAAACACTTATTAGAATGTATCCATGAAGAGCATTTGTTCTGGACTTTTCTTCACTGGACTTTTCTTCATTGGACTTTTCTTCACTGACTCAATCTCTTCATTTGCTATTGGTCTATTCACATTTTCTGCTTCATGACTGAATGTTAGTAAGTTGAATGCTTCTAAGATGTTATCTATTTCTTCTAAGTTTTCTAAGTCATCCAATTTGTTGTTGTATACTTTTTCATAGTTGTCTCATTTTTGAGGTACTTATTGCAATGTCTTCTTCATTCCTAATTTTGATTAAGGTCTCTCTTATCCCTGTCTTTCTCTCTCAATAAAATTTGTTGATTTTGTTAATCTTTAAAAAAAAAAAAAAACAACTTTAGAACTTCAGGGAAAATGGCAAAGTAATGAGCCATAGACAAAGAACCTCTCAGAGATTTGGTGTCCAGACACTGGAATCTAGCAATTTGGGGATGAAAAGAAGGAAAGTGGGTCTTTGGGACCCAGGAAGGATCTGAAGTGAAAATTGTTCAGAAGGAGAACAAATACAGTAACTTCAATGAAGAAGTATGTGGCAGGAAGTGTGCTTTCTCCCTCAGCCCAGACTCACTGCGTGAATGTCAGTGGAAATAAAGGTGCAGCCTTGCTAAGATTATCCACTACCCTGCCATAAAGCTACTGCTGGCTTCCTGGGATTAATCAACACACATGATGTCTACCAGTGACAACAGAGACACACCCTGAGGTGGACTTTTTTTTTCTTTCCCCTATTTTCTTCTTCTCTTTCTCTCTTTGCTTGTTTCTTTTATTCTGTTTTTTCTTCATTCCTTTTATATGAGTGTGAACATGGTTTCTAGTTTTTGTTGTTGTTGTTCTGTGCTATTCTTGTTTTTATTTCTTCCTTCTGTATGTACCCTCTGTAAAGTTTCTCAAAGTTTGCATGATTCCCCCTTGCATCCTCCAGCCTTGATTCTAACTTCTTCCTCTTTTTCTATTTCTCTATTTTTCCCCCTAAAAATTTTTCAAATTTTCTCTCTTGAGGGTAAAATTGCCATATTGAGAGCTTATTTACTACATACATTTCTCTGGTTTGTATTAGATTTTATTATGTAACCACAAATCTAGTTCATATGTTTTAAAGTGGCAAATTAATAGCTATCTCAGTTTGTCATTTTCTAGGCTTTATTTGATGCTATTGTTATTGTTAAGTATACCATTTAGCCCAAGTGACATAATTGTTCTAACCAGCTGTTCTTGGCTGACATTGCCCAATGGTAATAAAAAATACTATAGTCCTGTGCCAAAGAACCAGGCGCTGGGTCAAGTGAACAGCAACCTCTCATCCTCAATTAATTGAAGAGGCAGGATCTTGACTTGGGTCCAGAAGCCAACTATGCCTGGAAGGCACCTCTCAGAAGTAGTCATTTCTTAACAATTCTAAATACTAGCAATTAAGCTACTCACCATAGGCAATTTCAAAACATCAACTTGGGAATTAAACTAAAAACAAATAGAAAATGAGAAGACACTTAAACAAGGTATAGCCCCAGAGAGCCAGCTCACAAAAGCCAAACCAAGGAGGCAATCAGGTGGAATAGGGCTGGGGATTTAGCTCAGAAGCACAGCTCCTGCCTGGCAAGTGCAAGGTCGTGAGTTCGATTCCCAGTACTGGAAAAAAAAATCAGGTGGAACAATCCAAAAGCTACCCCTGGACTCTGTGAAGGCCATCCGAGAAGGACATAACAACTTCTACAATTACATGAACCCCAACAGAATGAATCTACCAGACAAGACAAACAATTAAACAGAAGGGACAAAAAGGGAGCCAACAAAAGGAAAATAACATGACAAGGATAAGTCAATACATATCAGTTACAACCATCAATGTCTGAATCAAACGAAAAAGACTGGCAGATTGAAACAAAAAGCAAGATCAACACTATCATGCATATAAGAAACACATTTAATTCAAAAAGAAATTCATAGACTAAAAGTCAAAGGATGGAAAACAATACTCTATGTAACAGGAACCAAGAAAGAAGCAGGAGTAGCTACATGGCTTGCAAACAAAATGAATTTCAAGCCATGATTGATTAAAAGAGGCAAAGACAGTTACTATATTCTTAAAAAGGGAACAAAGAGAAAGAGATAAACATTATAAATATATGTCCACCAAATACCAGTGCACCTGACTATATAAAAAATATTAACAGACATGAAAAATCAAATAAGCACCAATATAATAATAATAGGGACCTTAATAACCACTGTTACAAATGGACAGAACAACTAGACAAAAAAATCAACAATGAAATATTAGAACTGAACCAAACTTTTGAACAAATGGACTTAGTAGATGTCTACAGAATGTGCCACCCCACAACAAAAGAATACACTTTATTCTCAGCTGCACATGGCACATCCTCCAAAATAGACCACATACTAGTTCATTGAATATGGTTAAGCAAATGGAAAGGAATTGAAATTATGCCACACACATTATCTGACCATAGTAAAATAAAATTAGAAATAAATGGCAAAAGAAAGCACAAGAAATTAAAACACATAAACATATGGAAATTAAATAACACTCTCCTGAATAACCAGTGAGTCATAGATGAAATTAAAGCAGAAATTAGACAGTTTCTACAATTATACAATAAGGCAAATACAACATACTTATGGGACACAATAAAAGCTGTCCTACAAGGAAAATATGTGGTAGTGAACATGCATATCAGGAAAACAAAGCAACTACAAATAAACAATGTTAAACCTCAAGCTTCTTGAAAAAGAAGCACAGGTCATGCCAAAAGTTCATACAAAGAAGGAAATTATAAAGATCAGAGCAGAAACTAATTCAACGGAGATGAAGAAAGCAATACAAAGCATCAGTGAACTGAGGAGTTGGTTACTTAAAAGATTAAATAAAATCAACAAACCATTACCCAACCTTATCAAAAAAGGAAGAAAGACTCAAATTTATACAATTAGGAATGAAAAAGGTGAAATCTCAATAGATCCTGAAGAACCTGTATTCTAAAAAAAATGGAAAATACAGAATAAATGGACAGATCCCTTGATATATATATATATATATATATATACATATACATACATATATATATGAACTACCAAAGCCATAACAAGAAGATATAGAAATTCTAAACCAGTATCAGTCATTAAAATTGAAGATGTAATTAAAAATCTACAACAAAGAAAAGCCCAGTCCCTGATGGATTCACCACTGAATTTTACAAGAAATTTACAGAAGACCTAATACTGCTACTTCTCAAACTCTTCAAAGAAATTGAAAAGGAAGCAATACTCTCATATTCATTCCTGGAAACAAGAATCACCCTTATACCAAAACCAGAGAAGGACTCAACCAAGAAGGAAAACTACAGGGTAATCTCCCTAATGAACATAGATACAAAAATCCTCAGTAAGATACTGGCAAAGAGAATGCAGCAAATTTTCAAGAAGATTGTACTCCATGACCAAGTAGGATTCATCCCAGAGATGCAAGGATGGTTCAACATACATAAATTAGTAAATGTAACAAACCATATTAACAAACCAAAGGACAAAAACCATATGATCATCTCAATTAATGCAGAAAAAGTGTTCGACAAAGTCCATATCCATATTTGATTTAAAAAGCTAGAGAAAATTGAATTAGATGGTCTTTATCTCAATTTGTTAAAAGCCATCTATGACAAACCAGCAGCCAACATCATAGTAAATGGACAAAACCTGAAAGCTTTCACTCTAAAATCAGGAACAAGACAATGATGTCTGTCACCCCTCTTACTCAATATAGTTCTGGAAAGATTAGCTAGAGCAATTAAACAAGAAAAAGAAATAAAAATAAGAAAGGAAGAAGTTAAACTACCATAATTTGCAGATGACATGATCTTCTTCATAGAAGGCCCCAAAACCTCCAGCAAAAAACTAGATTTAATAATTAAATTCAGTAGCGTAGCTGGTTACAAAGACAACACTCAAAAATCAATAGCCTTCCTATACACAAGAAAAAAACTCACTGAGAGAGAAATTACAGAAGCAACACTTTTCAAAATAGCATTCAAAAAAATGAAATACCTAGGAATTAATATAATAAAGGAATTAAAAGACCTCTAGACTGATAACTATAGTACTCTGAAAAAGGAGATGGAAGAAGATATAAGAAAATGGAAAAACATTCCTTGTTCTCGGGTAAGAAGAACCAACATAGTGAAAATGGCCATACTCCCAAGATTGTTTTACAGCTTTAATGCAATCCTGATCAAAATTCTAAGTGCATAGCTCACATAATTAGAGAAAAAAATCCTAAAATTCATTTGGGAATGGAAGAGACCTAGAATAGCAAAGGCAATTCTGGCCAGCAAAGACATTGCAGAGGGCATCACAATCCATGACTTGAAACTATACTACAAAACTACCCTAATAAAAAGCATGGTACTGGCAAAAATATATATATATATACAATTAAAGATCAGTGAAACAGAGTAGAAGATGCAGATTTAATTCTATCTCATCAAAATTCCAATTTTTTCTCACTAATGGAAAAAAACAATAAAATTTGAATACATTGTTAAACACACTAAATAGCCAAAGCCATATTGGGAAAGAATAAAACTAGAGGAATCACACTCCTTGATTTGAAACTGTACTACAGAGTTATAATAATCAAAACAGTATGATACTGGCAAGAGGCCAGTGGAACAGAATAGAAAGACCTGAAATGAATATATGGATCTATATAAATCTATGATCAATCAATCTGTGATGAGGGCCTGAAGAATACACAGTGGTGAAATGGGAAGTCTCTTCAATGAACTGTGTTTGGATAACTGGATATCCACATGCAGAAGAACAAAATTAATTCTGTATCTCATACCATTAAAAATTAATTCAAAATATCTGAAAGACTGAAACTATAAACTTAGTAGATGAAAACATGACCCCATGACATTAGTCTGGGTGATATTTTTGGATATGACATCAAAAACATAGGCAACGAAAGAAAAATAGAAAATGGGATGGCATGAAACTAAAAAACTTCTGCATTGCATAGAAAATCATCAACTGGATGAAGAGACAACTGATAGAGTGATAGAAAGTATTTGCAAGCTATACATCCGAAAGAGTTAGTATCCTAAATATAGAAGCCACTCAGACTCAATAACAAGAAAACAAATGAACAGAGACTTAAATAAACATTCATCTTGGTTTCTTTTCTCTCACTGCTGAGACAAAATACTTGACACCCAAAATTAAGGAAGGAAATGTATATTTAGCTCACAGTTTATGGAGGTTTCAGTCCATACTTGGCTGGCTCCAAGGCAGAGTGGCACATGACTGAGGGCAAATGTTCATGGCGGTGGAAGACAGCAAAAACAGCAAGAGCAAAAGGGAGGAATGGCGGCAAGCAGCCTCTTTCCCTCCCTTACATTGTATGCAAAACTACCCGCCCCAGGGCAGGTGTAGCACTCACACCCATAATCCCAGCATTGGATCATGAATCAATCACAAATTCTAGAAGCCTGCCCCATGACTGCATGAGGATTTGGGGGGAAATGCAGACACAAACCATAACAACATATCTCAAAAGATGCACAAGTAGATGAAAATCACATTCAACAAGTATAATCATCAGAAAAATGGAAATATAAACCACAGTGAATATCATCTTATACCTGCTGGAATGGCTCTTGCAAAAACATGACAGCTAAAGTGTAGAGAAAATGGAAACTTTGTTATACCATCATAAGATCTGGAAATGTCACTACTGGGAATATATCCAAAAACCATTAGCTCAGTACCTCAGAGAGGTGTCTTGCTCCCTGGTTTATCACAGTACCAGTCTCAATAGTCAAGATATGGAAGTGAACCACATATCCATCAACAGATGAATGGACTAAGAAACTGTGTCAGGTATGTGAATGTGGATAAAAATAACATTACTCAGCCTTTAAAATGAGTGAAATGCTGCCATTTGCAAAAAAAACTGCTGATTGTGGAGAACATTATTCTAAAAGAAGTACTCTAGGGAAAGAAATACAAGTATTGTATAAACTCACTTAAATGTGCACTCTTTTAAAAAGTCAAAACAAGAGTGCAGTGGTGATTACTAAGGGCAGTGGAAGAGGAGGAATTGGGAAGGTGTAGGTCAGAGAGTACGAACTTGCAGTTATGTAGGATAAAGAATGTTTAGAGATCTAATGTGGGCTAGAGTATACTGTACAGTATATACAAAATCCTCAGAAGAGTAGATTTTTTCCATTTTTTAACCACATACACAAAAAAGACCTGTCATTATCTATGGAAGATGATGGATATGTCAAATCACTTACCTGTAGTAATCATTTCACTATATATATCTAATGTTGTGTTGTACCCCTTCCATTTATACAAAAAAGAGGAAAACTACATATAAGTGTACTGATGATAATTAAAATCAGTTGTTATTCCAAATCAAGAAAAAATTCTATGCTGGGGATGGAGCTTATTATTATCAAATTTAAATTGCTTTATATTATCAAATTTAAATTGCATTTGAAAGGAAAGGGCATTTTAAAAATCTGAATGGTTAGTGTCATGCTATGAGTGAGACTCTGGGTTTGATCCTCTGCATTCTAAAACCAAACCAAAACAAGAAAAAGGATCTGACTGTGCTTTGGTCTATTTACTTCCAATTTTACCATTTTTCTTTGCTTTCTAATGTATGTGCACGTGCATGTTTTCCTTTAAAAAATATTCTGTTGGTGTATAACCTGATTTTATTTCTCTGCTTTTCATTATACTAAGTATCTACAAATGGCTCTATTTTTTGAAAACATAATTTTTAATGATGGAATAATACTCCCTTGTCCCATAAATTATTTAACCATTTTTTCAACTGTTGAACATTTGTGTTGCTTCCAATTTTTCACTATTTTAAATAATGCTAAAATGACTAACATTAACATCATACATAAATATTTAACTACAACTCTGATTATTCTGTGACATTTATGCATTCCTAGGAGGCTGGCTAACATAGTAGTTTAAAGAAAAGTCCAGATTACAGACACTGTAGCCTTATTAAGAGTCAATAGCTCTATGAATAACAGCTGTGTGTCCTTAGGCAGTGATTTAACCTTTAAAAACATGTAAAGAAGAAAGGCTATTTCTATGTATGTATGTATGTATGTAGTTACAAACATAAGCCTGTAATTATGTGATGCAATTAAAATAGTAAAGAAATAATGCCACTGTCTGCATACTATACCAGGCCTTCTTTTAAATGCCAATACTTCCTCTTGGTATAGTTGAAACATGAATAAGTATATATTCTCAGAGTTTTAGACATTTTCTTCATTGTCACAATTATGTGTTCAAGCAGATGAGGAAAGGTGGCAAAGAAGTGTTATATTTCCCTGAGTACTGTTAAGTGAGTGATTTGGCTAATTAATATGCTACATCCTACCAGTGAATGAACAGTGATGTTAATCGTCCTCTTGATTATAGCATCAATGCCACGGATGTGAGACAAAGGGTATTTAACTCCCTAAACTCTGGTTAAAGAAGGAGATCAATGTTTGCTTTTAACTTCCCTAGTCTTTTCATAATCTGAATCAATAAGTACCTTTTACAGTTTTGAGCCATGTTTCTAATTAGTCATTCTCCTTGTCTTACTTTATAAAATAAAATATAAATCAAATCATATTTTTAAATTCCAACAAGCTTCCTGAGTCCAGGCCATCTCAATAAAATAGATTAAATGCCACCTGCATATTAAAATGTTTCCCATGTGCCAAAAAAATTATATTATCAAATTTAAATTGCATTTGAAAGGAAAGAGTATTTTAAAAATATGAATAGTTAGTATCATGCTATTATAAATAAGGAGGTATATGACAAGTAAGTTCACAAGGAAATAAGGAAATTTTAATCTCTATATATTAAGAACATCAAAATAAAAATTAACAGAAGAATGTGATCATTATGAAAGGATAGTGTAGGTGGCATGTCTAATCCGGGAAAAAAAATGTTCAGAAAAATAATCACCCACAAAAATCCTTTGCTTTGCCAAGATACAAAAATCAAAACATAGCAAAGTGAACACTGGCCCTGGGTTTTGCCCAAACATTTAATACAACCACACAAAATTAAAGAGAACTCTTTCTTCACAATCATCAAATCCTTTTCATGAGATGGAAGATTCTATGTAACTAGTTAATGGTTAGCTAGGAATCCTTTCTTTTACTAGGAGGTAGAGGTAGGGTCCTCAAACCACAGATCAGTAGAGAGATTTAGTAGCCAACACTCTGTTCCCAGTCCACCCATGGTGTCTACTAAGTGTTGCCTACACGATTAGCCACATCTTTTGATTGTTTATTTATTTGGGTGCTATAGTGATTGTGTAAACTGGAACCTACCTCACCTGTATAACTTCAGACAGGAGGAGGGCAGATATTTACAACATGTGTGCTCCATGAACAAATGAATGAGTTGGTCGTGTATCTCTACCTTCCCTTATATGTCAGTCCAGGGAGAAGACAATTTCTATTTCCTGGCTCTTAAAGGCTGCATTCCTATCTTCTGAGACTGCCGCCCGAATTTGCCCTAGTGGTTGCCCCATTTCATGACAGGCTCTCAATCTGCTTGTGAACAGGAGACACAAAGGAATCAGAACAAGGCTGATCAGCATTTGGTGAGGTGCTGTTGCTTTCTAAAGTATATTAGGTATCCCTGTAGCACGCCATCTTCACAGTACTTGATTTTATATCACGAAAGTATATTAACATATATGTGTGTGCTTGAACACACAGTCTAACAACTCAAGAATCCAATAAGCACCTCTAGTCTTTCTGGAATCCAAAGGAAAGCTCTACACTCCTGCGGAATCCTAAGGGTGTAGGAATTACTGAGCCCCATCTCTTCGCCAAGTGAGCAATTTTCTCTGGAGCAGGCAGCACCACATCCACTTTTCTTGATTTGTGGCTTTGGAGACCCAGGAGGCATCATCTGCATGGATGTTTAAATCAGAAAGGCTGAATGGGTTGGTTTCAAGATGTCTGTAGAGCTGCACAAGGCAAGGAGGGAAATCCTGAGCTCTCACTCTTTTTTTTTAATCAAGTCACTACCATTTTAGTGACAACATATTTGCTTCACATTCTTCACAATCTCTAACTTCTTGTATTGAAGAAGCAGGATAATTAATGTGAATCCTACCACAGTAACCACCGTGTAATCCCAGACATTCCCTTTCACCATTTTCATGTGTTATAGAGACTCGATTATTGCTATCCATGATTTCTGTCTTGATATCTTTCCAAATGTATCTACATTAGCAAAAATTGCTTGGTTGTTGCATAAATACTACTGCTTTCATTTTTAATTTTTTAACTTTATCAACAAGCAAAGAAATTGCAATAGCATATTACTTTTAAGAAAGGACCTGTTCGATATGGTTTACAAGATGGCATATGGAGGGCCAGTGATGCAGACAGTAAAAGAATTTACCGAAAAAAGAATATAGGAGAAACAAGAGTTTACTCAGCTCACAGTACTCTGTCAGGAGGGACAGGGAACTACTTTCCAAGAGAAGGACTGTGCTTTCACGATGAGAGACTGGCATTCTTGTAAGGGATTCGAGATGCAGGAAAATCTCAGCAAATCTAGATAGCTCAGAAATGTTTCTTTCATGGTTACTAGCTGCCATGCTGTCTTCAAAGTCTAACTAGAGACCATACTCATAAGTGAAATAAATCAGACCTGCATGTGCAAGCACTGCATTGTCTCACTAGGGTAAAACCTGAAAGAGTTAATTTAAACTAAGAGGTATGATAGACATTGTGAAATGATAGGAAAACACTCAAGAGTAAAGGACAATTGGGATGTGGGAAAAGAGAACGGAAAGGAGAAATTTTGTATGTGTGTATATACAGGATAGTTAACATAGTTGTTCTACTGTCTTTTATTTCTTTGCTGAAAGAAACTGTTAATGAGTCCTTGATTGATCAGTATTGCATGTCTTTATCTGTTTTCATGAGAAACCACTTTGAAGATATCAATATGTAATACAACAAGCACTGTTAATTTCCTACCACTTTGTTTGTAACTTTGAATTGTCTATACTGTTCTTTTGCTATTTTGTAAAAGGTTGCCTGTTTGTTAATGTTTTCCTCCTTTTATTTAAAAAAAAAAAAAAGAAATGTTTCTTCCCGGATGCCTGGTTTCTGCTGACCCTTTAGCAACATCCTTACCGTTTCCAAAAGTTGTACACTAAAGTTGTAAACCATCAAGACTTCCCCTATAGGGCTCACAAAAGGCCTTTCAGACTTAGATAAGGATATCTATTTATTATGATCTTTCCTTTCAGGGAAAGATAGAGCACCAGCTCCTTGGAAGGAAAGTATCACTTTTGTATTCATTTTTATCTTATGCGGTTTCTAGTCCGCATTAGTGCTGTGCCTCCTGACTGCCAGCGAGTGGTAGGCAGGACTTCGTCATCAGAGAAACGTGAGTGCTGAAAGTTTTAACCCTTCCATCACCGCAAGGCATCCTCAACTTTAATCTGGAGAGAAAGATGGTGTCTTAATTATTTCATCACTGTTGGGACAAAGTACCTTACACCCACAAGGTAAAATAGGTGAGGTTAATTTTACAACTTGTAGAAGTTTCAGTACATGCGTGGCTGCTCCAAGGCAGGATGGCATGGCAGAGAAACCGTTCAAGCAGGGCAAGCAGCAGAGTAGCTAGCCTGCCTTCTTTCTCTTTTATTCCATTCAGTCTACAAGCCTATCAGTTGGTGCCACCCACAACCAAGACGGACCTTCCCGTTATTCACACCCAGAACTATTCTAAACCAATCAGCAAGCTAATCCAGATATCACGTGCCAGTGATCCAATATCACACACTCGTGGTCCAGCCACCTACCACATGCCCCACCTGTAAGCACAGGAGGCTTTGGGGAGACATCTAGATATAAACTGTAAGAGATGGTTTGGTGGATACCATGGAACAGGGTGGAGAGTCCAGAGCTGCATCCGGCTTTGTTCTCATATCTTTACTTTGTGTTCACCAAGAAAAGGCTTATCACAAAATCATTGGACTCCCTTGTACGCTAACCTCATTAGCTCACAAAGAACACTTATTTCATAGGGATAAGATGGAGTCTGGGAAGATTTAAAACAGACCCTGGAGGAAAAGTTTCTCAAGAGAGATGATTTGTGCCCCCTCCTCCAGAGGCACACAGCTACCTTCCTGCCCAGTGAAGCTACAGTAACAGATGCTGGAGCAAAGGAGATGCATAGTTACTGAGCTGCCCACACTTACCTACACCCTCCCTCGGGTTTCAGAAATGTCAGGTTGGCACTGTTAGCTCTGTCTGATCCTAATGTTCCTGCCTCAGTTTCAGTTTGTTACCACTGGGGCTTTATAGCCTAAGACTTCAGAGTTAGCCAGCCCATGTTTAAATCCTTATTCCTCATCACAGACTTGTATGAGTTTAGACAACTGATCAATACCTGTTTCTTCATCTGTTAAATAAGGTGGTCAATGCCTCAAAGGAGCATAGTGGCTCAATAAATGAAAATATTAACATCCCTTAGCTAAGTGACACAGCTATAAAAGATCCAAATACTGCTAGGATGATGAAGGTAAGCTAATTTTTGTTTCTATTTTATTGATTCATTTTTGAGACCAGGTCTGACTGGTCAGGCTGGACTTCAGCTCATACAGCCCAGGCTGGCTTTGAACTGGTGATCTTCCTGCCTCCACTTTCCAAGTGTTGGGATTATAGGCACATACCACCATGCCCAGTTTATTCATTTATTTTTTTGAGGCAGATTCTTGGTATATCCCAGGCTGATGTCAAACTCCTCAGCTCAGTTGATGTTGTTGGTTTACACTCCTGAGTAGCTGCTATTAAAAGCTTGTGCTTTTTTATTATTTTGCAACGTCCCTCTTTATTTCCATTAATGTTCCTTGTCTTGAAGTATTTTGTCTGACATTAACATAGCCCATCAGCTTTATGCAGTGAGTTAATGCTCATGTAGCATAACATCTTCAATCCTTTTCCTCCCCTGACCTGTCAGTGTCTTCATAGTTGAAGTCTGTCTTGTAAGCAGCACCCAGTTAGATCTCATCTGTTATTCAGACTGACAGAACATGGTACAGTGCAGTCACTTCTCTTGCACGTCCTGTAGTTGCTGGTAGAGTTTATACAGCATCTTTCTGTTTGTTTACTAACTTCCCCTCCAGTCCCTTGTTCTTTGGGGATTTTTTTTTTCATTTAACCATTTCTGCTTTCTTTTTGGTTAAAGAAAATTTCATTTTCTCATTTTACATTTTTTCCTTTTAGCTATACATTTTTATGTTTTGTTCAGTGTTTCCTCTTGACATTATTATATGTATAATTAATATTTCATTTATCTTGATTATTATTTTGTCACTTTCATATACAAGGACCAGACAAAACAATAATTTTGCTAACCCTTTGTGCTACTCCTATAGTAGATTTTGCTTTCATATTTCTTGTCATTTACATAATACATTTGTATCACTGCATTTTTATTATTGTCCTAAATAGTCTGTAATCTCAAAAATGTTTTTAGATTATCTTGTATGTTACTTTCAATTCATTCCTGAAGATTTGTTTCTCAGCTAGGGATTGTTTATCCTTTGGGCTGAAATTTTTATTGTATTATTTCTTAGAATATTGGTTCTACTGAAAAAGAGCTCGCTTATCTTATGTTTGTCTGAAAATCTGTTATTTTAATTTTAAGTCCATTTTTGCTGGTATAGAATTCTTCACAGTCATGTTTTTTCACTCAGCACCCTACAGAACTCATGCCCTTCATTTGGACTGTCATTTCATCTGATGAGAAATGCCTCTTTTTCTATGGCTACTTTTTAAAGATTTTCGCTTTTTAATTGATTTTCCAATACGACTCTGATGTGTTAGGTATATTTTTCCTTACATTAGTCAGACTGAAGTTTGATGAGCTTCTCCAATATGTAGGTTGATTTCTCACATTAACATTGGACAACTTTGAACCACTGTTCTTTGAATATTATTCTGCCTCATTCTCTCTCCACTCCCTTAAGGAATCTAATCATGAGTATTAGACTATTTGTCATTCTTCCTATCTTGAGTACTGTTTTCTTCCACTTTTTTTACTCTCTAGATGATTCCTTTTCAACTGTCTTCAATTTTACTGTCCCTTTCTTCTATTTTGTCCAGTCTGACATTAAATACTTCCAGAAAATTCTCAACTTTAGGAACTGTTTCATTTTTGTTTCTTTCTTTGTTTCTTGTCCTAAAATATCAATGTGGTTCTTCACTAACAGCTTCCTCTATTTTCTTTAAAATATTTATAATTGTTGACATCTTCAATCTGCTGATTCTAACATGTGGATCATCTGTGGGTCAGCTTCTCCTAACTATTTTTCCTCTTGGTTATTCTCTCCTTTAGTCTTTTTTTAAAACTTGTATCTTAGGTATCCTAATTAGAGAACTACTGGAGTAATAGTTGTCATGATTCATGTCTAGATGTCCCCCCAGAGTCTCGTATACTCATTGGCAGGACTTTGAAATGTGATTGGGTTATGAGGGAGCTGTGGCTGGCTTGCCATTAGGAGGTGGGGCCTGGTCAGAAGAGGTGGGTCACTGGAAGCATGCTATCCCTCCCATCTTCTCATCCCTCCTCCCTCATGATTCTCCCTTTCTCTCAGTTTTCCAGCCACCATGATATGAGCAGTGGGCCTTCACTGCCTGCCCTTCCACCATGCTCCTTTGCCTTGAAGCCTATCTTCTCAAAATTGTAAACCGAAATAAACCTCTCCTCCTTTAAGTTGTGGGCATCAAATATTTTTCTCCCAGCAATGAGTAAACTGATTAAGACAAGAGTATCTTCCCCTAGCTGTACAGATTCAATGCAATTCCCATTCAACTACCATTAGCATACCTCACAGATCT
>NW_004955429.1:11404654-11407737 GCF_000276665.1 Chinchilla lanigera | reverse complement strand
TGTGTGTGTGTGTGTGTGTGAGTGTGAGTGTGTGTGTGTCTCCCCCCATACAACCAGCTTTCCAGCTCCACCTTCAACTCCCCACAATTTAAGGAAGAAGAGCAGGAATTAAGAACCAGCTCTGCATGTGAGGTTTCTCTATATTCCACACTCTGACCAGTTCACTCACAGCTGATGCAAGTTCTGCTGGTACATACCTCTTTATGTCAGCAGGTCCCTCTCTCTGTGATAGACCTAACCTTGGCTAGTCCATGTTTTGACTTATTAATTTGCCCCTGGGAAGGAAATTAGCTGCTGTCTTTGCTCACCTGAGAATCACTCATCTTTCTCTGGACTATAGCTGCTTTCGATTTCTTTGCATCCATAGCTCTCTGCTGGCTTTTAAAAATACATAGATTTTATAGTTACTCATTGTATTACAGCAGAATTATGCTCTTCATAAACTTTTCCATTCTAGCTAGAAGGTAGGTTTTTTATCTATGTCTTCTTGTTTAACTCTTCTTTTCTTCCTCTACCAATGTCCTCCCCATAACCTAAGAAACGAAGGTGTTGTTTTAAAACTTCTTTCCAATTCCAAATACCTGGCTAAACAATAATCATGAGTAATAATCCTAATTCCTTTTTGTATATTTTTGAGTACTTTATGACCTTAATCTCTAGTTCAGTAATTTATATGCCAGAAAATAAGATAGGTGTCAAAAGAATTTAGTAAATTCTTTTTCCTAAAGCCATTACTTTGGCTGTAAAGACTTAGTTTGAATGTCAAGAGTTAACATTATCTCTAGTCCTGTACCAAATCCTAATTCAGTTCTTCTGGAACCCTCCCATAGTTATGAAGATGGATGTCCAAACCAACTAAAACAGAGTTCATACACTTAAGAAAACAAAATAGATCAGATTACGTATTTCCAAATACTAGTTCTGTGCAATCCAACCTCATCTAAGATAGTCACAATGAAAAATCAGGCCAAACTCTAACCACTTTAGCAGCCAATTCTTCAGTAAAGTGTAAACTGATTTTAATTATTTTTTCTTTTTAAAAAATCATCCTTTGTTTGTACTCATCCAAAACTAGTTGACTT
Organism: Chinchilla lanigera; assembly: GCF_000276665.1. Classification (NCBI taxonomy): domain Eukaryota; kingdom Metazoa; phylum Chordata; class Mammalia; order Rodentia; family Chinchillidae; genus Chinchilla; species Chinchilla lanigera. Next base: position 11,406,655 of record NW_004955429.1, on the reverse strand, counting down.
ATGTACCCCCAAGATTCATGAAGCTCAGAATGTGACCTTATAATATGTGGAAAGATGTTTTGTGTAGCTATAATCAAGTTAAGAGGAAGTCTTACTGGATTAGGGTAGTTCCTCACTCCAATAATTAGTATGCTTAGAAGGAGTAGGGGGTTTGTAAACACACAGAGACACAGAAGAAGCACATGGAGGAGAAGGCCATGCAAAGATGGAGGTAGACTGATGCGTGCTGAGCTGAGGAACACCAAGGATTGTCACGGCACTAGAGAGGCCAGGAGAGACATGGAACAGAGTCTCCTTAAGATCTCACATAAGGTACCATCCCCGACCCTGCCAACACCATGCTTTCAGGCTTCTACTTTCTACAGTTGTGAGAGAATAAAATTCTTCCTTTTTAAGCCATCCAGTAATTAGTGATTCATTATGGCAGCCACAGTAAATATAGACAATGCAGTACTTAATTTCCTCCTTTAAAATGACCCAATAGAAAGAAAAATGAAGAAAAATGGCTGTTTTATTATTTTCTTTGTGTCTCTGATACTGATAACAACTTTCACATGGGAGAAGGATTTTTTTTACTTTTATATCAAAGGACGATAAACTTCTAACTATGAAAAACAGAAGTAAATAATAGAGAGGTAAGAATGATTACAGAATGCTTTGGCTGGAAAACAGGCAAAAATAAGGAAGTAGTTTGAGATCCTAGATAAATGAGGTCTTTGACAAGGATATTAGCAGGTGGATGACTGTGTCAGGCTGATGAGGCAAGTGTGAAGATAAGTGGAGTTGTACACTTAGCTAGAAAGGACACAAGCCTAAATTACAACTAATTACAATGATCCCATCTATTCACACTGTATGCCAGACACTACTGATTGCCTTACTTCATTTAATTTAAAACAATCCTATGTGTGTGATATTAAGATGCCAGCATTCAAGTGAGAAAAATTAAAACTGAAAATTTTAAGTAATTCGCTGCATCTCATATAGACTAGTGGCAAAGCAAGTATTGGAATCCAGTGCCTGAAGGATCTTGAAACTTGTAAGTCTAAGCATCTGTGCTCTACCATCTCTAGCATCTGTGCTCTACCTTGCTCTACCAGAGGAAGAGAGGAGAGGGAAAAGGAGGGAGGGAGAACACAAGGGAGAGAGAGAGACAGAAAGGGAAGCAAGACAGAGACAGAGAAGTATAGCACTGATTTAGAGGAAAATTTAGAATTATTCTAATTGTCTTTAGAGATGATTACAAATGAGATCTATATGATCTTTTCCTAAATCTTTTCTGAAATGGCACTTGATTTGATATTTAATTCTTCATTCTGATTCTCTTACAGAAATAGAAAGCTGTGCATTTGTGGAGCATACCCTGAGTGGTTCACGAATCCATTCCTTAGGATAATTAGAAGAGGCAAAGTGAAGTGACTTTGGAAATATTAAGTGAGGAACGACAAATTGACATCATCAAACATGTCTAACTACATCTTTTAACCAGAGAAAAGTTTTTACAAGCAAAACACTACCTTGCTTCAAGGCAGGGGAAGTCATTAATTTAATAGCTACAAGGCAGCCACCTTCATACACTGTTTTTAGGTGTGGGAAATTCTCTTGTCAAGTTTTCTTTTCCAGCCTGAAGTGGAAGATATGAAGCCAGAAGAAGACTTGATTTGTATTTCTCTAAAAATCTTTACCTTTTCTGTTAAAATGCAATGATATGCCTTCCCACTGAATGTGAATCTTCCTGAGGTCCACTGAGGAAATTCCAAGATGGTCCTTGTCACTGATTGTGGACCACAATCCCACTACTTCGGTTTGACTCAGGGTACATTTTATAGACAGGATGGCTGGATCTCAAAACACTCACTGAGATAATCCTCTAGCCCAAAATTTCCATTGCCAAGTGTTACATTGCCCAATCATCTCTAGGGCTTTTCCAGAGTTCCTATTTCCCTGGTACCTAAGCAACTGAGCAATTCTTTTTTTTTTTTTTTTTTTTTTTTGGTTTTT
>NW_004955429.1:11346692-11404554 GCF_000276665.1 Chinchilla lanigera | reverse complement strand
TTTTTCTCCGGTACCGGGAACCGAACTCACGACCTTGCGCTTGCCAGGCAGGCGCTTTTGCCGCTGAGCTAAATCCCCAGCCCCGCAACTGAGCAATTCTATTGGAGTGAAGTTCTCCTATTCTTATGCTCAGATAGATAGTAGATTTGGTTATCTGGAGTCACATGCAAGGCCAAAATTCAGCTATCACTCCACTCATACACAACAGAATTTGTGATGAAGTCATGTAAGGAGCACACTGAAGGATGCAAGTCTGTGTCTAATGCTTTGCTTAGACTTTGAGGCAGACGTCAAAAGCAACCCTTTCTTCTGAAAGCATAGAATGAGAAATACGCTTCCCCAAAACTAAAAAGATAATATTCAGCAAACCTACAGTTACCTAAAGATAAAATCTTTTCAAAGAAAATCATTTCTTTTTTATTTGAAAGAGAAAATAAAATAAAATAACAACAACCAAGACAAAAACAAAACAGCACAAAACAATAAAAATGATATGGAATTTCAAAACCAGGTGATGTGACATTAACAATGGTCGTTATATTACATATAACTTGAAGAGAAACGTATTTAAATGCTTCTTACATTACTGTCTTAGTTTTTGGAAGCTGCTCACAAGACTTCAGTTCACTTTTCAAATTCTTACCTGCTCACTTGACATTTACTGGTATTGATGTAAAAGATGTTTCACCAATAATACATATTTGTTCTGCTTTATGGTCACTGATATTTCCAAGAATTCACTGCATCTAAAAGCAGAGGTGTTTAGATGCAACTAGAGACCACACTCAAAAGTGAAATAAATCAAACTCATGTGTAAACATCACACTGTCTCCCTAGTGTAAGAACCTGAAAGAGTAAATAAAATCTAAAAGGTACAATAGATATTGTGAAAGGGAAAGAAACTGCTCAAAAGGATAGGACAACTGGGATGAGGGAAAAGAGAAAAGAAAGAAGGAAGGGAAAAATATGTATATATGTATACACAAGATAGCTAAGATAATTGTACTACTAATTTCTATTGCTTTATTGAATGGAACAGTTAATGTTTAATTGTTTGATCAATCTTACAGGCCTACATTTTTGTTTATCTGAGTAACCAATTTGAAGATGTTAATATGAATACAACAACCAGTGTTAATTTTCTATCACTTTGTCTGAAACTCTGTATTGCTTTTACTGTTCTTATGTTGTTTTGTTTATGTCACTGTGTTTGTTAATGTTTTCATTCTTTTAGGTTAAAAATAAAATAAAAGCAGAGGTGTTATGTAAAATAAAGCAAAGTGAGATAATTGGATGTGAACAGATTACTAATTCCTAATTGAATAATTTTAATTAATGTCCATGAATTCTTTCAGGAGTATAAAGGGAAGCTTTGGGACTCAGAAGAGCACACTTCAAAGGCAACGTCTTCCTATCATTACATACACACAGCCAGACTGCTATGGCTTCAGACAAGTGGCGCTGGTATCCCTAGGGTTCCAGCTCCCTAGGAAAATCAGACTGCAGCTTTGTTTCAATCAATGAAATGCTGTTTATTTCTTTACCTTGCATCTCTCATCTTTGCTTACTCAGTGGCATCTTTACCCATCTCCTGTCTATCTCACCTTATCTACCACTGAAATGTCACCACTTAACATGGTATCAAAGGCAGAGCACCAACTATGCAATAGATTGCAGCAGGGGTCTCTTGTATGAGCTGATGCTTGTGAGGTAAGCTGCCTTAATGTTTATATCACAGGAAAATACCCCATAAAAGGCTCACTAGCAGACTCACCCATTTATCTATGAAATATCCATTACTGGAAGAAATGTTCCGCCTTTCTTCCAGAGCCAGCAAGATTTTTTTGGAATTCATTTTCAATTTTTCCCCAGATTCTCAATAGCTAAAACATTGGATTTCAGCCTCCATGATCTTTGGCAGTTCATTTCAAAGATAGGCTGAAGCCATATCTCGGTTCTAAGTTAAAACACAATTTTAACCCTGAGTGTCAAACACTAAAGCATGCCATTTTTCTGCTTAAACTGGTAGATATCTCTGTGAGAATCACAAATGACTGAAGTAACACCTTCAATGTTTTCAGCAGATGGCAATGCAGTGACCCTGTTAGTAGCTTTTTCCGTATGTTTGTGCTGAGGATTTTCATCTGCACTCGGGCCTCTATACCCAAAGCCTACATGCTACATCTGCCACACCACATTAACAGTAGTGAGCACCCTTTGCAAATCCAAGTATTCGCAAGATATTCTCCAAGTAAGTAGGGGCAGAATTTGGTGATAGTTTACAATAATTAAGGGAGCTCTGTGTGCAAATGTCAAAATAGAAAAGAGTTAGCAAAAAACGGGGCAAAATGACAATACAAATGGCCAGATCTCCCCATTATCACTTGCTGTACATCTCGCAAGACAGCTGATTCCCTGCTCTGTATGGGCTACAGCAACCGGTGATTTATTGGGTAATTCAGCATTTGCCAGTATGTCTTGTGCTAATTAAATGCATCGCACTCTATTCAGAAATGTCACAATTGATTTGTCTTCTGCAAGCGCTGACTTTATTTCAATCTTCTGAAGAAGATTTTATGAGCCTCAGATAGCTTATCCTGGCACATTCATCTCCCAGGGTACCTTCAGTGTGTGAGGGCCATAGCGGGGGAAACCTTCAGTGAACATTCAATACAAACACCTTCGCAACTTATTTATTCACTGTACGCCATATATCTCAGAAACAGGGTAGGTGCAACAAAATTACAAACTGCCCCATTAGCCTATAAACACATTTAAACATGACAGAAGTTAGCGTGAAATGATATTGGCAGAACTTATTGGACGACGTTGGATCAATCCAGAAAAACACATACTTTGAGAATGTGTTATTTATTGAGAGGTGTTTACTTATTCACAAATTGATTTTGACAGAATTTAGCTATTAACTACCTCACATACAAGAGGAAATCACATAATGTCATTTTAGGGGCAAGGAGAGGGAAGGAGAAAATGAACTCTAGTGGAGTTTTTAGGGAATGTAATACATCTCACACTCGTACAATAACAAAGCTCGCAGAAGACTGATGACTAGCTGTTATTTAATCTGGCAGAGGGTGTGTCCCCAACTACACATCACCCACTGGACCCAGGTACAACTTCACGTGCGTGGTGTTCTTTAAGATCAACCACAGGAAAAATATCCGGCTTCGTTCATGAGAAATTAAAATTCAGCCTCAAACAACCACTGCTTATGAATTCATAATCTGTGCTGCAGAAGAAGAAAGATGACCATATATTTCCCTTTGGAAAAGAAAGATTACCGCATCTACACAACCGGGAAAAGATTATTCAAAGAAGAGCTGCTATGCAGTCCAGCAGAGAAATTTTAGAGGGCATGTTTCTCAAAATGTGTAACTCATCAGCATGTATTCTTCCATTTATTACTTTTTTATATTAATATTTGGATTTGGGTACCAAAGAATGCCTCACTAAACAGTCCTATTATCTGCAGAGCATGTTATGTCTTCCAGCAAAGACATACTCTTCCTTTGAGATGAAATATAATGCTACTCATAAAGGTAGAGTTCTCTGTAACAGTCAAGGAGGTGTTCTTTTAAAATAGCTATTATCTTTTAATTTCTAACTATTGTACACAAAGTCGAGTGTATGTGAGACTAATTGAGACATTCAGAGGTATAGAACCCTACACCTAAACAGTTTAATCTAATTTTAAAAGTCACTCTGCAATTTAAGAATAGCTAATGTAAATTATAAATATCAACTAAAAAATTCTTCAGCAAAAGTACAAAAACAGTATAAGCTCACTATGTTTGCTAATTTCTTGTGCCTTTAAATTGTAAGACACATGACTCTTTTGATTAATTAGCATAGAAAACCAAGATGCAGATTCCTTAAGTATACTTCCAAGTATATAAAGAACTGAAAATGGCAGACTGGAAGCTAAAAACAGCCTTCTATCTCCAAATTCTGTGTGTTTCCACTGTAGCTCAGTTGAAATTGAGCACTATATAAACAAAGTCAAAGCACTCTCAAGGAAGATGGATTAGCTCAACGCTATAATATTTGGCTCAATGTCCTATGTTCTTAAGCACCAGGGTGTTGTACATGATGGGGTACGCAACCCAGAAATCCCCTTCAGAAGTAAGATCCTGTCTTAGTTACTTTTCTCTCATTGCTGAGAAAAAACACCTAACACCCAAAGTTAAGGAAGGAAAAGTTTACTTAGCTCACAGTTTGTGGAGGTTTTAGTCCATAATCTGCTGGCTCAGAGGCAAGACGACACACAGCAGAGGGGCAACAGTTCATTGCAGTAGAAGATAGCAAAAGCAACAGCAGCCAAAAGGAGAAAGCAAGCCTCTCCTCCTCCATTATATAGCATGCAGAGTACTCGCCCTAGGCCAAGCAGGTATAGTACTCACAACCCCAACCGTAGCACTAGACAACAAACCAATCAGAAACTCTAGATTCAGCCACCTCTAAAAAGCCCACACCCTCATGATCCCAAAAGACATAAAGAATTTCACATTTTGAGCACATAAGAAATAAACATGCAGATATATGTTTTCTAAAGGTCAATGTTATAGTTATTATCTCCCTGTTTTGTGTCACATGCAAGTCACACTCTGTTAATCTCTAAAATTACTTGCAATAATTATTCATGATGTAGGATCATAGTAAATAAACCAACTCATGTATATATTTTCACAGACTGAAAATGTAAGCAGATATGAGAGTTTAACCATTCCTAAAAACAACTACAGTAAATGTGATTTTAATCAAAGTTTATAAAAATAATAAGATGTGAAATGCTTGGTTTCTTTTTTTGTGGAAACAGGGTCGCACTGTGTAGCCCAGGCTAGCCTTGAATTCACAGTGATCCTGCCTCAGCCTTCCAAGTGCTGGTACTAGAGGCATGGGCCACTACACCCAGCACAAAAAGTGAATTGGATTAACATACCTTTTTGTTTACTCAGCATTGCAATACGAGTTTTCTTAAAAGTTTGGACAAAATATGTAAATAAATATAAAAAGACATAAAATTAAATCATTATCTAAATGTTGGTAAAGGCATAGAAAGAGTCAGTTTTTTAAAAAATTAAATGAATCCTTATATAATGAATCTATTTTAAAATGAGAGACAAAAATCTACATAAATCCCAAAAAAGGCATTTGTGCAATATTCGTATAAAATAACAAAAAACACCAAAATAAAAATAGAAAGTGTTTCCTTAATTTCATACTGTCATCTCAGAATCCAGTATTTAATTGTGAAATATTCAAAACTTTCCCCAAATAGAAAAAAAGACGAGGATATCACAAACTATTCTACTGAGAACCCTATAATCCTAGCCAGTGTGATGTGAAAAAAATGCATAAGAATTACAAATAAAAAATTAAGTGTTAATTATTTGCAATTAACATGGTTCTTATATGTATGAAATTCAAAATAAAATAAATTCATTAGAAATAGTAAATATAGCAAGATTGCTCATGCCAAAATCAGGCCAGGCATGGTGGCAAATGCCTCATCTAAGCACTCAGGAGGCTAAGCCAGGGTTATTGCTACAAGTTCAAGGGCAAGTCACATAGTGAGTTCCAGGACAGCCTGAACTACATGGTGAGACCCTGTCTAAAAAAAACCAGCCTATAAAAGCTAACAAATAAAAATTAGAATTCTAAAACTTATGCCATTTAAAATAGCATCCACCAAAAAAAAGAAGTTGGAGATAAATCTAAGAAAGAGCATACAAGATTTATGCACTAAACTATGAGACTTTATGGGGAGAAACTGAACACAATTTAGGTAAATTGATAAATATGCCATATTTATGGTTTTAAGATCAATATAATAAAGATTTCAGTTAATAAAGCTAAACATATACCTTCCTCATAATCTAGCAATTCCACTCAGATATTTATCCAAGAAAAATGCAAAAATGCATCAACAGAAAGACATCCATTAATATACCAGTTTTGTTCATAATAGCCAAAAACTGAAGATCACTCAAATGTTCCATGATAGAAACAAAACTGAGCAAATTGAGGTATGTTTATACATTAGAATATCGCTAAGTAGCAGAAGGAAAAAGACCACCGACAGGCACAATGATTAGGATACATCTCAACATCTCAAAAGTATCATGAGTAGTAGGGAAAAAAGACAGTATATGAAAGTATATATTTCCATTATATAAAAGTAGAGAACAGGCAAAACTAATCTCTAATAACAAGAAGTGAAAGAGTTCTTACGTGGGGCTTGTAGAGGGAGAAGGTAAGCAGGAAAGAACATTTTGGTGCAATGGAAATGTTAACTTGACTAGCAAGGTAATTACATAGGTACATGCTGCTTTCAAAATTCATCCAGATCAATCTTGCATACCTATATCTACTTTGAAGCAACTACTTTGAAGATAACAGTAAGTAATCAACAACCATTGTTGATTTCTGATCCTTTTATCTCGAAATTCTGCATCTTTTTTTATAGTTTTTCTGTTATCTTTTTGTCTTTGTTTTTGTTATTGCTTTCGTTCTTTTCTCTTTAAATTAAAAAAAATTCAAAAATATGCTTGAAATTGGTGTAATAATTCAAAAGTTAAAAACTTTTAAAAAGTAGCTACAAGAATATACAGAATGAGAACATCTTCAGAATAAACTCAGTGCAATCCTAAGACATACAGGAATGTACTATCTTCAGGAACAGAGGTCTTTCAAATTGTAGATGGGGACGTATTAAACTCTACCTCAGTATTCTGGGACAGACAGGAGAGCAAGACAGGAGCGGTGGAGAGAGAGTAAACACTTAAATTGGGTAATTTAAGGAAATTTTAATAAAAAAAAAAAAAAAATAAAAAAAAAAAAATTTTAATAAAAAAAAAATTTAAAAGACTCAGACTAATTATGAAAAAAAAAACCATAAGAGAAAGTGCAGTAATGCAGAGGGTGAAGAGGGACAAAGACGAGAGCGAGTGGGCTGTAATGACGCAGAAGAGACACACATGGGGAGGGCTGCCTTGATGGGACCCTTAGGAAGGAAGGAGCTGGCTGGGAGGCAAGTTAGGTCCCCAGGCTCACTCTCCCCGATCCTTCCTGTGTTCTGCTGGGGGCTCCGTTGAGCCAGAAATGCTCAGTAATGTTCGTACAGATCAGCTTCTTGGGTACGATGCGGAGGAAGACTGGAGCGTGCATGTGGAGAAGCAAGCTGACTCTATGTAGCATCACTTCCAACTCTTCCAATCCTTCTCGCTGCCCCTCGGTTTGCATTTTTGGGAGGTAAATAGTAGGAGCGGGAATTTGAATTTGTAAAAGCTACACAGGTGATCCCGATTAACAGTTGGTGGATCACTTCACAGAATTCCTCCCCAAGTGGACCATCAGCATTTTAAAATTTATAACATGGCCTATATGGACACCAAAATGCATGAGATTCCACTCTTTATCCTTGCTTGTCCTCTGAATGTGCTAAAAGGCATTGATTATTTAAAGCCCATGCTTTGTGAGAGTCTGATGGAATCTCTAGGGAAGACAAAGGCATTTCCTTGACTGTTACATGCTTAGAAAATTATTGTTGCTGAGACACCTGGGCATCTCCTCGTTCTCTGAGATTCAAGGAGCTTATGAGTGAGGTGTTTACCCTGGCAGCTTCCCAGAAATAAGCCAACAGGGTAACAAGAAGGATGAGGCATAACCAATGTTACGATAGTCCACTGTTGGGCGGACAATAAAACAGAGTCAGCAGATAGTCACAGGCAGCGACTTCTTCCCATAAAAGTAGCAGCTGTTGGGCTTGTGGGATCAGGTCTGTGCCGTTATCCTTTACATTTTGGAAGAGGACCTAGGGAAAACTGGGATGGATCAGCTCACTTCCCAGACTCCATCAGGAGTCTCCAGAGAATGAGAAGAGCAAATAGAGAGGGAATAAAAGGCCCTTCTCAGGTTCTAGGAAGGAAAGCTCAACACTTTCCTAATGAAGAGTCACATGGCGAGCGCTCAAAACTCTCCTGATCCGTTTCACCGACAGACTAGAGTAAGGGGAAAAGTGTTCAGTCAGCTCCAACATCAGCACTCAATCCCATTTTGCACAGATCTGTTTTTTGATAGTACCAAAAGCTCTGTGTTTTTACTTTAATGTACTTAAAAGGGAAAAAATAGAACTAAATTAGACTATAAATTCTGTAAAGAATGCACTTTGAATGTATTTTTATCTTGAAAACACGTAACAGCTGGATGACACAGGCCTCCCATGATAAGACAGTTATTAACACATCCAGGAGGCTTCCTTTTTCATGCAAATTTCACAGTAAGTCGGTGCATAACATTTTGCTACAGAAATAGTACATAAATATGTTCATCCCCAAAATGACACAAAATGTAAGCATAGTTTTAGGTAAAATGACGTCTTTAAACGTGTTTCAATATGACACCAATCCTGCCTTTACTTATCAGAGTATTATTCGTTTCACCCTTTGATTTCTTTTGGTCCTGCACATCAGTATTCGTCACAGTTTTACTATGAGAAGATATGTATCTATTAACAAGGACTGGGAGAAATGACAACCCTAGCAATGACCTTGAATATGGGGCTGCAGTTAACTGACAAAGAGATGTATGGATCAACTTCTATGAAGGGGTGGTGGAGGAAGTAATTTCTAGCCTGCAACCATAAAGAGTATCTCTGTAACATCATCTCTAAAATGCAGAAGTGGAGGGAAAGCGATAGTTTCCCTAAGGATGCTCTGGTATACTCCACTCTGGACCTGCTGGTAACATTTATAGGATTGGGATGGGAGGGGCTTAAACTGACAAATGTAGACATATGTGATATTTGCTTAAATATTTTCACACTAAACATCCAGCTGAAGAAGTATGAAAAAATGTATCCCCACCTTGACAAATATACCTTCATAATATCAAAAGAGAAATCCATGTACAAAGCAGTGGCTTTTGCATAATAAACATCAATAAAACAGCCAGGGACTGAATTTACTTTTGTATGTATCAGAATATTTTGTCAATGCACTAGAGATTAAGTGAGCAATAAGATAAATATATAATTCATAATTGTAAATAATTTCTTAAGGGTTTTGTTTTCCTTTCTATAAAATCAATAGTAATTATAATGAATATATTTACATAATTTTCATTTAATTATCAGTAATCACCTAAGGAACTTTTTAATGTAGAAATTTTAAATTATGTCCCAAACTTAAATATATGGTCATGCAAAATGTAAATTAAGGTAAATGCAAAAGAGCAAACAATACTTTTTATGTACTCTCTTAAAAGATACTTTCTATAATAGAATTATTAATTAAAATAAAGGAAAATATAAATTACAGTTAACATACACCAAAAATTTATTAAATTTAAATTTTAAGAGGAATAATTTCAAAATTCATTTAGTTTTTGAAAAAATAATCTTTTGGGGTTTTTATTTTTTGTTACTACATGTTTGCAATACCTAATGATGACATTCCTCATAAAGAGTTCATATATGCACATATATTTATTTCAGTTTTGGAAATGTAATTCAATACCAATAAATATATTCATAACAATACAACTGCCTTATACTACTAGCTTTCACTGTTCATTTTGTTACCATTGTAAAGAATTATTGTCATGCTTCAAGCATCTAGACCAGCAGATCAGAGACAGGAAGAGTGTGGGAGCTGGACGGAGGGTAGCACGATGGTACATGGTGAACCTGGTACACGGTGAACCTGTGACAAACTGGAAGGGCAATGCCCACTCCAGGGCATTTAAATCAGACATAATTGTGATCACTCTGGCCACCTACCAAACTGAACTTCCTGCCCCAACTGGGCTGTCAGCAGCAGCCTTGTAGGCTGTCTTATGAGACTGTAGACTAAATTATGAAAACTCACTTGCCCTGGGAGTTTGTCTAGACATCACAGATGTGACTCTTAGGTGGAAAGTAATGCGCACTTCAAGGCATCATGCTCCAGAGTCACCAGGTGACTATTATGTATTTTTTAATTTCTACTTCTTACACTTACACTTATATAATAGAATCTGCTAGTTAGCATAGTTTATTTTTAGGCTAATGATTAATATCACACACCTTTTTGGACTATTATCAGTTGCTGCTTGTATTGGCCCAGTTAAATCTTCTGACTGGGGAAAGACATGGGTTTGTAACTTACTCTGAAATCCTTTTACTCAAGGCTGATCAAGACGTAGTTTAAGCTAAATTGTACTTAAAGTAGATGACAATGATGCCTCCTTTATTACTCAAGCCTGAGCTGTATCTATTGCTTGCTTCCGTGCTTTTTTTCCTAAGCATGGGAATACTTGAGTCATATCTTCCACCTGTAATGAGCATTTTCAACAATCAAGGGGCTTTTATCTAGTTTTTTAACATTAAAAAAAATCAGAACATGAATAACAGTCCTCTCAAAGAAATGAAATATTTGGTACATGCTAAGCGTGCTGCTAAAGTGCTCTACTTATTTATTTCTTCCTCTGAACAACCCTATGAAATATGATTTTTCACCTCCATTTCCTAATACAATAAGTGCAGTTAATTCCCTTGCCCAAGGTTGCACAGCTAGCTAATGATACAGTTAGAATGTTAGACCACGTCTACTAGATGTCAGAGCCCTCGTCTTCCTCCTTTTTGCTTTCTGGACGAACCTGTGCCTCTGATTTACCTCTCAGGCAATGCTCCTTTATTAATTCCATTTCTGTCTCATCTCTTTACCATTTCAGCTTTTTTGTGATTTTGAATTCAGAGACAATGTATAAATGTACTTATTAAAAATATATGAGGCCTCATCTCCGTTATAGACTACTTGTCTGAAAACAACCAAAATATTTTCTGCATCATAACATTCAAACGTTTCATTAGAAATTAGCGAGGAAGTTAAACAGATATCAACATATTTCTCCACCAAGAACTCATAACACCAATTCATATCTCCTAAGAAGATCAAGGAATGACTTTGAAGATTAATGGAATTAACTTTAAAAAGTAATAAAATTTTCATAAGGTGGAAAGTCTCATAAGACATAAAACAAACTTAAATACAACTTAATGAAAATTTTACAAATGAAACTGTAGGGCCTGCTGAAGTCCCTTACTCCACAGAATTCTTCAACAAAGAAATATGAAGACATGTGAGAAGAAAAAATAAAAAAGAAACCTTACTGAAGCTAGGTGTGGTGGAGTACACCTATAATCCCAGCTCTCTGGGAGGCTGAGGCAGGAGGATTGTAAATTTGAGCTCAGCCTGGACAACTTAGTGAGTTACAGTGAATTTGTCTCAAAATAAAGGGGGAGGGGCTGGGTATAACTCCGTGTGAAAGCCTTGGGTTCAATCTCCAACAATGAAAACACAACACAAATCAAAACAGCAGCAACAAAGAACTTTCTAGAATACAAAGGTCTAGAACCACTGTAAATTAATTTTGTCTATTATTGATTAATTTTTTTGACCCGCACAGTACTTTCTGTGCCTTGACTCAAACAATGCTTTAACCTAGACCCCAACGGTTGACCTTTACTTGAAAAGTAAGTAATCATCTACAGAAGTTCTTGGTATACAGATGACTCATTGATGGCCGCTCTCTGTGATCACTGCCCTGTACAGATAGATACCTGCTTCATGATTAACCTCTGCTTGGGGCCCGGTTGACTTGGAAACTGAGCAAATGATTAATGAGTCAGGAATTTGTTTTTTTCCTCTGCTACTTATAGTGTCTCCACCACAAGAGAATGCTATGGCAACCAGAATAGAGAGAGGTGATTGAAGGATGTGGCTAAATCATGACAAAAGTATTTTTCAGGAAGTACTGAAACCATAGGAAAGTGAATATGAAATAGAAATAAAGACTTAAAAAGAAAAACGAATCCACAAAATGCAAGAGGGGTTGCAAGAAAGCTAGAATTTTAGGAGAAAGAGCAAAGCTTCACAGATGTTAGCTGAAATGAGAGAAGTGACTGGATAACACAAAATACAGCATAGTAATAAATCTACAATTTAGAGAGTTTGGAGGACATCAACTAAAATTAGGCAACTTTTCAATCACACTTTGAGCCGTTATGATTTGCTAACTGAATGTCATACACCATCACCATCATCTTCCGGAAATATCTAGTAAATGTCAATTGTGGGTGACTGGTTAGGTCTTGCTTTATATGTTGTTGTATTGCATTTGCTATCCTTCTGCATTTTTAATTTTTAACCAAACACATCTTTTTATTGTGCAATGAGTGCACAAAAATTTGTTAGTTGATTTGTTGTGATGAAAAAGATCATCATGTATAGGAACACAGAATGGGAAAAGCTAGTCAAGAATGGGTTTAAATTTGTCACTTAGCAGTTAGTTATTCAAAGAACATCTCTTGGTAACACAAACTACGATGTGCATAATCAAGATGAGACCAGAAAAGAACCAGAAAGTATACCTTGAAGTAACGGAGGAGTTTTATTCTCATTTCTAGGGGGTCCCTGGAAAAGAGGAAGGTATGTACAAATATTTCTAATGAGGGATGGAAGAGATACAACCCAGTGTTCCGGGAGAAAAGAGGGCTGTACGTAGGGTCTCACCCTGTTTAATGACAGCTGGTGTGTGTGTGTGTGTGTGTGTGTGTGTGTGTGTGTGTATCAGCATGGTTTCTTTATATGAAGACATCAGGGAAGATGGCGGTATATAGCAGAGAGCCTCAAATATTTCTGAAAAAACAAGTTTAAAATGGCTACAAAAACCTTCATCTGGGAGGAATGGAGGAAAGGATCAGGCATTTTGGATAACATTTCTAAAATGGGATACTCTTTCCCTTTGTCGACTTTTCTAATATATAGGCATAGAAATCCCCACGGGGGAGGAAGGCATTTGAACATAGGAGTTAGCATAGGTGGGACTATGGAAGACTGGCTCCACACATATTGAGATTAGAAAATCTGAGCAGAAAAAAACAGCAAGTAAGGGGAATACAATTCTGTAACCACCAATTTAATTTGACTTAAGCCCAAGAACTTTAACATTAGTCTGACACCCACCATTAACCATCTGTATGACCACTCGGAGCAAGTCACTTGGGCCACTTTTAATTCATGGCATAGAGATAGACCAAACCAATTGGACAAACCTGTGAAGCAACATAGGCTGGAACTGATGGCTCAAGTATTCCCTCTACACCCACTGCTTAAAGACTGCAGTAGGAACTCACAGAGGACTGGGGTGCTCAAACCTACAGTGAACTTCCTAGTATCAGAACAGAATTGATCAGGCAATATCTACAAAGACAGGGCTGAGGTTCTTAAGTCCATAAAAAAAGTTTCAGAATGGTTGGCTCCTCTTCAGCAAAATCTCAGCAAGAACCAGAGAAGGAGAGAATGTGGTCTCCAGCTGGGCTGATGTCTAGTAATTGGTCTCTAAGAAGCAACAATTACTTTTCAGGTGTCCTGTCAATGAAGACCTAAATGCATGCCACACTCTAAAAATTCCCCAACTATTTGTTATCTGCAAATCCATTACTTGCAAATAGCCTATAGCTTTTGGCCCTAAAACACTGAGATTCACCTCCTTCCTGCTAAATACCTAAAAAGGGAGGAAAAGGACAATGGAGCAGAATATGACTAATCCATCAGTGAGTTCACTTCCATGACTATATCCTCAGAGCCTTTGTCTCCTCTCAGTCAGTATTAACTATACAGTCCAATTAAACCTAGCACTGGGCGTCCACAGGGATTCTTTTCATACAAAAATGCAATTCTGTCCGAGATTCAGCATTACCTAATGGCCTGCATAGAATCAGTGTGATGGTCTCTGGCTGGTTCCCAGGGGACAAATTGATCACCATGGCAATAATCAGAGGCTCTGGCCCTATAGCTGGGCAAGGTAAAATCCACAGGGCCGAGCGTGAAGCACATCTGATTATCTCTGAAGGCTGCCCCCTTGGAGTAGGCTGTGCTGCCGAAGAGGCTGTTCCTACACACGCACAGAAGGCCCGTGCCAAAATGTGGAATGAGGCATATGGTTGGGAACCAAGTGGGGAAAACATGCCAACTTCTGCTGCTGCCTGGCTGCCTCTGCTCCCGAGCCCCAGGTCAGCGCTGTCTGCGTAAGACCTGCTCAGCCCCAGGAAAGGGTACTGGTGGATTTTCACAGAAATGCAGCTGGTTAGAAATCAGTCAGCCACATCACTAACAATGCAGTAGGAGGAAAATGCAGGAAATGTGATCCTCTAAAAATGTGAGAGAAGGCAATGCGAATCTAAATCTAAATCTACTATAATGATGAATTGTTAGTTTTATACAGTACATCTCTAGAGAATATAACTAGTAAAGGACACACTATATTTAATTGAAATGTTTTTCTGATATATATATATATTTTTTTAAACTTTCAAAGTGCTAGATATTGAACTCAGGGCCTTACACTGCAAGGCAAACACTCTCCCACTGAGCTACATCCTCAGGTATTTATTCTGCTATATTGACCCTAAGAATGGCAACTTTAGCTTGAGACATCCTTTGAAAAGAAATGCTATTTAAAATACAGGTAAAGGAAAAATGTACAAGAAAATATGCTTCTATTGTATCACCTCTCTAATATAACTTAAATGTCCTGTCTGCCAAACAACAGCAAATCCAATTTGTTTTATTGTGTGAAGTTGTGATATTTTTATTGCATAAAGCTGGGCTAAGATTGCTGCAGCAGACATAAACATGTGCATTGTCTTGGTTACCTGTTGTGAGGTGCATGCATGCTTTTCTTTCTCTGCATACGCAATGACCTTCAAAGTATACATCCTTGTCCACTACTCCCCTTTCATGTCATGAATGGTCCTGTGTATATTATCAAGGGAGAGAAATATTTTCCAAACCATCATCTAAAGTCCCCGAACTTCAGAGGTCAGAAGTTGACATATGGCCCCATAAGACAGGAAAGACATGGACTAACGGTCAGATGGCTTCTCAGGGACTCATGCAATCAGCTCGGGGCAGAGAAATGGTCCCTTACAGGACTTTAATGAGCTCACTGAAAATTGCACTGAACCTAAACACAGAATAGTTTCACAATTAGAAGTTGGAATTGTCTGCTCTCATACTTTTTTGTCTCATTTTTGTACTGGGTGTTAATAGGTCCTTCCAGCTCTTTTTAACTAAGCCCTTCAATAGACTGCAATTAAAAGAATTTCAGCAATGCTATGCTACATAGGATAAATAATATTTCATATCTGCAAGAAGAAAGCTCATCTTTTTATTCTCTTTCCAAAAGCCACTATGTTGTGTTACAGTAATCTGTGTAAAGTTAAATGCAAGATTTGATGCCTTGTTTTGTAGGAATGTTTTTTATTTTAAACCACTGCCATTTAAAAACAATTTCAGGCTCCTCCTTGCTGATAGTAGTGTGGATTTGACCGATTTACTTCATCTGTGAGTTTTGATTTTCTCCATGAAGAGATCTGCATGTCTACCCCATAGGTTTACAATGAGGACTACTTGCTTGTTATGTAACAGTCTCCCTCAAAGTATGGATTACCTCTCCCTTTCTTCCTTCTCATTTACTAACAAAGTTTTTATCAAGGCTTTCTGGTAAACATCCTGAAGTAATAAAGTTCTACTTTAGTCCTATTTACTATTTCATGATAACAAAATGCAAACTAAAAAGAGTAGTTTTGGGGGCTGGGGATTTAGCTCAGCGGCACAGCGCCTGCCTGGCTAGCGCAAGGTCGTGAGTTCAATTCCCGGTACCAGAAAAAAAAAAAAAATTTAAAAACAAAAAGAGTAGTTTTTAAGCCCTTGGACTCATCATTTGGTGTCTGGGAAACAGAGGCAGAACACACCCATTTACACACCTCTTCACAGATATATTTGTCCTCCAAATCAATTAAATCTTTCTCACTTCAAGTTTCTTCATTCTTCATTGTTCTCAAGTCAAGGTGTGCAAGGAAGAGTTTCCTAATACAAGATATCAAAGTGATCCAAACCAAACACATCTTCGTTTGAAGAAGCCCATTGCAACTTGGGATGTGTAACTGTTGGAGTGAGGGAGAACTGAATTCAGATCCCAGTTGCACCGTTTCCGCTGTGTGATCCCAAGAAGACCCAAACTTGCTGAGTCTAAGCTTGCTCAACCACACTGCAGCTTGGCCTTGTTTACCCTTGGTGTTGCCAAAGGTCCAGGTGGATTTGCAGAACTAATGAAGGTTAATCTCAAGACTGTTCATTTGCATGCATATCTTCCAAGGCCCCATACCTAGGAGGATCCTTCTACTTTGTATTTATTTTCTTTGGAGGGGAATGTGGTTTGAAACATGGTACTGAAGGCTAGCCTGGTCTCCAACTCAAGGCAATCCGCCTCCCACTGCATCCCATGTACTGGGGTTACAGGAATATGCAGCTATACCCCGAATATTTTCAATTAAGTTTTTTACTAGTACATGTTTGCAGTACATAATGATTACAACTGTCATGGGGAGTTGGTCTGTGTGCACAGCTTAATTCTCTCTCTCTTTTTTTTTCATCCTCTATCCTTCCCCTCCCTCCCTGCTCTTTTCAACTCTTGACCCTGCCCCATTAGCAAAAGCTCTATTTTCATCATTTTCCCTTTCAATTATTTTTCCCGTACTCTTTTCTTCTCATTTTTCCTCTTTCCCTCTATCTCTTGTTCTCTCATCCATTTGAAAAAGATCTTGCTACTTCCTATTTAGCGGTCTTCCATTTTGAAAGAGAGAGATAGAGATTCTCAAATAAGAGAAATCATGCCATATTCCAGCTTGTGTGTCTGCCATATTCCAATTAATATTATGTCTCAAGTTGCATCCGTTTACCTACTAATGCCTGAGGTTTATCTTTCTTTATGGGAGAGTAGTGCTCTATTATGTATAAATACAAATTTTCTTTATCTGTTCATCGGTTGATGGGTATATAGGCCATTTCCAAGACTTAGCTATTAAAAATTGTGGTTCTATATACATGAGTATGCATGAATCACTGTAATATGAGGTCCTTAACCTTTTTGGAAAGATATTTAGAAGTAGAATAGCTGGGTCAAGTGAAATTGCTAGAGTTAGATTTTTGAGGACTCTCCACACTGATTTCCATCATGGTTGTGCTAGCTTACATTCCTGCCAACTGTGTAGAAGAGTTCCTTTCCCCATCTTTGTCCATTTGTTATTATTTGATTTCTTGATGATGACCATTTCTGGAGTAAGGTAGCATCTTTCTGGAGTAAGGTAGCATCTTTAATGTACACGTCTCCTATGGTCAGCAATGTTAAACCTTTGTCATGTATTTTTGGGCAATTATACTTCTGAGAAATGTCTATTCATTTCTATTGCACATATCTTGACTGAGTCATTTTGGAATGGTTCTAATTTTTTTGAGTTCTTTATATATTCTAAATATTAGTCTTCTCTTCAATGAATAGCTGGCAAATTTTTTTTCCACTCTGTACATTGTCTCTTCATTCTGTTGTTTCTTTTGCCACTCAGAAGCATTGTAATTTAATGTGATCCCATTTGTTGATTCTTGGTGTTACTTCTTGTGCCATTTGGGGTTCTGTCTCCAAAGTCTTTGCCCATATCTGTATCTTCAAGAGTTTAAATTAATTTTCTTATACAAAACTTCTCAACTTGAATGAACTTCAGGCCTCACAAATCCTATATGTACTCTTGCATGATGACTTAAAAGAATAATAAAAATAAGGAAACTGGCCTACAGTAATTCCCCAACAAATGGCATCATTTTCATGTCTGGATCTGGCTTTAAGAAGTGCAGACAAGGCCTCATGGAGGGAGATTGCTTCCAAGTTATGCAAAGTTTTACTTGTCCTAGAAAATGCACAGCTTACCCTGTTGAGACACCTGAACCAACCTCTGACAACACATGTGGTTTACATCTTAATTTTAAATACCTAAGCACATTCGTGTGTATAAGGATGTTAGGCTATAAGGAAATGGGTAAGAACAGTGAATGTCAAAAACAAATAGCACCATTCTCAAGGCTCTAGGGAGCGAGGTATGTCATTATGGAAGGTGGAAAGGGTGGTAAAGAACAAAAGTCAAATGAGACTTTCTACATGATTCAGTGTGGCTCTGCTTGTCACTTGTCCCCCATGGTCCAAATGCATTGGAAGAACCTAAGGAACTTCCATGAAGACATAACCTCCCAGCCCTCTAAATCAGGGATCTGGAGGTGGGGTCCAGGATGCTGAGTTCTCAGCAAGCTCTCTGTCATGTGATTTGGAATTGCATTAAGTTTAGGAATGCCTCATTAAGAATTAAACCTACAATGTAGAGCTGATAAGGTATTTTTCAGGTATTTTCCATATATATTCCGGTTCAGAATTTGTTCAGAAGAAACAAATTTTTTTCCGACAGTACAACCTTTCTTCTTGGTGAGAGACAAGTGTCTGAGTTGTACGTTTCTCTTCCTGAGTTCCCCTATGATTACAGATGAAAAATATGCCATTCAGACTCACATTACAGTTTCAGCAAGGTCAAGGATCTCTTTATTGTCTTTCAGATAAGACCGCTCAGTGATAGCTAAAATGTGTATCTACTTCACAGAGAAATACCATCCCCCTTCACAAAGTGGATTAACCTCCCTAAGGCCTACAAGTTTTGTAAGAGGGATGACAAAATTGCTGCTTGTGAAACCTTGTTATCAATAACTTGGATGAAAGGAGAACTGAAAACCATGCTTACTTTACCTGGATAGGAACAGAGGTAGGAACATGGAGATGATGTAAATCTAGAAGGAATAAATACAGAGAAGTGGATAATGATTAACCTACAAAGTAGCTTCAACAAGCCTGAATGAGAACCACAAAAAAAGATCATGGAATGGATGGGAGCCCACGTGAAAAGGGAAAAAAATCAGGACAGTTTCAGAAGTGTGTCAGTGATGAGACTTTTACTTGAGCCAACAGCAAGATACTGCTAATTGAATGAACTTATTGTTACTTTTCTGTGTGCTTGGATTTTTTTCCCCCCAGTTCTTGGAATGGAATAATCTTACTCTATTGAATTCTGGTTAAGTTACTGGTTTTCTCTTTAACAGATTCATTTCTGAGCATGACATTTTAAGAAGAGACACCTTCAAATTACCAATAAGCCAAAAATGGATTGCAGAGCTGGTGAGGAATCTACACACTACTATATTTAGCTTGGAGGGAAAAAGATTTGTCCTTGCTCAAATAATGGATTATCTGTTGATGGATTGTTTTGGCACTAAGTAAGTATGAGGAAGTGCTAAGAAGCATATTAAGTTAAACATAAGAAGAGATAATAAAAGGAACAGTTAAATATCTCCAGAAACACAACTGAGAACCCAGAATGGGAAGCGAGTGCCTTGTTGTGAAGGTAATCAAGCATAGAGTGAATGATGACAGCCACAGTCCCTACAAAATCGATTTTCTTTACTGAGGATGGGGAGTGGACAGACAGATTCTGCTTTCAGCGCCACAGAAACATCTCTCTGTGTTATCCTAGCAGCTCAGGTTTCTGGCAACCAGTAGAAGCAGGAAGTGAGCAGAAAGCATCTGGGAACTCAAAGGAAAAAGGTGAATGTAGAGATTCTGCAGATATGTATGGAACTTAGACTAAGTGCCACACTCTGCTCTAGTCACTGGAAATAGAGCGGAGGGGAAAACCTCACCCCATCCCCCAGCCTCATAGAGCTTATGTTCTATAAAGAGGCTTTTATGAAAGGTGATTTTTTCCTTTTAGAAGAACACAAAATAAAGTTTAAAAAAATGGGGAGTGAAGTGGAGGCATAATTGTTCCAAGAAGGACTTCAAATGAAAACGTTTCAGCCTAAATAAATCCCAAAACTGCTTATCAGTGAAATTTATTCCACATTAAGATTTCACTGGCTTCTCCAAAGCACTGCAGTCTATTCATTCAGAAAGGGCAGCACCTTTCTGGCCCACCCTCTTTTAAAACACCCCCAAATGACCATCTAAGTCCATCAATATTGATCACTTTCCAGGGTCACCACTTACCAGATGTTCCATCCATCAACGCAAACAAGTGCCCCTTGACATATTGATTTTTTCACGTTTCTTGTCTTTTAGCCAGAACCTCCTTTCTAATTAATGTATCGTTGGTTCTGCCAATGTGTACACAAGACTGTCCTGTCTACCTCAATTACACATTCAGCTGCCTGATTCTTGTAGCTGCTGCTTCTGATCTCTGCTTCAATGATCTTGCTGAGCCCCGATTCTGCTGGCCTTGCTTTGAGAGGAATGTGAACTCCGCACCAAGTCCCTATTCCAGAACTGCTTCAGTTTACTCTTGTATTCTTTCAAAGTCAGCTTTGTCTTCATCATCAGTAATCATCTTTGGCAGTGAATTGCTCGAACACTAAGAATCTTAATCAGATAACCTCCCCGACTTGTTCTGTTTTTAGGTCTGGTTTCTGCTCGCCCCAGGAGTAGAGCTGCTGGGTTCTGGAGGTCAGCTGTAGGGTGTTTGTATTAATAACTTCACCAAGTGTCTACGCACTGATTTTTAGTTTCCTAGTGCACTCATATTTCTCTCCCTGGGATGAGATGCACAACAATCTGCCAAGGGGACATCTTCCCGGCACTCTCTGATTTGAGCTAGCCGAGGACTCTTCATCAAGCTCTTAGAGAAGACTAACAACTACGAAGCTCATAGAGCTATTCCATTTTGGTGAAGTTTCTTGACATTCTTTCCCACCAGTCAAACCCATACTTCAATCACAGAAGATGAATATCACCTTGCTTGTATCCGTGAAGGGGAAAAATGGCTACTGTGATTCTCTCCCTCATAAAGGCTCCTATGCAGTAAGTGGCTGAGATTAAATTGTACAACCACTTCATCTGTCTCTTGGAAAGCCGTCATTCCTGTGCTGCATTTGTCAATTTGTCCCTTTAGCAGAGGGTCTCCATGCTGTGAGAAATGGGAAAGGGAGCATGATGATGCTGGGTAATATAATTCTAAATACCATCAAGCCCATAAAATGGGGAGTAAGTGATAAATAATTTATATTTACCAGAAAGACGGAATCATATTACAAGTTCAGCAGTGTGATATCCTCCCTCACAGCACAGATGTGGATGAGGAAAGGCATCAGAATTTAAATAGTTTGTCAGGGTTGGATTGAATTCCTGTTGAAAAACCTACCAACCTGATGTTAAACTGGGGGACTTTATTTTAGCAATCCCTAGAAAAGAAGGGTGCTGGTTTCATGAATAGAGATCAGGAGGTAAAAAAAAGACTCTTATTCAAGGTAATTAGGAAAGATGATAAAATAGAGCTATGAGTAACAGGGCTAAATCCCTTTGATGTCTGTCTTTTTTTCTCCATTCCAATTCTACCAGCACAAAGCAGCAAGAGGAGGTGTGATCAAACAACATGATGAGTGTTTAAAAATGTTTTAACTTTATTACAGAAAAAGACACATTGCCACAAATCTCTCTCAAAATATTCAGTCTCACTTTGAACACACTTATCCCATCATTTTGACACTTTCTGGAGCAGTTCTGGCAGTCCTCTTTCATGAATGTCTTTAGTTGAGCTACCCTGGCTGCTTCAATGTCCTGACTCAGTTCAGAGTGTTTATCTTTCGTGCTTATTTTGACTTAGAGGAAGAGCTAGAAGTCACATCATTCCAGATCCTGCAAATTAGGTGGATAAGGATACATCAACATGTTTTTATTTGACAGAAATTGTCATCGACATTTTGAATGGAATCAGGGGATCAAGGCAACTGAGACTGCAAATAAAGACAGTAATGGGGACTCACCGAACTGCTTCAGATAGTAGTAGGAATGGTGGGATAAGTGTGTTCAAAGCAAGGGAGAGTATTTTGAGGGGAAGTAATAGCAATGAGACTTTTACTATAATATATTTTTAGTATATGTGCTGCCAGGAAATGAAGCAAGTACTGTAATATATTTTTAATTTAAATATTCACCATATTTGCGGATCATCCCTTATGCATTCATTCTGTTAACCTAAAAAACATTTCTTCATTCAGTCATTCACTCATTGTCTTGGACACCGCCAATGCGTAAAATTTTGCAGGAGGAACTGTGAACTATGCAACAGTGGAGATTCGCTATGGCTTCTACCTTCAAGGAGCTTCCATTCAAATACAGCACTGACTCTGGTTGCTGGACTAAACCCTGGGAAGCAGAACTGCAACTTTACAAAGGAAAAGAGTGCATAAGTCTAAGGTGGACAAATGAATTACCTTATCTCTTCTTTTATATTTTGGTGGTAGCTACCTAAATCAAAGCTAGTTACTTAAATTTTTTTCCCTGAACCCAGGTCCCTGATATGAAATACAAACCTTCAAATACACTCTCACTTCTTATGTAATATAATGAGAGAAAAATAATTTTTAATGACCAATTAGACTTTATTTTGCATGTACTTTTGGCAAGATAAGAAATAGCCAATCATCATACCTATCTAAAAACAAATTAATCTGTACACACATGATCAAAATTCCAGATTGTCTGTTTTTGGCAGGCTATATCTTATATATGACCACAGCATAAGGCACTTTTTAAAGAAAACATCAGATAATTTCCTCCATGAAAAAGCAAATACACACTCATCTTTTCCACTTAGGGTTGAGCCATCTCCTTTGAATTGTGATGGTAACTTAGCTCTGTAGTCACTCTTCTGAACTATGGCTGTATTTTCTTTTTGTGTGAAAGCCCAGAGTGCATTTTCTTGTCCAAAGGAGGTTATTAAAGAAATTAACATTAAGGGCACTAATACACCTTTTGCAGTGTTTCTCGCCATTTTTTCTGTAAGCTCCACAGAGCTGCTAGGTTGATCCCCTGTGAATCCATAAGAAGGAAATACTGCTTTATCCCACCTATCACTTCAAAATGTACAGTATCCCATCTCTGTACATACCCTACTATGTGTTTCTTCTGCATACTTGCTTAAACAAAACCATATTAAATTAGCAAATCTATCTAAATTGTCCAAACACATCAAATTTTATGCCTCTGGGTTTGTTCTTGCATTGCTCAGTCTGCCTAGAGTAGCATTTCTTTCCCCAACCCTTTTCTGCCTTCAGAATATTACCTTGTCTTTCAAGGCCCAGTTCAGGAGCCCCTTCCTCTCAATCTTTCCTACACCCCAGTTCACTCACAGAATGAACCCCTACCCCTGTAATCATGACCTATGGCTGCTCTAACAAATTACCATAAACTTAATGACTTTGCACAGCATACGTTTATGATCTTACAGCTCTGGAGGTCAAAAGCCATGAAATGAGGCATCAGCGGGCCTGAGTCCCTTCTGGAGGCTACAGGGAACTGTGTTCCCTGGTTTCTTCCCCTTCCTATGAAATTAGTAAGCCTGCCTACAGGTCCTTGAATCCCTCTGATCTGCTTCTGAGTTACATCTCCATTGCTGCCACAGACTTTCTGGCATCTTTTTGTCCCTGATTAAGATCTTTCTGAGTACTTTGGGTCCACCCAGATGATCCAGAAAAATCTCCTCATCTCAAGATCCTAACTTCATCACATCTTCGGAACTCCTTTGGCTGTGGAAGGTAACATATTTACCCTAAATAGTCTTGAGGAACCATTATTCTGTCTACCCCAGGCCCCTCCAGCCTTATAACAATGACCATGTTGTTTCCCTGACACTCATACACAAAGCATTTCCAGGAGTCAGCTGAACAGGCTCTTATCCCCCAGAGAGCAGTAAGTTGAATCTTCAAGTTATTTCTCTGGTATTTAGAATTTTGCTTATTACCTAAAAGAGGTTTAATAAACTGAATGCTTGTGGGTAAGAAATAAGAGCAATGATAACTTAATTGGAAGACTATTATTTGACAAGAAAATATAATAAACAGATTTTTGCATCTACACGGATGCCAAAACAAATGATTGAAAATGCAATCAAATTAATCATTTTAAAATAATGTTTCATAGATAATCATGAAACAACAAAATTCAACTTGTCTAGACGAGGTGTCAGCAACCTACAGCCCCATCACTGGCTGTTTGTTTTTGTAAATAAAGTTTTATTAGACAACAGCTTTGTTCTTGTTCACATATTGGCTACAGCTGCTATTTTGCTATGATGCCGAGTTGAGTACTTGGAGCACAGATTACATGCCCTATTATATGGCCTGTGAGCCTAAAATATTTACTATCTGGGACTTTATGTAAAATGTCTCCTGACACCTGGCCTAGATCATTAGAAAGATTAAATTAGAATTTTGCTCAAGGCAAGTTGGTTTTTTGTTTGTTTCTCTGGGTTTTTTTTTTTCTGGTATCGGGAATCGAACTCACGAACTCGCGCTCACCAGGCAGGTGCTGTGCCTCTGAGCTAAACCCCCAACCCCAAAGCAAGTTGTATTAGCATTCTAGAAGCTGAGTTCACATATTCAACTATCATGGCTGTTCAATATCCATCTGTTTAGTTGGACTGCCTCTTACCTATTAAATTAATGAGAGTATTCTAATCCATGGTCATTAAATTATAATGCTAGTTGGTTCATTTATTTTAAACATCTTGATGACTGGGATAAAATAGTGGTCCAATGATATTCTTGTGATCAAACCTCAAATTTCCTGACTCCTTCACTATGAATGTGAACCAGATCATCTTCAAAGTATTTAATGGAGTCACCCTTAAAAAGTTATTTCAGCTTTCAAGGAACATCACTTCTACCTTCCACTTACCTCTTCTGGACATACTCACAGACACCAGAGAGAAGCAGTTAACTTCATTCTTTTTGATAGATATTAACTTGTTTGTAAGAGGAAATAAAATGGAGATGTAAAGCAAAATCAATAAGTATCTTTTTTTCTAAAATTTTTTTTATAAAGATGACTTTGTAATACTTTAAAGCCATTATTTATTGTATTTGCACAAAATTAGAATTACTGGTATGTTTGGACTGAAAGCAAATATTGTTTGATCAAGCCATTTTTTGCCATATCATTTTAACCAATACCCCTTTAGTTTGGTTGTTTTTTGTTTTGGTTTTTTTTTTTGGGGGGGTGGTTCTTTGTGAGACAGGGTCTTGCTATGGAGTTCAGACTGGCCTTGAGCTCACTTTGTAGCCCATGCTGCTCTCGAACTCGCAATGATCCTCCTGCCTCAGACTCCTGGGTGCTGGGATTACAGGCACGCGCCACCACACCTGGCTCTACCCATTTCATTTTAAAAAGCTAAGATTGAACATCACAAACTGCTATTACAAAACTATTAACACGGGGCTAGGAATTTAGCTCAGCAGCAAAGTGCCTGCCTGGCAAGCACAAGATCATGAGTTCAATTCCTGGTACCGGAAGAAAAACAAACAAAAAAACTACTAATATTTAACCTGGTTTCTAATTCTTGGGAACTGAAATTAAGAGTTTTGGATAATTCCAATTTTATGGCTTAACTTGCCACATAATCTGAAACAAGTCACATAAGTTCAATTGCCTCATTTTTCCTGTATAAAATGCTTATGACAGTATCTTCCTGTCTAATTCATAGGACGGACGACTGTTATGATAAAATGAGGCAACATTTGTAAATCTGTGAAAGCAGGGTACAAGTGGAAGATATTATTATTATTATATGATTATGGTCTGAACATCTTCCCAAATTGTCTATGATGTTAAAAATGTGACGGGGGTAAACATCTAAAATAATGTTCCATAGTTAACTATGAGATTCTCCTCTTAAATTTCATGGTTTGGAATTTATTTTGATGTAATAAACGAGCATAATTAACTTTTATTGTGTGCATTATTTGTGAGAATGCTTTAACGTCTTAAGTACGGCTATCTATCTCAGCATTACACAAGGATTACCAAACTGAGAAGAGCTATCCTTAGAAAAGGGATGATTTCATTTGGAGATTTGAGTTTGGTTGTATTTGCTGAGATTAATAAAATGTTGCTGTTGAAAATGAAACTGTTTTCTTTCCAGTACCTCATATTTTCGCTTGGTTAAAGAAACAGCAGTAACATGATTAGATGTCAGTAATTAAATATCTCTGTAGAACAGTATCTTAATAGCATATATTTAGAACACAGCTCTACCAAAAACATTCAATTACATGGATACAGCTTTAATATTTAACAGCTTGCTCCTTAACTACCAACCGTCTGGTGAGCCGATGTTGACGATGGATAGAGGAAAGCAAGCCGCTTAGTGTCAAATTAAGAGAAGTGGAATATATTATAATGGCGCTTTTTATGTTTTGCTATTTCATATTCAGCTAAACAAAATGTTTTTATTTGATACATCTAAATATCAATTCATCTCTCTTAATTTTAGCAATAGAAACCTTCCATTGTCTCTAAACAAAATGAAGAATTTTTTATCCGCAGACCAAAGACAAAGCAAACAGAAACAAAATAAAATAAAATGAACAAAATAACCCCAATCACTTCATGCAAGCGTCATTAGAAAACAAACATGTATAAGAAACAATACACAATAATGTGGGAACCAATAATATTCTCTGAAATTAAATTTTTGGAACCACTAAAAAGTCAACTTAGGAAGTGGAAAAGAAAATGACCCCATCCTTGTCTTAGAGAAATTTTGATTTGGGTTATACTTTTATGACTACCTACAATAATCATTGGCTTCTGCCTAAGGACATCAAAACTCAGTTCTCTTTACAAGAAAACAAAGAACTATCCATCCACTGTTGTTGAGAGAGTGGTGATCACTAATAATGCAGGAACCTAGAGCTGTGGTTCATACATTGTCTAGGTCGGTAGGGTGACAGTGACATGGACTGTTCAGAAAGCAAGATGTTCACCAAATGCTGATTCACTTCTCCGGCAGTGCACAAATAAGACAGCCGGATATAGCACATATCACTAAGTCTGAAATTAAATAATCAGGGCCCAAAGTCTAGGGCCATCACTTGTACACTGGGTAACCCTAAGCAAGGTTTTAACTACCCACCTTGCGGGGAATGAGAGATAATCACAGTTCCAACTTTCTAGAAATTTCAGAATACTTAAGCCTATAGGCAACTAGTGCTTAATTAAAGTTAGAACAAAGGTGAAACATAACTAAAGAAAAATAAGCAAAGGGGAGACTGTATGGAGGGGGAGCCCTGTTCAGAGAATATCTTGTGGGAGATGAGTAGAAGGGAAACACAGAGAGAGATGACTTTACATTGGTCGCAGACAAGAGTACCTCTGTCTCATACCAATTACAGTTTCGTGGGGTTACCCAGAAATGAGAAGGTTTTGACTTAAATGCAATGCACTTCCCCCTGACGTTTGATCTTTAAAATACCCTTCAAGCATGTGGGCTTTGAACTGAATTCTGATGGCAATGACCATGGACGCTGGTTTGGAGCAGCTCACATATGTTATCTGGGAATTTCTGTGCTCAATCCTCATTACTCTGGTTATTAAAGTGCACCTGGTAAATACCCTTTGAATAGTTGATACTCTGGTGATCTTGCAGCTATTGCACACCATTCTAAGTAAAGTACAAGGTTTCTAGAGTACAGTGGGCAAGGCCCAGGGGCATCTCACAGTACTTTCAGCAGAAGAGGACACTGAGGCTTTAAGCGAGAAGCCACCGAAGGACCAACTAGAGTTTGTCCAGGGAAGTATGACCACATAGTACAGGATGGCTTCCCTCCGTTCTTCAGCTATACTCTCTATGCAAGATCATAATCAATATTCTTTAGCACTGAATAGCCTATGCATAGCTGAATGGGGGGAAAAAAACACTTATTTCTGAATCGTCTTTCAAGAATCTCCAGGGCAAAAGATTTTGATCAAGAAGAGCGGTAAACATCCAAGATATGGGGCTGCACTGTCCTCATTCAATCTATTAGGAGGGGAAACTAAAGCCTGTTGTAGAAGCAATATTGCTGTGAAATCCTCCCTGATCATTTCCACCAGGGTCTGCTCAGCTTAAAAGCCACACTATTTAAAAAGAAAGAAAAGTAAAGTATTGCTGTGAAAAATGTGAACATGGAAAGGGAATGCATAAGAGAATAAATCAGAGAGATAGCATTAAGATGCTTTTTCACAGTTGACGTAGAAGAACCTTATCTTTCAAAAAAGAAAAAGTGCCTGGTGAATATACAAGCCACTAATACTCTTCTGCTAGAGCTGAGATTCCATCTTGGAGCAGGAAAGGAATGATTTCATTGTGGTGTTTTGAAAAGAAACCCACAGGGAGCGAAGAGCCAGTGTCCCCACTTAGAGATTGGCTCCAGCGATACCACATTCTGAGAAGTTGTCTTCCGTCAGGAGCTGTCACAACAGCCCAGATTTGTATGGGATTTGACACAAACAGAAGAGGTGGGGGCAGAGAAACTGCTTTTGATTTGTACCTCTGGTCATAAAACAATGCAAAGTGTGAGGAAGTTGCCTCCACGGAAGACAAAGCAGGGAGGCTTTTTAAATTAGCAGTTACTTCAAAGTCATTAGAGTCAAAGAGACTCAAGGGGCGAGATATCACAAGACTTTGTACCTGTAGCTCAATAGGGAACCAGCCATCAACCCACCAGAAAAAAACGAGCTGAAAAATTGCTTCATTCATTTTGCAGGAATTTAAATCCAACTCCTTCAAAATAACTAAGTGAAAAAAGTTGATCCCATTAAGAAAACGCAGTGCAATGAAATGAACCACATTAAAGATGTCACTACATGAGGTCTGAGGGTGCCCCCGCAAAGAAGAGAAAGGGATCTCAACTCACCCCACCCACAGGGTAGGTTGTGGGTTTGTGTACTTCCTCAGAGAAAACAAATTTTCAGGATGTGCCATTAAAGAGGCATAAAGAGGTTTATTAGCAGAATTTTAAAAGTGAATACACTCAGAGTAGACATGGGCCCTCCAGAGGTACATTATGACCTGGACCTGCGTATAGCACAGAATCTGGGGGTGTCTTCAAGACACATGATTTAAGACGCAAATCCTCCTAGCAGATTACCCATTGGTAGGCTCCACTAGAACACAAACCATTTACATGTCTTTAAAACTAAAATATGGGGGCTGGGGATTTAGCTCAGTGGCACAGCGCCAGCCTGGTAAGCACAAGGTCTTGAGTTCAATTCCTGGTACCAGAAAAAAACAATAAATAAAACTGAAATATGCTGGCCCACCAATATTGCTGCTTCCTTGAGGATGGAGCTCTGCAGGAAGAAGCACAATTTACAGTGAAAAGCACAGGAACTTGGAACCCAATTTACAGGCTCATTGTGTCTTTAAGAATTTTTTAATTTGTGTGACTGTGTGTGTAGTTTCCTGGGAGGGAAAAAGATTGGAATAACTTTTGGGTCATAATGGTGCTGTTTGTCTTAAAAGTACAGTTCTAAAACAAAGTTTTTCTTTGTCTTTTTATTTCTTCTGTCCTACATCAGAACAATATTTTCCATTTTGTACATCTTCAGAGCACCCTCACCAAGTGTTTCCCAGACTGAGAAGTTACAACCAGAACTGTGTGTAGAATTGCCAAAGGCCCAGTTCAGAGCTACTGCCTGAGACCTCATCCTCTTCTCATTGCTCTTCCATCTGCACCCACCCAGATGTTACTGATATCACCCCCAGTTTCTCACGTATCTCAGGTCTCATCTCCAAACAGGCCAGCCCAGTGCTCCTTAGCTAATCATTCCAAGCAGTATTTCCCCTTAGATGGCCCTTGAACCAATCACTTTTGCTTTCTTAAGCACTTGACTGACAACACCACTATGCTCTGAGTATTTGTACCATGCATTGATACACTGGACAAATTTGTTTTCAACATTCATATGTTGAAAACTAATCCCCATGGAGATGGAAGTGTGGCCTGTGGGTGGTGATCAGGTCATGAAGCAGGGACCCTCACGAATAAGGTTAGTGCCCTTAGGAAAGCATTTCCTCACCTCTTCCACCATGTGACATAAGAAGACCGTCTTGGAAGCAAGAAGCTGGTTTTCATCAGACACTGAATCTGCTGTCACCTTGACCTTGGGCTTCCCAGCATCCACAACTATGAGAAAAAAATTTGTGCCATTCATAGCTACTCAGTCCATGGTAGTTCATTATAGTTCTCAGGG
Source organism: Chinchilla lanigera (assembly GCF_000276665.1). Classification (NCBI taxonomy): domain Eukaryota; kingdom Metazoa; phylum Chordata; class Mammalia; order Rodentia; family Chinchillidae; genus Chinchilla; species Chinchilla lanigera. Next base: position 11,374,554 of record NW_004955429.1, on the reverse strand, counting down.
CAGACCAAGACATCCAGCAAATCTTTTATGATTTCTGTCTGGAAGGAATGGAATGATCTAGCAAGAGGGAAATGAATAGTGCTCTGAGGTTTTCAGGAAAGTCATTTTCCTTTTGAGTCTTGGCTTTTTATATGAGAAAGAAAAGGAAATAGAATAATTATAACTATCATATGGAAATGTTGCCAATTAAGTAATATTGTATGTAAAGTCCCTATGGAGTCTCGAGATAGTACTCTCATGAGAAATTTATTTTTTACTTACAGTTTAAGGACAATAAGAAGAGTACATTTGAAGCTGAATTAGTATTTGATAAACTAAGATAAGAGTCCAGGTTGGCCTAGATTGCCTGAGCATTTGCAAGTATCTTCGTGATTACAAATCAGGGCCAGAAAACACCAAATTATAGATGTGTGGAGACGGAAATAAAATTCACCAGTGTTGAAGGAAAACACCACGGTGTGCCTAAAATAGACACAAATGAATGAAGCAGTAGCTTGGTGATCAATCTTTATTTGCTGCATTGTATTTCCCTGGCCGACTATTTTTACCTCATTGACTGATTTTCATGCTAATTTATAAGTAGTAACCTGTTTACAAAAGTCTGCTACATTTCCTTTAGATTAATTTTTACCTGCTCAGCATTTTTCTGATTGGTTCATCACTTCAGAATCAAAATGTATTATTGGTAAAATGACATTTCCATAGCATTTATTTTTGTATTACATGAAAACAAAAGATGCCTAAAAATGTTTTCAATACATATACAGCCATCCTAACCTACATCTTTAAAGGAAATTAAACATTAATTCCCTAACTGGTTTAAAGAATTAGATTTCAGAAAAGAAAATATAAAATGCATTGCATTGTTAAATTCATTTGTAAAGTGAATTTCTTTGTCTGGAATAACACACTAACAATAATTAGGTAAGGACTGAAGAAAAATGCATTTACAATCTATCCTTTAAATCCAATATTAATATAAAATTTCATGTTGCTTCATTAGGGTTTGAGATGTGCCAATATATCCTTTTACTGTTATAATGATAGTGAAAAAAATGATTGCATAGTGTCAAAATTATAAAGCAGGAGCTGGCAGTTGTGTTTTTTCTGTCACATGCATTCCTCATAGCCCCATACAATCACTATTAGACCGAATCTCAGTGAGGAGTGTTAGGAAAATTAAAACAGACAGACATCTCTTTAAGGCATTTGGTACAATTTAGTTTGACTTAATAGGGTCTTTCTCTAGGACTCCAAATGAAAGTATGAAGTAGTTTTGCCAACGTTTTCAGATCTTTGTGTTAGAAATATCAGTTACTTTTGAGCAAGTTGACCACAGAGTCTTTAATTTGCCTTGTACATAAGGTGGGCTCTTACTGTTTTGTGTCTCAACTCAAGTGTTTCTCTGCTTTTGCTTCCACTTAGCAAATGTGCATCCGGCAGTCGTCCACCAGTTAGTATTCAGTTCACATCTCTCACCCTCTCTCTCCTGTTGCTGTGTCCCTCACCATAGCAGTTTTAGATGTCATGTATGTTATCTCTGTTATATCCGGTTTTATCACACTATTTCAAATAACTACAAAGGAGATCCTGCCCCTATAAAAATTACAAATGGTGCCAATTTTATTTTTCATCTTAATAGGAGAAAAATCCTATAAATTTTATTATCAAATGCCACCTCTGCTTGAAATGTTTAGAATTACAATGAAGTTTACTTTTATTGCATTGTCTATTCCATTTTTTGCAAACAGATTAGGGTATATACACAAACTGTGCAACTTTCCATAGCAACGAGATATAAAATGTGATATGACTTTCTTTTGCATTTTCTAGGATAAATGGTTGTGAGCTACTTTAGTTCTTGCTTTTTAAATGCTTCCCATAAATTCACAAGTAGAGCAAACCCCAAAATTTGTTGTGTGTGTGTGTGCCTCAAAACCAATGTAATGAATTATTTCTGTTTTCTAACCACATTTTTAATTATGAGTAGTGTTAGATACTGAATTTCAAGGAAGTAAAATTCTTTTCTTCTGTGTCTTTACATGAGGTATGAGATTCTTTTCTCTTTATACTATCTGGGGAATAGGGGAGTTAGATATGTAATTGAGGAACTTGTTGGTACACACTCAAACACAGAGCTGTATGATTTCCTCAGCATGAATCAGGGAGTGGGTTTGGTGGAGAAGAAAGTGAGCTAATATGTTTGTATGTTGGCAAAGGTTATGCTTTATATCTAGGTGTCTCCCCAAAGCCTCATGGCTTAGAGGAGGGGCTTTTGAAAGGTGACTGGATTATACAGGCAAGCAGAATAGTTGACCCGCTTTCAGGAGGTGGGGTCTGGTGAGGAGGGGCGGGTCACTGAGGGCATGGCCTAGAAGGATTTATCACCCACCCTTGCTCCTCTCTTTGTTCCTTTTGCTTCTTGGTTACTATGCCATGAAGAGCCCTCCTCCACTGCGGGCCCTTCTACTCTGCCTTTGTGCCGAAATGAACCTCTCCTTCTAAGCTGCAGGGTTGGGTATTATGTCTCAGTGACAAGAGACTGACTAAGACAGCAAACATGGTATTATATTGTTGGCGGTCAAGTTCCTTAGACTTGGGAGACAATTCACAAGTTCTAAATCAGTAATCATATCTGTTTTGGTGTTTTCTGTACTTTATGAAGTACTTTATTCTCCATGAGCTGAGAAGACTGGCCAGCTGCCATAAGGAAATCACCAATGTTTAGAATAATATTTTTTAAAGCCCCACAACTCTGTCAGTCCACTGTCAGGAGACTCCTAGGTTCAACAGTGTGGCCAAGAAATCCAGACTCAACATTCATACCACCCGGTGTTATTTTGAAGAATAGCTGTTGTAAAGCAGTACCTGGGTAAGGATATTTTAAATTAAAATTGCATTTATTGATGGAGGAGCTGAGGAAAGAGTAAACCTTAATTTTCAGCATTTATAAATAAGAAATGGGTGGTTTTTGTTTTTTGGGGGTTTTTTGCTTTGCTTTACACAAATGTTGAAGCTAATAGTAGTAATAGAGAGTGCTGCTATGGAAATCTGGCATCTAGCTTCTCTGTTTCCAAAAATGCATACGTGACGCAATGCATGTTTACAGAGTTCTGGTTTACTTTAGCGAAGGTACCCAGTACATATTTGTGGATGTTCTCTTAGCTCGTGTTGCTAACGCTGTTTTACTTTTTACAAAAAGAATGACAGAAAGAGGCTCTGTTTCATGTTTCTCATGAAGCATGTATTTCCTTAAACATGGAAGTCTGTGAAGCAATATAGGAGCAAGGAAACGTGCAATAAAACAGGGAAATTTATTTTGTATCAAGGTATGCATGCTTAGAGTTATTTTTTAAAAAATAACTGAATGAGCTGGGCATAGCAGCACATGCCTAGTAATACCAGCACTTGGGGAGGCTAAGGCCAAAGGAACACAAGTTCAAAACCAGCCTCGGCAACTTGGTAACTTACTGAAATCCTGTCACAAAATTTAAAAATAAAATAAGAAAGGGGCTGTGGATGTGGCTCAGTGGAAAGACCCTGCATTCAATCCCCAGTATCATTAAATAAAAGGTGAATGAATACAAAAGAGTACATGTGACATGTGTATAGGGTATGACAAATTACAACAAAATTGACAACCATTTATCCACCATCGAAGTTAAGAGTGGCTTTGGTACCTTTGAATATGAAGCATGACCCTTTTTAGTATATATAAAGGTATGACATCACCTGCCACTGTGTGTTGTCTTATTATTCCTCTATAGAGAAAAATCACCATCCTAAATTTTAGTTTATCTTCCTCTTGCTTGTCTCTGTGGTTTGGCGCCTATGTTGAATGATTTCCATTGATATAAGTGGAGGCACTATCTGAGTTCTTCTGCAACTTGATTTTTTTTCAACCAATATTATTTCCTGGGATGCATCCAACCTGATGTGTGTAGCTATATTTTACTCTTTATCACTGCTACATAATATTGTTACTTTTTAAAAGAAAGAACATGGAAAAAGAAATTGGCTACAAAACAGCATATACTCTCTACCTTTTCTTTACGGAATTCCTCCCTTCATTTCCATTTTAGCTTCTGATTTAGTTTATGCTTCCCCTTGAGAAGAAGAATGATGAAATGATTAGTTGTAAAAGGGAATTTAGAAATAATTCTGTTCAGTTGTCCTTCATTGTGTATAAGATAAGTAATGCTCAGATATACGAAAGGATTTAGCCAAGGTTATAGAAAAAAACAGGCTTTTGGACACCCAACCTTATGGTCCAGACTGTCATAACAAAAAAAGAGCTTTCTTTTGGTCACCCTTTTATACCTTCTCTTTTATTCAGGAGTAATTCATCAAGATATTGAAAGAGAAGCTGTGCCTAGATTCACTTCAAAATGATCAAAGATCTCAATTTTTAGAAAAATTATAGGGAGTTTATTACACAATGCAGTTTCTTGCTCTTAACTAATTGTTTCATTACTGTCATCTGGAAAATAGGCTTTCTGTGGATTGAAAAGGTTGCTTGTTCCCACTTGTACTGAAAACAACCAGTGGTAAAAGTAAGTTAAAGGAAAAATGCAGTGGCTCTGAAACTTATGTAAGCACAAGAACCTCCTGATAATTCCAAGTTGGAGACCATGGCTTTAGAAACACTGATATAGAAGGATCGGGGCAGAAACTAGTAGCGTGCACTTTTAACAACCACCCAAGTGATGGACGCATATTATCCCTTAACCACGTGGAGAGAATATATGAAGGAGCTGAGCCTGTACATTGTGTTGGAACACTAGTTACCAAGAATATTCTTGGATGCCAAGAATAATTTTTTTAAAAATATAAAGGAAACAATAGGACCACATGTACTAGAAGAAGGGTCTAGTAAGAGTCTAAAAGCTTTTGCTTTCAGTAGTAGCAAAAGCAAGTTTCCCGATAAGAGTTTTGAAAGAAAAACATTCAGTACTGAAGCATACACCAATCACTCTTGCACATAGTTCTATTTCTCACAGAGCACAATGTGTATTGCAAGGTATACCAGATTGGGTAGTTAATTGTTTTGTCATTTTGTTCTGGTTTGATTTTTTTTTGGCTGTCCACTAGAGCTATAGCCGTATGCCCAGTTCATTGCTCTGGTCTGATAATATACTAAGTATTCTTACCCAATCATGTGGACCAAATGGAGCCCTGAGTAGGTCCCTAGGCTAAGCCCAAGGTGCTTGGAAGACAGTCTGCCAGCTCCCTATAAGTTTGCATTTCAAAGAGGAGGGAGGTCTGGGAACATAGAGTGGTTTCAAGGTTAGGTACACCCAGGCTGTCCATCTGCTGGGGAGATTTTATTTATACACAAAAGAACTAGAGTAAGATGAAGACCTTTTCAGGAGCAGAGGCAGCAGCTACTTTCCATACCTTCAAGAACTGGGAAAAGTCATTATCCTGACCTTGCCTTCTTCTGCAAGACAAATGGCCAGCTTATCATCTTTTCACTCAGGCACAAGACTGAGGTGAGTGGAATCTGTACATGTTACTTATTACCAGGTATTTAGCAGGAAGTTTGTCTTTGATCCAAAACATTGCATACATATACTCAGAATAAATTGAATAAAGCCAAATTGTAACAACCCAGCAATTATATATAAGCAGGATTTCTCAAAATGTACATGCAGACATCCTGCATCAAAATCACCAAAAGCGTTGGGGTAGGAGGTGAGGATATGAGGGGTGGGGGCATCATGAATTCTGTTTCCGAAAATCCTTGAGCTTTACTCCAAACCCACTAAACCAGAATCTCTTGGTGCAGAACCTACAGATCTACATTTTAACCAATATCCCCCAGGCAAATCCAACGCCTAACAAGAAGTCAAAGGGATTGGATTTTGAGAAGCCATTTCTATTAAGACAGTGGTCTCAAAGTGTGGGCTGGAGACCTGTGCAGTTTGTCGAGTGCCTTCCTAGGGGTCCAGGATGTCAAAATTCTTATGCAACATCTGAATGTGATTCACCTTTCCACTCTTCTCTCACCTGTGGACCGTGAGGCTTTCTAGAGGCTCCTTACCACCAGATGGCAGCATCAATTTCTGACAACTCACAAAGGAAGTGTTCAGCATTCTTGGGCTCAAAGGTCCCCTGGCTTTCATTTCTAGTACGACAAACATTGCAAGATATAACCAACATACACAAAATTTGGAGGTCCTTTCTACAGCTGGAGAATATAAAGAATTCTTAATATTTAAAAAATAAAGTTTAACAAAGATGAAACTAGGTTACCCAAAGGCTAGAGCTTGAGCCTATGCATTTCCTCTTTAAGATTAAAGTAACACAAAAGAGCCTCTAATTCACAGAAGCTGAATATTCTGTGGAAACACAGTTAAATTTAGGAATTAGAATGTTGGTGCCTGTGCATCATCACAGCCAAAACTACTGCAATTTGCCCTCTCAAAGCAAAGGCTTAGAAACTTGCTACCCTCGTCCAAAAGGTCATTATTCCCCTTACTTGAGTAAAGACTCACCAAAATGTTCTGTGTTCTGTCTGAATTTGTTTGGTAATTTTTAACAGCAATAAACTGTGTAAGCCAAGTCAAACCAAAAGCTCTATTGAATTTAATCCTTGTTGTTGAATACTTTCCCAAAAATGCATGAATTCTTTTTTTTGTTAATCCAGGGTCTGCTGTGTTTTTTGACAAACATTCAGAATCTATTTCTCATCCTGGAGAATGAATGAGTTGCTGGCATGTTAGCATGGGGTCATGTTTTTGTACAGAACTGTATAAGAGAAGGTGGGTCATAAGTCTGAGCAACAGGTCATAAGTCTGAACAGCACTCCTTGGTCTAAGTATAAACAATTGTTAAAAAGGTAGGTCCTTAAATGAGGAGTATCTGTAATGCATCTTGATATACTGCTTTTACTCAAATTAGAAAAGGCATCTTCCTAGATGACCACTGATAGCTATTTTAGTGTGTTAGAAGTACTGTAACAAAAAAATACCATAACTGGTTACTTTATAAGCAGCTGAAAGTTATTGCTCATAATTCTGGAGGCCGGGAAGTCCAAGGCTAAGCACCAGCAGATTCAGTGTCTGGTGAGAATTCATTCCCTTTGACATAGATGTTGCGTAATTTGCTGTGTCCTTACATGGTGGAATGGGCAAGCTAATTCTGGGACCTCTTTTAGAGAACAGAAATTTGCAGCAATAAGCAATTTTCCTTTTGGTGTGATTGAAAGTGATAGAGGGTGCTGGGGAAGTGAGCCAAGGGCCAGCCCTATTCAATAAGTTATAAGAAATCTCACAATAAGACAGAGTGAGTGCATAGTGGGGAGACCAGAGAGCATGTGTGAGAATCACTAAAAGGACTACATGGGAGTAAATAGGGAAAATTGTGGGAGGTCTTCAACGCAGCTTTTGTTCATGGACCTCTTTTGCCTATGACTACTTTTTTTTTTTTTTTTTTTTTTTTTTTTTTTTTTTTTTTTTGGTACCAGGAATCGAACTCACAATGTCGTGCTTGCCAGGCAGGCGCTGTGCCACTGAGCTAAATCCCCAGCCCACTAGAACTACTTTTAGTAGGGAAAAAATGTACTACTTCTGCATTCCAAAGGCAGACTGAAACAAAATTAATGCTCCCTGATACTAGGAAAATTTCTACAAATAATTCTTTCTTTGTTCATATATACATGAATAGAATTCAGGATGCAAAGTACAGAGATCTTCTAGACTACATATCAGATGTTCAATACAGCATGATTCTCCTCCAGTACTTTGAAGCTTACCATCAACTACAATTTGACTTCTCTTTTTCATGAAAAATGAGTTAATTTCATTATTTTAGAACCAATACTCCAAACGTCACAATTTTAAATTCTCTATCTTGAATAAAGTCTATGATGAGAGTTGAAGAGTTTCCTCCAAAGAAAAGTACCCAGAATAGTTTCCCCCATGGAGCATTAATTTATTCTGTAGAGTGAAATGGTAGCCAAGCCCCTGAATTAATAAGTAAACACCAGTCTAACTTCAAAATTAGATTTTTTTCAATTTTAAGTGATTAAAGATTCACTTGATCCTAAGACAAATTTTCACAACAACTTAATAGAGTTCAAAAAAAGTGGTGAGTAGGCTTCTATTATGCGAGTCGAGCACATCAGTTCAGCATCAGGATTCAGCGAAGACATAATATACATGTGGAATGTGCCTGTGAACTGAATCTTTTCTGAAAACTGTGTCTTGCTGTAGCAAGAAATTCTTTTCTTTCTTCTTCTCACCTAGAGTCATGTTTTTCACCTTAATACTCACATTCAATGAAATATTTTCATGTGAAATTTCTACTGCTTGTCAAAAGGTGCAATCTGCCTGCTACATGATGGGCTACAGTATTTGTACCTTGTCAACTGTTAATTAGCATGACAGCCTGCAACTTTTTTTTTTTTTTTTAATCTACCGCAGCTCTTGGTATCGGGGCTTAGGTTAAAAATATAGGCTGGTATAACTGTTCCTCTTTTATACTTACTCCAACTTCCCTGGATGCTGACAGGACTATTTTTTATGTTTATAAATCAGGCTGTCCTGTTATCTGAAAGAGGAAAAAATGCAAGCAAAGAAAGTTAACAAAATAAACATTTCTGCGATTTAGCCCATGCCAGAAGGAAAGTAATAAGCCCATCTCTGAGAGGTCTAAATAATGATTTATCCCTACATGATTTATGTGGAATAAATATTGAATTTTCCTGATGTCCAAAATACTATGTTGTCCTCTATTCCTTTGAAAAATATTGTGAGTGATAGTAGACAACTAGTACCTACAGTGTTGACAGTGATAGTTAGTGTTTTTAGGTAAGTCCTTGATTAACCTCCACATTTGTCTTTTGCATATTTTCCCCTTTTTGCCTTTCTGTCTATCCCCTGTTGATTAGGAAATGGTCTTTAAATAAGACTGGCTTCAAATCTCAAACCTGCACAGAGCCACAGAAATCACTCCTCACACATCAGTTGAAAGGCCAGGTGTGGTATCACCTGTAATCCTGGCACTGTGGGAGGCCAAGGAAGGAAGATAGCAAGTTCAAGTCCTGCCAGGGGAATTTAGTGAGACTCTGTCTCAAAAAAATAAAAGAAAATACAAATGGTTGGGAATGTAGCTCAGTACAAAGGCCCTGTGTTCACTCTCCAATACTCCAAACAATCAAAAAGAAACAAACACCCACATTGTGTGGTCATGCAATTTATGAGCAAGAATCAGCTTGCAAAAATGAAAAGGCAAATGAGTTTCTATTTCATCTGCTAATCAGGTGGAAGAATTTTACAACTCTCAATAGCATGTGACCACTTTTAAACAAAACCCAGCATCCCTGTCTCAGGGCAGCACAAATTAGCCACCAGCATTTCCATTCTGAGAGCTTTTCCAAGGTTACCACTGAAACACTGCTCCTGAGACACAGCCAGAGACAATGAGAAATGTGTCAAATTAAAACAGAGACAACATTACTTCTCAATTGAAATACTATTTCAATTAAAATAATGAAGTAAATTATGTACCACCAGTCTTTCTTTCTTTTCTTCTTTCTTTCTTCTTTCTTTTTCTTTTTCTCTTTCTTTCTTTCTTTCTTTCTTTCTTTCTTGCTTTCTTTCTCTCTTTCTTCCTTCCCTGACTCCTCTCCTTTCTTCCTTCTCCCTTCCTTCTTTTCCTTAAGTTTTTGAACTAAAAGATCAAGTCACCATATCCTTGCCTTGCAATCTCCTCTCTATTTCCACTCTGCTTTCTGACAAACTCACATGCTTTATCTCAAACCATCACTGCTTCATCCAAGTCTCCAGTCTCCATGTTGTTTTCTGTCTCATGACCTGGCTCAAGGTGGTTTGTTAGGAAAGCCCAAGGAGTGGCATGGAGGACCTATCATACATGTATTAGTCACTTTCCTTTTGCTGGTACAAACAACTGACACCCATACATTAAAGAGAAAGAGGTTTAATTTAGCTCACAGTTTCAGAGGATTTAGTCCATGGTTGGTGATTCTAAGGCAGAAATGGCAGGGAAAAGGACATGGTGGAAGAAAGCTGTTCATCCCATAACAGCCAAGGCACAGAGACAGAAAACCAGAACTGGGGACAAGAATATACCCTTTTAAGTCACATATCCAGTGACCCTCCTTCAGCCGGGCCCCGCCTCCTAACTGCATATTCAGCCATGGATTTATCAACGGATTAATTCACTGATGAGTATAGTGCCCCCAGGATCCCATCACCTTCCAAAAACCCTATATCTGAGTACATGAAATTTTTTTGCAGGGGGACACATTTTAGATCTAAACCTTACCAGCATTTCTCACATATCTTAGGGCCCACAGGAGTCCTGCAGGCCCAGTGTGACTTACAGTCATATGTACCTTATATTTCACATCTTTGAAAAGTAATATCATTCATGAATTTTTTTTTTTTTTTTTGGTACCAGGAATCAAAATCATGACCTCGTGCATGCCGGGCAGGTGCCATGCATAAATCCCCAGCCCTCATTCACAAATTTTAAGGACAAGTTAAACTTGGGTAAAACTGTTAATGAATTTGGTATTTATTATTACTTTGAAACTTTTTTATAGTAGCAATATTTCCCCATTATTTGAGATCCTACATGAAGGAGGCAGTTAGCAGTAGTGCATGAAATATATGGTATCTCTAAGAATCGCAAAAGAATAATTATCATGAAGTTCAGGAGAGTGGTTGTCTGGGTAGAATGGATATGGAACCAGAACAGGACATGTAAAAGATATCAGTGGTTTGCAGAGGATTCATAACTGTTTATTTTATTACTAGGCTTTGTGACTTATGTATGTATTGGATATATTCTTCTGTATCATTAAAAAATACTACATGCCAGATATTCAGATATGACTGTCTCTTAAAGCTTCCATACATTTATGCAGCTCATTAAAAACAGTTCTTATGAAAATGACCAAACTATCCTCACATCCTATTACCATCTAAATATTAAAATAATGAAATATTCTATTTAAAAACATTGTAAGGAATCTCAGAAAAGAATGCCAACGCCTAGTATAGAAGTTTTCCTATTGCATCTGTTACCATGAAGACATATTCTCATCTTACTTGTACACACTTGCAATGATTATGAAGTGCTTTTCCATTCGTCCTGCTTGTCTGAGGTTAAAACTTTTCTCTAGGATGTTAAGCTCTTTGAGGTAAAAGCCCCTTTGTTTCGCAGCAGTTGGTGATTTTTTTAAATCTCGGCAAATGTCCTTCGCCCACTTCCAAGAGAGGAAGGTTAGATATGGAATTGTTTTTAGGATCTTCATCTGGCTCTAAAAATCTCTGATTTAGTGACATTCAAGGAAAGAGTCAAGTTACCTTCCCAGCATCCTCGTTATCAAAGAATCTAGATCCTTCTCTACACCATGGAAAAGGAAGAAGAATACTTGGGATCAGCGTGTACACATGGGATATAAAAGGAACCTGTAGGGGCAGGGGATTTAGCTCAGTGGCACAGTGCCTGCCTGGCAAGCATGAGGTGATGAGGTCATGAATTCGATTCCCTGTACTGGAAACCCTTCCCCCCACCACCACCAAAAAAAAAGAAACCTGGCCTCTCCAGGTTAAGAATGATCTTGTTTCTGGTGATCTCTGCCAGACTTTGGATTCTTTGTGTAGACAATGGCAGCTAACACCTATTGGACACTTTGCTAGGTTCTATGTAAAACATTTTACTTGAATTTCTGAATGGTTCTTAGAGTTTGAGAGTTGTGAAGATCTAGATTTGAATTTCAATGCACCCACTAATTATCTACAAGACCTTGAGCAAAAGCACTTCACATCTCTGAGTATCTGTAAAATGGGGATTGTGCAGGGGTAAAATCTTAAAAATATTTGCAAAGGACTATTAGAATGCAGACAAGGACACAAACTGTCTCATCAATGGTAGTTATTTTTGTTACTGTTGTTATCATTATTATAGATGTCACTGAGTTCTCATTATGTTGGACGGTATTCCTAAGTCCTTGATCCTAGACTCATGGTTCAGATTCTTGATTTTCCCACACACTGTCTGAAAGTCAGGTACTTCCTCCTGCCCTGTGGATCCTGGGATTCTGTCTGCTCTTCCTTATAGCCTGAGACGCACATATCCTGTTGCCTAACAGCACACTGCATACTCACTGTTTGCTGTTTCTAATTTCTCTGTACTTAAACCTTAATTACTCTTTCCCTATCTAACAAAACTCATAATATAGTTCTGAAGCCATAACATAAAACAAATTGTATATCATTTAATCCATGCACCAACCTTATGAAGGTACAAGGTCTTGGCCATCCTCAAACCATAAACTCTCCAAGGTCCCAAGACAGATTCCTCAAATCTCATCATCTCCAGTAGGATGGAACACATATTAATTCTGCTCAGTAACATGGCCATGCTGAGCTGCAACAGAAGCTGAGAATGAGAATCTCTAACTGAGTGGCTGTGAACCCCACTAAATTTCTAGAGTAACAGAAAAGGAAAATATATCTTAGAGACAACCAGAAGGCTGCCAGAGAGAGGTAACAGTATTCCCGTTTTCTAGGAGGACACCATCACTCAGAGAAATTAGAAGTTCTCAGAGCAAGAAAACAGAGGAGTCAGGAGCTGAAATCCATTCCATCAGGCTGCACAGCTATTTGTGAATGTGCTGGTTAGCAGTCCCTGGGTCCCCATGTTCACTGAGAATGCAGCTGCCTCCAGCAATCCCAGTGGGAAATCTGTTTCAAATAAAAGGTTGGGATTTTCCACCTTTATTCTGGCCAGGAGATTAAAACAAGTTATTTTAGCTACAACATGATTTCAAATACCCTAGTAATTCTCTTAACAATATTTACTAAGTAAGTGATACAATTTTGCAAATGCAAAAGAGGTCTTCAGCAGCTAAGACTGCAAAGGCTTGTCTTCCTTATCTACTGCAATGATGACAAACAGTATTTAAATGAAGTTTCTGATCAAGATTTTCAACTAATTCCATGGCAAATTTCTAGAAGAGCTTCCAGTGCAAAGAAAATATTCGCACTCTTTAAAGAAAGGATCAAGTTATTTGATTTATGAATTCAAGTTATTTTACCTATATTTAGATCAAGTCTATATTGGTTTGTTTTTCAAAACTGGAAAAACTTCCATTTGATATTCTTCACAGATAAACACAGACTTAACAGTTAATGAATAGCTTCCCTGCTGACATTTTCAGGTTTAATACAGTCTATTCAACCTAATTCTCCACACTGTGTTTATTACAGATCAATAATCACATTATTGTGTGCTAATAGATGCTTCTAATGCATAAATAATTCTCTCAAGGATTTGGAAGCCCTGTGGAAGCCATTTAATATTAGTTATTAATGACTGGCTAATGGGGAGTAGTTTTCAATTTGCAGAGGTACTGTTAATCAGGGTAAGCTATCTGTTGTAGAAAAAATATATGTAATCTCCAAATCCTAGTGACTTAAGACAATAAAACTGAATTCATTGTTCACTTTTTTTGCACAGTTAGGACTGGTATAAAGATTCTGCTCAACTAAGTCATTCAGATACAGCTCCCTGCCTTCTTGCTGCGTGGTTTTCCAGGTCCTAGAAAATCCATCCAGCCCACAGAAAGACAAAGAGAACAATATGAAAGCCGGGAATACAGCTCAGTGGCCCAGAGCCTGCCTGGCAAGCATGAGGTCCTTAGTTCAACCCCCGAAACCAAAAAAAAACAAGAGAGAGAGAGCAAGATGGTGGGTAAATGTGAGTTTTGTATATGGGTCAGTTTTGTGGATGAGGCTGGCTTACTTCAAAACAGACAAATATTGCATTATATTATTATATTATATGAGGTACCTAGAATTGTCAAATTTAGAGACAGAAGGCAGGGTGGTAGTTGCCAGCAAGTAAAGTAGGGGAAGTTATCTAATAGCTATGGAGTTTCAGTTTATGATGATGTAAATATTGTGAAGAGAGAGATGGTGATGCTGTTGAACAATGTGAATGTACTTAATGTCACTTAAAAATAGTTAAAATCTCAGTTTCATTTTATGCACACGTTCCTGCAATAAATTATTTTTGGTACTAAGACTCGAACTCAGGACCTCACACTTGCCAGGCAGATAGTGTGCTGCTGAGCTATATCCCCAACCGCTAATAAAAATATCTGACTTTAGGCAGTTGTTTGTAGGTAAATGGTAAAAACTTGAATTATAGTTACTTCACTAGTAGTTTTTAGTGTCAAAGGTCATAAGTTAAAATTATATTATCACTTGTTCATTGAATTGCCTTGTTTTTTTTTTCTAGCATAGCAAGCTGTTTCAATATTTGTGACAAGGATTCAACTGTGTTTGGTGGCTAAATGCTGACTAAATCCACTTTTCCCTCCCCCTGGACTCATAGCTGTACTACATTTCCCAGACTCCCTTGCAGTTAGGGGTGGTCCTGCCACTGAATATCAGCCAATTGGTTATGCTGGAAGTAGCAAGTACCTTCCAGACCTGGCCCATCCATAAAACTAACACTCATCCAAGTTTAAGGTTAAATAATATCCCATTGCATGTTTTGCCACATTATTTATCTGTCAGTGGACATCTGGCTTACTTCAACCTTTTGGGGGATTACAAATAATCTTGAAAATGGATGTAAAAACATCTGTTCAAATTGGAGAGATAGGTGGGACCAAATCATACAAAGCTTTGCAGTGTGGTGAGGATTTAAGATCTTTACTTCCTCGATATATACTAAGAGGACGAATTGCTGTATCACAAGCTAATTCTATGTTTAATGTTTTTAAGAACTGCCATGTTGCTTTCCATAACAGTGGAAAAGTCAAAATGGTTCGGTGGGGGGTGTTTATTTGTTTGTTTGTTTTGAGACAAGTTCTCACTATATCATTCAGCCTGAGCTGGAACTCACTATGTAGCCCAGGCTGGCCTCAAACTCACGGTGATCCTCCAGCCTCAGCCTCCCAAATGCTGGGATTCCAGGAATGCACCACCATACCCTACAAGTCAAAATGTTTTAAAACCAAATTTATAAACAGTATTTATCTCCAAAAGGTTGTAATAGCTTATTGATAAGGACATTGTCCCCATAGAAGTTTTGTTCATTGGAGTATTATTTGTTTAATGAGTAATCAATTTGAAGATAACATGTAATACAACAACCATTGTTAATTTCCTATCACCTTGTCTCAAATTGTGTACTGCTTTTATTGTTTTTATGTTGTTTTATGTCTGTGTGTTAATCTGTTTTTGTTATCTTTAAAATAAAATTTTTAAAGTGCTTGCAATGTAGCTCCTTAAGAAACGTATTAGTTTTAATTTCATTTTCCCTTTGTTCATTATTAAATGAAGTGATAGAATGTGTTGAATAGTTTGCTGCATTCAGGGAGAGTATAAGCAGGAATCTGATTAGAAAAATATGTGCTGAAAGTTCCATTCTGACCCTCTTATGACATTGCTATCTGTAGTAATCACTTTTCAGTTGCTGGGAGAAAATATCTGACACGCACAACTTAAAAGCAGGGAGGTTTATTTTGACTCAAGGTTTCAGAGGTTTCAGTCCATGGCTGGCTGACTCTAAGGCAGAAAGGGTATAGTGGAAGCAGGTGGCAGAGCAAAACTACTGAACCTAGAGCAGCCAGGAAGCAGACAGAAGATAAGAGAGCCAGCAGAAGAAGGGTCACAGACAGGAACACACCTTACAAGTCACACTCCCAATGACCCACCTCTTTGAATCAGGCCCCACTTCCAAGCAGCACATTCAGCTCTGAACTGATGCATGGATTAATCCTCTGATGGGTTTAGCACCGTCCACAAGCCAGCTCCACTTCTGAACAAATGAACTCTGGGGGGACATTTGAGCTCAAACCATTACACTAATAGATTTCCTAGAAATTATACGAGTAGTGCATCACACCATGCCCAAAATTTAAGTGAAGAACATCTCGGCTCTACTATGTTAACTTCTAATTAACAGTGAAAACCTGACAGCAACACCATTTAAAGAACTGACATCTTTAGCTCTGCTCTTTCTTTGTTGTTTATCTGATAATTATGCAGTTGCTTTACATTTCATCCTCTCTAGATTGTTTCTACAAATTAATTTTTGTGTAAATATTTAAAACAACTAGCTAGGGTGATGAAAACTTACAAGTTTAACCCACACAGCAAAGGGCTTTGAATGTTTGGTTTTGATTTCATTCTCTCTGCCAATTTAGTGTTTCTGAGTACAGGTACTGTCGAAATTCAAAGAAACTATGAAAATGAAAGCAAGTGCTAGAGAAATGAGAGTGTATTTGAACTAAACCCTTAACTAAGGGATTGATTTGGCAACCTTTGGTTCCTTAATAATATGATTTTTAACTTTAGGTATTTCATCACAGGCATAAGATAGAACATTGATATTCTAGGTTTCAAAATGTATTTTGAAGTGAAGTTTCTCCAGGAAGAAAGAGTAAAAAATTAAATTGGGCACAAGTTTGATGCCAGATTATTATTTTTGACTGCAGAACATCATAGAAGATCTTTTTTCTCATTCTTATTTGCCTATCTCCAGGGCTAGTCAATTTTGAAAATGTTTATTTTATGTACTTTTTAAAACATAACGCATTTGATGCTTAACAGTACTACTTTAGTAATTTACCATATGTAAAGAGTATATAATAAAATGCTATATACTGAAACATTTTTCACTGTTGTTACCCCTTGTTGAAGCATACCTATTCATAATAATTTGATAAGGTTCTGGTATAAATCTTTTGCATATTAATTGGAAAGCTTTTTGCAGCTACTTCTTTCAAAGAGAAACACAATCTAGAGTAGTTTCTTTTTAACATTACCTTTTTAAAGGATAAAATCACAGAAATAAGAGCCTGCAAGTGAAATCCATCACAAATCTTGCTCGATGGGTTTAATGTGGGCGGCAGAGAATTTAGTAACTTCCCTAAAGAAAACCTGAAGTCATTTTCTAACATGAGCCTTGTGTATAATTTCATGTCTGGCAGCGTGGACCGCTAAAATGCGTAACATTATAAATAATGGACTTTTAGGCCTCTCCTTAACAACCATTGTCAGGTACCCATTTACAGGGCTGCGGGGTTGCAGCGCACACAATCAAGTTGCAGCCGGCACTGAAATCACCCTGGAAGTCTCCCTCAATCCAGCTATTCATTATACAATCTCAATGTGAGCCGCAGTCGTTCTAGGAATATTCAACTCTCCTAGGACTCAGACCTCTGTGCTCCTTAACCTCCACATTTATTCTTGTCCCTCCTATTCTTGGGCCCTACTTTTATCCCCACCCCAGCTTCTAGGATTTACCCAGCCACGCTCCTTAAGAACCATTGTTCCGTTCAATATCTTCTCCCTGCCAACTAACTTCTTTTCTCAATAACTTCTCATACTTTTTTCACTCCTTAAAAGAAACAAAACAAAATGAAAGCATTTTAAATAAGAAAAGAAGGCACATAGTTCTCTTTTTTCTGCCTTAAATGCATTTATTTCCTAGCTTCCTAGCAAAGTGACCCATTCTGTAGTACTGAGAAAGACGGTGTAGTGGTTGATATCAACCAACCCAGATTCTAGTCGTGCTCTCCAATAAGGTGTTTCTCTAAATCTGTTTTCTTGTAATTGGAGGGGTATAAGTCCTACCACGCGTAGCTTGCTTTAAAACTCACACAAGTTGTCATACGCCTGTTAGGTTGTTCCCATTTGTCTCAACATGCACCATCGTTATTAAATTTTTCCTTTCTTTTGAAATGACTCCTGTAGGATCTTCCCACCTATTCACTAACCCTATATTCACTAATCTTGTATTCACTCAACCAGGTGAAGTACTGTAGCACAGCCAGTGTTAAAGACGAGGAAACTCAGACCCAGGAACATGAAACAAAAAAGAACTGTGACTGCAAACCCAAAGTCCTACGCATGAAGGATCAGGATGCAGATCCTATGTCATCACCTCTGATGCGTTGTCCTTGCAGAAAGCTAAAACTGAAATAGCTACTACAGGCCCGAATGTATCAGGTCATGCCTTGAGAACTGGGATCCGGGCAGGACGTATTTGATGGCTTTCCCTTGGCGTGGTTGAGGCCCTAATTCTTTCAAATCAGCCAAAACAGAAAGAGAAAAAAAAAAAAACCCTCTCCATCCAGAATATTTGCGGTTATCTCACTATAACAGACTCTAGCGCACAGTAAGTGGGCTCACGGCCCAGCCCCGGAGCAGAGCTCTCTGCTGCCGGCCGATACTTGCACTAGAGTAGGCCTTGCAGCTGTCTGGGGTCCAGACTTGCTACACTAGGGCGGGGTGGGCGGGGCTGGATCTATTAGGCATAACCTGGGACCAAAGACAGGGCAGTGGCTACAGTCGTGTGGGCGAGGTATGGGGCGAAAGCGTGGTTGGTCTAGCCTATGGGCGTGGCTTAGTGCCTGGTGGGCGTGGCTGGAGCAAGGGGCAGGGCAAAGCCGGGAGGGGAAGGTGAAGTGGGAGGGAAGTGGGGAGACGCTAAGGGAGGGGAAGTAGGCCTGGCGGGGTCCCCGGGGAGAGGCGGCGCGGCGCGGAGGGAAGCAGCCCGGAGCAGGAGCGGGCGCGGGAGCGGTAGGCGCGGTAGGAAGGGGGCCCAGCGGCGGCCAGGCAGGGGGCGCTCCGCCCAGGGCGGGACTTCTGCCCCTCTAGCGCTCCGGCCCTGAAAACTGCACAGGCCGGGCGCAGGCTCGGGAGCTGGGGCCTAGCAGGCGGTGCGGTCCGTAGCCGAAGTCCCGAAGTCCCGAAGCCTGGCGCGGCGGGTGCGCGCGAGCGGACCCGTGCTGGGCTGGGGCGCTGTTCTGATTCCTGCTCCCTTCGTCCCCTGCCTTCCCTTCTGCACAAGCTCTCTCTCCCGGGAACCTTTGACCTCCTGCCTCTGTGCCTCGGCCTCGCCACTTATTTACCGTTTCTGGGTTCTTCTATCACGAAGTTTTTCCGCCCACCTTGGTGCGCCTCCCTATGGGTGCGAGCAAGGTGTATCCGGCGTGATGTTGGGTTGTTATAAAGACGTCCCAGGTGCGGACCTTCACAGATGAGAACTTTCGGGTCAGTTAGAAGCACTGGTGCATTCGCCGTCAGTCACCTCGGGAATGGGGGAACTGACAAGCATTTATTCCCGTCCTGGAGGGTCACTGCACTCCTTAGAGAGAATGAAAGAAAAGAATCAGAACTTGTGACAGTCGCTTGCCCTGTTACATTTCGTTTTACATCGACACAGTAGTTATCCTCAAGGCCTGATGTAATTCCAGAAATAGCCAACCCCCTTCAAGAAATCTCAGTGCACGAGAGAGAGAGACAGAGAGACAGACAGAGACAGAGAGACAGAGACAGAGAGAAAGAGAGATCAGAAAACTTACTGACTATTGATAATAATTTAATTTTTTAAAGGCTAATTCAAACACCAGATTCACAAAGTGCAACTTGCTGAAGATACTTTTGCACTTGTGGAGGTTGGATGTTGCTTTAATGTTAAAAAAAGTTACTAAAACATGGAGTATAGATTTTTGGAATAAAAGAGCAAAGCAGGTTTTACTTCAATTCCTTGACTTTAGAATCATCATAGGAATGCCCACAACTATACTTTTTACAGTTAGCAAAACCTAATTGCCAGGGGTGGTGTCCGAGTCCTTGAGATATTTTCATGGTACAGATGAGAAAGTCAAGTCACAGAACAGGTAAGCCAAAATGCCAGGAAGTTTAAAGGCAGGGAGAAACCTGTTTTTCAGACTCCAAAGTCCCACATCAGTAGGAACTAAAGGTACAGTCCTGTGAACTAAAGGTACACAGTCAGAATCTTTGCTCATTTAAAGAACATTGGACCTGAGTGTAATCATTCTAGTTCCAGTTCCAGTTCTGTGGTTATGTACAAGTTGCTTATCTTGTCTAGGCACATAAAGGTAACTGATCTCTAGTTCTGTTCTCAATCTAATAGTCTGTGCGTTTATGAAAATAAGGTCCCGATTTTACTCTTTAATGACACTTTGGGTCACATTTGGTATTGAAATTAGAGAGTGATCAGGAAGGCTAGGTTTATTCAATCAATAAATAGGTATTTTGTACCTAGATGTGCGGTGGGGCTACATACAGAGCAGGACAGATATAGATACAAACTTCTTGGAGTTTATATTCTCATTAGAGGAGGCGGATCCAATAAATTAACAGTAGCTACAAATTGTAAACAAGAAAAAATGAGATTGGATTTGGTGGTGAAGACTCGTGGATTTGGATCTTGATTTGGAAGGATGAGAGGTGCTTGAAGATGTTTATTCTTTTTATTGAGACCCACAGGGTTAGAAGAAGCATAAAAGAATTTGGTATGTTCCAGAAACTTCCAGAAAGACAGAATAGCTGAAGCTTAAGTGATTGGTTCAAGGGGAAATTGGAGAGATGGGTGGGACTAGATCATACAGTTCTTTGCAGTCTGGTAAGGATTTCAGGTTTTCATGTACAACCCTGGGGGGTTACTCAAGGGTTTTAGGCAGGGGAGTGACATAAAGTGGCTATGATTAAAGTTCAAACAAAAGCCACTGGTGCGTCAGGTGAGGGTAATGGCAACAGAGACAGAAAAAATGGAGTTTTCACATGTCACTTTGTTGATAGCAACTGACCACTTGGTCTACGACAGCACTCACAGACCTTGGTATTTTCCACCCCTCTCACTTTATTTTCCCTCCATGTTGCTTTGTCCTGTAGGGAATACTATAGGTTTTATTTATACATTGTTAACCACTCCTTCTAAAAAGAATGTCAAGTATTTGAGGATGGGCATGGTGGTACCTGTTTTGTTTGCTATGATTTCTCGAGCAGCTGTTGATCCACCATATGCAAAGTAGACTCAGTACATATTTATCAAATGAATGGATTCATTAATATTTTGGATCTGGATTCCATAGAACTTGTGGAGGAACTGAATGTGAACATGAGAAAGAAGGGGAAGTCAAAGATGATTCTTGGTTTGCTGGCTTGAAAGCTGGGTAGTTGTCGATGCTGGTTACTAAACAAAGGTTAGGGAAAGAACAAATTGGGGATCAGAACTGGAGAGAAAGTTCTGCTTGGTACATGTTCTGTGACGTGTGGATTAGTTAGATTCTGCTACATTTTAAAAATCCTAAAATCTAGCAGATTACATTGACTAACAATTACTGTCTCACAGTTTCTGGGTGTCTGAATAGTGGATGTGGTCTGCTTGGTTGCCTCTGGCTAAGGTACTGAAAGTTTAAACCACAATTCTGGCAGGTTTAAAAGTGGGAGGAAAATCTATGTTTTTTTAACTCCAAAGCCTGCGCCCTTACCCCTTTGGCCACCCAACACTTTGTACATCTCAAGGGTACACCACCACCAATAGAACTAAAGACCAGGGCTCCAGTCATGGCAAGGCTTGATAGGGGTACCAGTATCTGCTTCTTAATTCTTTCCCATGGATCTGATAAACTACTGGGCTGTTGGACGGAGACCTCAGCTGCTCCCTGTGTAGACCTCCCCATAGGGCTGGTTATAATGTAGCTTCTTCTAAACTGAATGATCCAGGAGATAAAGAGCCCCAGATGGAAGGCATAGCCTTTTTGGAGCCCGGTCTCAGAAGGGGATACTGTCACTAATGCCACATGCTCCTGGTCACACAGACCAGACGTGGTACAGTGAGAGGGAAGTGCACTGGGTATGAAAGCCAGGAAGGGTGAGCTTGCTGGAGGGCATTATAAAGGATGCCTGTCGCAAAGTCTGGTTGCGGTGCTCTGAATGTGGTTTGTCTCCAGAAGTTTATGTTGTAGAGGACTGTCCTCCTTGCCACAGTTGTGAGAGATGGTGGAACTTTAAAGTGGGCAGCCTGCTGGGAGGGATTAGATAACAGGGACACCACCTGGGAAAGGATTAACACCTGCTTTGAGGAGTGGGTTCGTTCTCAGGGGACTGGATCAGTTACCAGCAGAGTAGATTGTTATAGAGCAAGGCCACTCCATATGCTTCTGCACCCACCACTTGTCACTGTTACCCCTGCTACCGTTTTGTGGTGCCATCTGCCATGTTGTAACATAGCTAGAAGTCCTCACTAGAGGCTGGGTGGATGGCACCTCCTGATGTTGGACTTTAGGTCTCTAAAAGTATGGGCTAACTCAGTCTCACATATTTTGTTAGGGTAGCACAAAATCGACTGAGTTGGATGTCCACATGGAAATGCCTTATAAGCTGTTGGATAAATAGACGGTAGCATACAAGAAGGTGTTACGGTTTGTGTCTGGATGTCCCCCCAACGCCTCATGCAGTCATGGGGCAGGCTTCTAGAGTTTATGATTGATCCATGGTCCAATGCTGGGATTATGGATGTGAGTGCTACACCTGCCCTGGGGCTGGTTGTTTACATACAGTGTAAGTGGGGGAAACAGGCTGCTTGCTGCCTCTGCTCCCTTGTGCTCTTATTGCTTTCGCTGTTTTTCCACTGCCATGAACTGTTGCCTTCTGCCATGTGTGCCACCCTGCCTTGGAGCCAGCCGAGTACAGACAGAAACCTGCACAAACTCTGAGCTAACTAAACCTTTCCCTCTTTAATTTGGGTGTCGGGTATTTTGTCTCAGCAAGGAGAGAAAAGTAACCAAGACAAAGGGGTTTGATTAATTACTTGGAAGTCACTGATTATGATGCACAAAGCTGTTGGAGCTGGGTACAAAGGTCTGGGGAGAGAATATAAACAGAGGAAAGAACAGGACTTTGGGCTCAGTGGCAAGGAGCCCAACATTTAGAGGCAGCAGAGAGGATCTGGTAAAAGAAGATGGTTGGTAAGCCAGGCGGAAAATCAGGACAGTGTATGTTCTGTGGGTAACTTACTAAAAGATAGGTTTCACTGTTCAAGTTTTCCCTTCCCCAGAAAGGACAGAAAATACTTTTGATATGGCCAAAATGAAAAGCAGTGCTGGAAAAAATATAATTTAATTCGATTTGAAGTGGGAGTAGTTAAATTTTGAGCCAGATAGGAGCAGAGTACATAAGAACACGTGTACAGGGGCTGGGGATTTAGCTCAGCGGCAAAAGCGCCTGCCTGGCAAGCGCAAGGTCGTGAGTTCGGTTCCCGGTACCGGAGAAAAACAAAAAAAAAAAAAAAAAAAAAAAAAAAAAAAAAAAAAAAAAAAGAACACGTGTACAGAGGGAACATTTAGTCTTGAGAAGTACAGACCTGTGTACTTCTTTCCTTCCAGGCTAGGGGCTTGGCAATAGATCCCTGTGGTTATAGTAAGTTGAAAACTCCTGTGCAAGTGTTTTCAAGATTGCTCTTTTAATTAAGCTTAGAGACAAAATAGTGAACTATGTGATACTGTGTGAACTTGAACAATGTCCACTCGTGCTTCTTTGTACTTTGAAGTATTAATCCATGGGGAGTCTTCTCCTCAAATGCCTTAAATAGCAGCAGTACTGAAAACTCCTGATTCAGCTCTGCTCTGTTCAGGGAGTCTGTGAACTTGACTGAAGAGGTTGTTGAATATTTGTTTCCATGGAGCAAATGTGCTTCATCTTGTTTTCTTTATCAGTTCTTTCTCTGTACGTTCAGTAGTGCAGGTTTTTCAAATAAGATTTTTATAATGAAAGTCTCATTCATAGGGATCCTGTCTCAAGAAAGTAAGGGAAGAAAGAAAAGAAACAAGAAAAGCAAAGGAGAGAAATAAAAGGTCTGGCTTCACCTGGCCACTTGGCATAAACTGGGTCTGTGGTTCTGATTGTTTCATGTTCTACCTGCTCCATGTGGGGGTCATGGTCATTTCTGTGTCACTTTCCAGGTAGGCATGCCATGTGAATGGTTTGCCCAGTGAAATGTAAGTGGAGTGACATATGCCACTTCCAAGTGAAAACCTCAAGAGTCAGCAAAGGCTCTGTCACATGCTTCTTTCCTCTGTCACGGTGACTACCCAGATGACAGCGTCTCTGTCGGCCTGGGGCATAGAATGAGCCCCTGCCACCCTCTGTTAAATTTGTACAATGAACTAGAAATAAACTTTTGTTATGTTTGGACCTCGAGATTTGGGGGTTTGTTTGTTATTGCAGCCTTGCTTTGCCTAGCCTGCCTGTATACTGCACGGAGGTCAGAGCCCCATGTATCCAGGGATTTCTAGCTCCAGTTCACCAGAAACCCTGCCAACCTCAGAGAAGGTGCTATAAAAACCCATCTCAGGACTAATGCTCCTCTCACTATTAGGAAGGTGGCAGATGCACTGTTTCCTGTTATCCTCTAGTCAGCTTTGTAATTTTATTTTCTAATTATTTACTTATGTAAGCATTTATGTATATATTTACTTATTGTAGTGCTAAGGATCTAACCCAGGGTTGCTCTCCCATTGAACTACAATCCCAGCCTCTTTTTAAATTCTGAGACACGCTTTCACCAGGTTGCCCAGGCTGGCCTCCCACTCTTGCAGTCCTCCTGCCTCAGCCTCCCAAGTTGCTGGGATTACAGATGTGTACCAGTGCGCCTTAGCAGCTTGTGATTTTCACCAAAAGTGGCAAAAAAATCACATGTGGATGCTTAGTTACATTTTATAAGGCCGGTTGGTGTCAAAGTATGAAATATATAAAGGGTCAAGAAAAGGTAAAAACTAAAATTTTCAGATTTAGTTTGAGAGACACAAATCATATGTATATTTTTAAATTGTCAGCATACCGCTACATTTTCCAGGATCCAGGAGTGTTCACAGGTGAGGTGTGAGGATATGATTCTTCCCAAATGTGGTTACCAGTGGATGCATTTCAGAAATTACTTGGTCACCAAAGAACATTTGAAATGAATCATCCATGCTTACCACTGACTAATTTGCTTTCACTCAGTGTGAAAGAATATTTTAAATATGATTTCCTGACTCTGATTTCAGATCCAGGACTTAGGTTTTGCTCTCAACATCCTGGAGGAAACGTGTTCGCTCTTTTACTGTGACTTAAACAGAAGTGAAGCAGGGAGAATTTTGCTTCGGGCAGAGCTGTGCTGCATTCTGAGGGACACTGGCCATAAATCCAGGCTCCCCAGAGGTTAACAATCAAAGTTCTCCCCCTCTCGTACTCCGACGAGTGATTTGATGATGATAGATTGCTTGGACGTGTCGGCCCCAAGCACTGGTGTGATGAATTATGTTGTTCAGGGCATGACCGAAGATTCTCTATTGTCAGGTTGCCATACTGACTATTGACAATATTCATAAATAGCCTGCCGATTTGAGTCTCTGCTTTGCATATTAAACTCTCTGTTTTCAAAGGTCCTGGTTCCTCGGTTGTTAGTTATCTGTGTAGTCCACTGAATTCATATAGGTAATCAGCCTTTTATTCTATCTGTTCCCTACTCATTAAAGGGGAATAAAGTGTGTGCAGTTGTATATGGTAAATACTGTCTTTCTTTACAAAAGCAGTTCTAATAGTAATTGTTAATCCTTTTCACTAAATCTGGAGTAATAACAGCTTATTTTGCAGTGACTTAATTGGGTAATTACTGGGTACAGTATTTGAGAAGCTCTTGGAGCAGAATACTGGTGAATATTGTTAATTTAATGCCCGTTGCATCCACAAAACCCTGAATACTGTTGTGTACCGACAAAGCTTTTCTTGACATTGCTTACTATTAATGTTATATATGTATCATGTTTTTAAGATATTTTAAATGTTTTTCATAAACTCTCAAAGTTATCTCATGCTTATGCCTTCAGATTTCTACATGTCTCATTTATACCATAAACTAAGTGGATTACAAAACAGAAATTCCCTTAAGGAGACAGGAAGCAGATCAGCATGTCAGCAGAGTTGATTTCTCATGAGGCCTCTTTGGTTTGCAGTCAAAACACTGAAATAATTAAATAAAAACAAAAATAACATTATTAAATTGAATAGTTTGAGTTTAATACTAACCAATAAACATACATAGTCAAGTATATCTTCTTATCCGAACTGCAGTCATCCAGATATTTCTTTAATAACCTGCACATATTTTTACCCAAAATGTATTTTCTGATTGAGAAACTTACTGTGATTAGTCCTCATATTCATGTCATCAGGAAGGGCAAAAAGATATCGAGTGTGCTGTGGTCCTATCAGCTTTCTAACATCCCTGAAAGGCGGCGTCATTGCTTAAGTGCGTTGGGCATTATTGTCCCACATATTACCCACTGGAAATGTCTAGGGAAGCAGAGGACCAGCAAGGCTCTTACATTCTATTGGGAAATGGGAGCGAATAAAAGAACTGTTTCACCATATCTGTCCACATCTGCCATGGATATTACAGTATTGTAAATTCTGGAAAGCTTTGCCATTCTTCAGAATAGAATCATAGGATTTTTTTTCAATCATAAAAAAGAATCTTTTATAGTAAATTACTAACCAAACTCTTTAGAGGATTGTTACATGACTGTATAAGAGTATGTTAGTAATATTTGGGGTAACTGATGACTAGTTTTTAATAAGTCACAGAACATTTTCTCCTTGTAAAACTATTGTAAATTGGGAGATATTGTTAATGTTGAGTGATAGGTTCAGTATACTATCCTTTCATTTGTGAATTTTTTTAAATGCCCATATGAAAAGGCTTAAAGTGTTTAAGAAAAAGAAAGAAATGAAATAGCCAGGCAGGGGATATACCTCAGTGGTATAAAAGCCTGCCTGACAAGTGCAAGGTCCTGAGTTCAATTCCCGGTACCAAAAAAAAAAAAAAAAAAAAGAGCCTTCTATGAGGCAAATGTGATACATTTGCAAGGACAGATTAAATGAAGTATGCATGGAGATGTTAGACCATACATGTATAAGTAGACCGTGGCTTTAACTACCAATTACTATATAGAAAAGTATTGTTGAAATGCTACAAAAGTGCCTATCCTAGCTTTGGTCCAGATTATTTGACACCTGTTTTATCATTCTCTAACATATATGTACTACTCCCACGAGTTAGTGCTTTTCTGCCTGTTAAGAGTGTTCCCTAGACTCTGAGGCTTCAGTCTCTGCAAACTCAGTCTTTGACGTGGGAGCCTGTGCATTTGCCAGTGCTGAAAGCCATTGCACACCAGAATTTCAGAACGGGCCACATGCCTCCAATGCACCGTGCGTGGCTAGTGCCTCCTACCCAGTACGTTCTATGAAAATGCCTTCTGCTGTTTCAGGAGGCTGATGTTAGGCAAGAATGTTCTTTGGAGGCATCATGATGCTGAGCTCTGTCTCTACATGTAGGTCTGGAAACTACCACGGGCCTCACGCAGGAGCCTCACTCGGTTCTCTGCACAAGTCTCAGACCTGATGCAGATTTCCTTTTACTTCCATGCCACTTTGAACTTGCCCCACTGGGCTTCATTGAAGTGCGTCTTCAAGGACATTCTTCTGTTATGCACCAAATATTTTGCAGCAACTCAATGTGTCAGTAGTGAAGAATCTGCTATTTCAAGTACGTACATTACTGAGATGTGTCTGCAGTCATATTTGGTCTGGCAGATGTACATGAAAGAGGCAGTTCTTGCAAATAGAGTCGCAGTGCTCTGCTGTGACATTTCTTGTTCCTCTTAGGCATTATCTTTTCACTTTTTGTCCATCAGTGTGTTTGGGTAGACAGATCAAAATAGCCCAAGCTAACAGTTTCAAGATTACATGAGTTCCAGGATGACTCTACATAGGTCTATTCGCCTTGTGAATTCAATTTAATTCTTAGATTTGTCATCTATAAAAGAACATATGTAGTTTCTTGGCATGTGCGATACTTCGTGGATCTTTGCTGCTAATTACTTTTGCTATGGTAAAGTCATTCAAAGGATTCGTTTCCAAATTTCTTTATTTTTTTGATAGACTAAATTAGGATTATAAAAGATTTTTATGTGGAAATTTCATAATGCTTTATATTGTGGTATTATAGTTTTTTT
>NW_004955429.1:11266552-11345041 GCF_000276665.1 Chinchilla lanigera | reverse complement strand
AAAGATCTCTTCAATGAAAACTACAGTACTCTGAAAAAAAGAGATCAAAGAAGATTTCAGTAAATGGAAAGATATTTCTTGCTCATGGATAGGAAGAACCAACATTGTGAAAATGGCCATACTCCCAAAACTGCTGTACAAATTCAATGCAATTCCCATTATACTACCATTATCATACCTTACATATCTCAAGAAAACATGCCTTAAATTCATCTGGAACCAGAAGAGACCCAGAATAGCAAAAGCAGTCCTGGGCAACAAGAACAAGTCAGGTGGAATCACAATGCCTGACCTGAAATTATACTACAAAGCTACTTTAATTTTTATTAGTAATACCTTGGTTAAAATAAATTTATATGACTTAGTCCTCTATAATGTAATGATTTAAGTTTTGTTTTGTTTGCTTTGTCTTTGTTTTTGGTGCTGAGTATTGAATCCAAGACCCCATGTATGCTAAGCGTGTACTCTACCACTGAGCTACAAGCTCAAGGCTCCTAACATTAAGAGAGTTTCTCATGTCATTTCTGCACAAAGAATTATGCATTAAACTTTAGAGTTTTGCTCTACAGATATTGGAAAGCTAATCAGTAGCTGTTCTGTGTCTGACAATAATGTCTGGATCCATATTCAGTATACCCTATATCATATTTATATTTTTTAAACCAACATCATTTAAAATGATGTCCACAATTATAGGATCAATAAAAAGGTCTGTGAGTTGGAATTAGATAATAGATTTATCTGCCTAATTAAAAGTCAAGCTTACACTTCTGATGAGTTGACGGGGATGTTAGGAGTTAGTTCTTTAACAGGCCAAAGAAAATTAATAATGGGTTACAAGATATCATAGAGATGTTGATAGACCCTTTTATTTTTACCAGTTCTTTCAAAGCTTGATGAATTCTAATATCATCTTTAACAACCTCTGTGATGTCTATGTGCTACCTTTACTATTAATTATTTAATATTCTTTCTTAAACCAAATCTGCTTTTCAGTGTTGGCTTTATCCTAAGCACTATCTATCACTTGTAATGTTGCTTACTTTTTATTCTTGGAGCACATTAAAATAAATAAAAATTTACTTAAAATATTTTTAAAATACTCATGTACCATTTATTACCATTTTGAAAACTGCTTTCACAGTATGTATCAAACTCTTTAAATGAAAACATTCACAAAATCAAGTAGATTATTGACTTTCTTTTACTTATATCACCATCCAGTAAAGAAAAAAATAATTCTTAGTTGTTCATTTGGCACAGAATTTTTAGAAAAAGTGCTGTATATGTTCTACAGTATTAGAAACTGTAAAAAAGTATTAGAAACTGTAAAAACTCTATGTGTGTATGTAGATATATACACATGTATCTAGATCACTAATGTATGATTTTAGCTGTTGCTCAGGAAATAACCAACAGTTTTCAGTACTTTAGGCAGCATCATATATTTCAGGGCTAATAAAGCCTTCATTATTTTATATTTGTGCCTCTGTTTTATTCTTTTTCACTAGCAGTATAAGGGCTGATAATAAATAACAATCTGGACCTTCTGGGTTGTGGAATATTTTTATTTCATTCATCCATTAGTAATACTCTGCTGTTTTTAGTAAGTTGATAGTAAAGTAAATACTGTAACATGATGGTGTGCTTGAGTGAAGTTTACTTAATGGGACATCAATAAAGAATTCGTGTAGAGAGAGACATCAGTAGGTTTCATGTTCCTTGTGTAGAAATGTTCTGGCTGGTTTCCCACTACACATATGTCCTTGTTTATTTATTTATTTATTTATTTATTTATTTATTTATGTATGTATGTATGTCTTTTTTGAGACAGGGTCTCGCTATGCAGTTCAGGCCGGCTTTGAGCTCACTTTGTAGCCCAGGCTGGTCTTGAAGTCACAATGATCCTCCTGCCTCGGCCTCCCATGTGCTGGGATTATAGGCACACACCACCACACCCAGCTCCTTCCTTATTTAATATTTAAACAAACTGAACCAATGGAGAAGCTGTGACACCCTTCCAAGTAAGAGTCATAGAACTTGTATCGGAAAGGGAATTTAGAGATCAGTTTAACTCTCTGTTTTATTAATGAGAAAACTGAGTTCCACAGACTCATTTACCCAAATTGAAAATTTTAGCATTTTAACTTTTCTGGTAACATTTATACAGTCTGTAAAGTTCTAGTTCTACTTCCTCTTGGAAAAACAGTAGTATGTTCAGAAGATCATTATGCTGTCCGGTTTGTGTCCATTATTACAATAGAGTAACATTAATGTCTGATACCACTCAGGATATTTCATAGCTATCATTTGTATCAATAAAATATTACTAAATTAGAAGGTTAACCTATTGAATCAGGAATTATATCTGTTTCCTTTAGTACATTTGAAAGAGAAAAGCCATTTGTAAGTGGTGTCAAGGTTTATTGGATATAAAAAATATAATTGCTGTTCTTAAGCATTTCAAATTCTTAATTTTTAATCTTTGATTATAATAAAAACTGTCCAAAAAAAAAATAATAAGGGCCGGGTAGGTAGCTCAGCTGCACAGCACCTGCCTGGCAAGTGCAACGTCCTGAGTTTGATTCTCGGTACCAAAAAAATAGATAAACAAATAAATAAATAATAAAAAATGAAAGCTGATCACCATATGTAATCAATATACATTTTGATAATAATACATAAAGAAAATGTATGAAATGAGTTATAGTATTAAAGAATAAGCCAAGAAGCGGGAGTTTAATTTTGTGTGGTATCTAAACAAGAATTTAAAGAACAGAATAGAAAGTGCCACAAAGACTTTACCCATGAAGTTAATAAGTTCCAAAAAAAGGACAGCTAATTTTATGTGGTAGGTTTATATTCCTCCACAGCTTGTTGGTAAAAGTAGCTTGGAACACTTAGAGAGCATGTCTTTATCCTTACTGTGTTTCAATTAAAAAAGCATTATTACTGCTTTTCAGAAGCTGAACCTCAGAAGAATTCTGAGGTCTCCCAGGCCCACACACTCTAAGAAAAGGAAAATTAGTGACCATTATCCCTCAGAATGCTGTCATATGGTATAAGAAAAAAGCCAAGCAAGTCTTTAATAAGACAAAACCCTTTGCCAGTTGTTAATTTCTGCTATTAACGCTACCAGAGAGTACATATTTCAGATCTGTTCCTTATGTTTTCAGACCCACAGCAGATCCAAAACCTGTGCATTCTTTCCAGTCAAGTTAATTTATTCATCTTCCCATAAACTTTCATACAATGCCCACTGCAGGCCAGGCCTGGTGCTAAATATTGGTTGTGGCATTGTCCTCACTGAAACATTGAGCGGAGGAGAGGCTTTGTGAGTTAAGATAATCCATTTGCAATTCTCTGGTGGTGTCCCCAGAGACTACTGGAAGATTAGAGGCCACTCAGGTGAACACACTATCCTGCCGGTCTTTGCAGTGCGCTCCATTTGTAATGGACGCATGATGGTCATTTTACAGTGTTTTCAACTATGACAAGCAAACTGAGGAGACTGCTGGGGGCTGGGCTGGGCAGTGCTCTTCTGAACAGGACTTTCTTTTTTCTAGTCTTTGATTATCCTGAGACAGCTTGCTAACATTTTCTTGAACAATAAACAAGATCCAGCATCTCTGCACTGAATATTGTAGAGTTCCCTGTAAAAAAAAGTTTCCTGCCCATTTCAGTCCATTTCTGTGGCTATTACAGAAGAGCTGAGGCTGGGTAAGATATAAAGAAAGAGGCTTATGCAGCTCCCGATTCTGCTGATGTGAAGCCAAATAGCACAGCACTAGTGTCTGCCAGGGGGCACCTGCTGGACCACAGTGTGGCAGACAGGTGAGTATGGATGGAAGGAGCATATGTCAGAAGAGGGAAGGAAAGAGACCAGGCCAGGCCGGGGCCAGGCTCATTCTTTTGCAACAATCCACCCTCTTAGGAACTAACCCACTTCTGTGAGTCCCAGCCCACTGCCCAAGACCAGAATAATCCCTTCGTGAGGGTGAGAATGACCTAGTCCTCTCCCACTAGGTCCCACCTCTTAAGGGTCTCAGCACTTCTGCCTATTGCTTCTTGGGAATCAAGCCTCAGGAAGAGCTGTGGTGAGGACAGACCACCTTCAATCCTGTTCTTGCTCCCTTCCTGAGTGGAGCTGTGTCTACTCTTAGCATCTTTGGAGGTTCTTTTCTCCCCAGAGTCAGTGAATAAAAGATCCTAACCGGAATCCCAGTAAGGTGCACCCCATTTCTGCCACACAGTCACTGTGCTTAGTACATTTATCCTTTTACTTAATTATTAAACCTTCCTTGCTGAGGAAAACCCAGTTTGGTTGCTCTTACCCCCAGGTAATGGCACTGGCTTTAGAGTGCTTTGTTTATCATCAGAGTATTCATTATGTTTACCTATATGCTGTGGATAAGTCGTTGTAAATGATTCAATTGTAAACTCATTGAAGACAGGACCAAGTCTGCTTTTTCTTTCAATATCACTGAGAGGGACTGACCCAGTTTATTACTGGGGTGTGAATCCTAAGCAAATAAAAAGAAAAACCAAAACCATAATATCTCAGGAAAGGACATATGTTCTGTGAAGGTAATGTGGTGACCTGGCCCCGGGGCAGAATGTAGGGAGAAGTTTAAATGTCTTGATGCTAAACATCACTTTGTTTTTAAGCTCTCGTATCACAACAACTTGGCTCCATCACAATTAATCTTATATAGTAATGCAGTGACGATGAGATGATTTCTCTGGAGAATCTGAGCTAATACTATTAAAATGCTCTTACAATGTCAAAATGATTGCGGTGGAAGCATGCGGGGACTGTGCTTATGTGATTATGATATTACAGTGATGGGCAATTATCATAGGAAACTACTAATTCAACCCTGTGGGGACTTGCATTATGAAGCCATTATAACATGAGATTATAATGACACAATAACTTGGATACACATTCGTGATGTGAAAACTAAAAGCTAATTTGAGTGCAAGTTGTATTTCCATTAAATTGTAATTAAACACTGAAAGCAACGCTTGTTTAAATTTGAGACGGAGACATACAATTCAGAAATGAAAACTATAGGTGAATGAAAACGTATGCTGAGTGTAAGCTTAGAGATGGTTGGAAGTCATTTACAACTTGCCCTTTAGTATTTTCTAGGAGGAAAAGCTCACACCACAATGACTTCCCTAGACAAGCAGTGCCAAGGCTAGTACCAAGTATGGGATCCAATCCCCATTCCTATCGTAACTAATCTTCCCAGGCTTCTCGTTTCATTTGTGATGTGGACATCATAGTACCTTATTCCCTGTAATAGAAGAGACCAAGTCAAATTATGTTTTCCATAAAAAGTAACATTTTGTGTACATCATAGTGAATCCATGTTAAAACAGAGAAGCACAAAGAGAAAACTAGCATCAAACCCAGGGCCTCGTGTATACTGGGCAAGTACTCTACCACTGAGCTATACCACAATCCTCGGTCTATTTTCTATACACAGTATATCCTCATTTGGTTCAAAGCTTTGCATTCTATACCACCTTTAACACCTCCTTATTGATTCTTTTCTTTCACATTGGATTTTTTTTATGAGTATGTTTGCAGTACATAAGGGTGCAGTCATGATTTGGAGACAGTATCTTAATTAGTTTTACTTCCCCTCCCATCCTCTCCCCTCCCCCTCCCTCCCTCTATTTTTTTTTTATTTTAAAGCAAAAAAAGATAAACAATGAAACCGAGTTTTGAAACAGGTTAATAGGGCAATTACCATAGTTGATACCTTTCATCTTGTTGTCTTTATATTAGTTAATCAGAGTACAAAATACAGGTGTGATATCTTGTCTAAACAATATTAGCACAAAACCTTCTTTTCAAGGAACTAAGAGAAGCTACCTGTCAAACTATTTTAACCATCTTATATATACATATTTTTTTCTTTTTCCTTTTCTTCTTTTCCCCTCTCCCCCATCACAGTTTGTCTTTTCTTTTGCAGTTTTTTTCCCAGTTCACAATATCTATTGTATGTCTTGGATCCTGTTTTCTTGTTCAGTTTCTCACACTAGTGAGACAATATGATGTTTACACATATGTGTCTGATTTATTTTACTTATGAGTATGGTCTCAAGTTGCATCCATTTACCTATAAAAGTCTCCAGTTTATCCTTCTTTATGGCTGAATAGTACTCCATTATATCAAGAAACCACATCCTCTGCTGATGGGCATCTAGGTTGTTTCCAAGATTTAGCTATTACAAATTGTGCTGCTTGATTTTTCCTACCCTTTCCAGTTGCAAGATCTATTTCTTATCCAAAAGAATATTGTTGATAAGTTTTTATTTGCTTTTTAAAAGTCAACTCAAGCTGGACAATTTTGCATATCACCTGAGAAACTATATCTTACTATCAGGGAATAATAGTTGGCAAGGTTTCTGTTTTGCATAGATCAGTTACAGGATGAACTATAGTAAATTCCTCAGGTCCTATTAGTAACACTAGAGGCCCTGATTCCTGTTCTTGGGTTAAGATTCAGTGGTGTCTTTGAGAAATCAGAGTTCTCCTTTGCTCCCACCTGATAATTATTGTGCGGCTTAGGTGAACATAAAGATGGTTTATAAAATAAGATGCTTTCTTAGCTTATGAAAAAAAAACTAAGAACATCCAAGAGCTCCAGAACTTGTTAGATATATAGCAGCATTAACTTGTTCTGATATTATAAGGACACAGAGTAGCTCTTGTGTACTCTTTACTAATTATGACTCAAAGTGGTTATTGCTTCTTGGTTTAAATATAGTTGAGATGGGTTTTTGTTATTAAGCATTTAGTTTGCACTTAGCTATGCTGTATGCTTTAGAGTTATTTTTATTATCACTTCTTGCAGCAACCGAATTAAGTAGGTTAGTCTAAATTGCCAGAGTCCATGTTTTTATAATTAGGAAAAGGAAAGCACCGTGTACACTAACGGCTTCTTCACATCATCCAGTGAGTAGGGGGTGGGATAAGGTTTTTTGTTGTGGTTTATCACAGCTTCTCTCTTAGGCCAGTGAGTAGTGTCATC
The DNA here is from genome assembly GCF_000276665.1 of Chinchilla lanigera. Lineage (NCBI taxonomy): Eukaryota > Metazoa > Chordata > Mammalia > Rodentia > Chinchillidae > Chinchilla > Chinchilla lanigera. The sequence goes on along the minus strand of NW_004955429.1, from coordinate 11,337,992 downwards.
CACTGAGTAGTCCTTCTGTGTCAGTGGAGACCTTGGTAACTAACTGTGATCTTCACGGTGTAAACAGCTACACGGCTTGATAAAAAGAACCCTAGACTGACAAGTTGGAAGCCTGGGTACTGGTCTAGGTTACTGCACCTTCAAAAGATCAAGGAAGTTAGTTCTAACACCTAAAAGTTAAGAACATAAGTTAAGTGATCCTTAGAGTCCCATCCAATTCAAAAAGTCTAACATCAAATAGCATTTAACATTAATTGAAACAAATATTTCACTGTATATAATATACATTTTAATGTTCAAAATATTTAATGTTTTATTTACTGTAAAGCCATTAACCTAAATTCAAAACCATACCTTACTTGGATGGCATTCAGTGATTGGATGTTTTTGCAGTAGATTTGTGATTTAATTTAGAATGTATTTTTTATTCAGGAAACTTACTAAAATTATTGATGTTGCAGATATAAATCAAATCCAAGGCAGACACTTAAATCATAGTCAATTGGTATATAGGCAATATTACAAAGTGTAGTTAGTAACTATATTAATATTTCCACTTGATAATTGTTTAAGTGTATAGCTAAATAGTTGTAGTAAATAATACTTTAAAATATGCTTTCCCATGAATTCTTATGAAGCAGGTAAGGGCCATGAATGAGGTCCCAAATGGAATTATAATGCTATCTAAAGCTTTCTACATGTATCAGTGTACCTTGTTTTTATGTGGAAAGTATATGTGATCAAATTCCTTTCATCTTTTACATATATTCTATATATGGATTAGTCAATTAAAAATTGCTATTTGATAGCAGATATTTTTCTTAATTTTGTAAGGCTTGTTCTCTAGAGAATATAGAAGTCCATTTCCAGACTGGGAAAGAGCAATTATTGCTGTTATTACAGTAATTATTGTAGTTATTACAGATTTGCCCTTGATCCCTTTGTAGTAAATTAGCCTTTTGGGAGTAGAAATAAGCCATGCCTTACTTGTAGTATATCAAATACTAGCCTTTCCCCAAAATAGGTATCTTTGTCAGGTGTCACACTCTTGTAAAACGAGGCAAAGTTCACTACCTTGAGTTACTTCATGGACCAGTTAATAAAGCCTTTTTCTAAACCAGTTTTTCTGCAATTTGAGGTTTCACCAATTTTCATACTTTTCTTTGTGTTTTCATTGCCATGATAACAATATTCTAAACAATTTAAGCACATCCTGGATAGCTAGATTGCTTTTACAACAAATATTCTCATAAGGTTTCATTTTGCACTTATATTTCTCTTTAAGACTTTATGATTATGATACCAATTATCAGCTGAAATAACAGCATTTGTCTTTCTTTTTAGTGATCTTTATCCAAGCTGGGGGTCTCTGTTTCTCTGGGAACCATGACTCTATTTCAGGGGACATTGGAAAGTACTTGGATTGAGTGATGTCATAGTATGATCACGTGATTAGGTCCTTTTCATTTCCTCTGATCGAAGTGGAGTTGGTTTATAAAGTTGCTCATATATGAAAGTTGCATATATTTTTGTTTTTCAGAATCTGGTTTTAGAGTCTATACCACTATCCTACAGGCAGTAGTAGGAGTCAAAACTTGTTCAGAGTCTTCTAGTTTGTATTAGCTCCATTACTATTTCCCATTGCTATTACAAAATACCTGATGCTTAGTACATCATAAAGAAAAGATATTTATTTAGCGCCCATCCCCTTGGTTCTGTGAGGGGCCCCTAGCTGTCACACAGTGGCAAGTAGCATAATGACAGGAGTATGTGTGAGAGGGAGAGGCCATGGAAGCCAGAGCAAGTAAGTGGGCAGGGCTCAGGCTTGTTCTTTTATAACAAGCCTCTTACGCGAACTAACCAAGGTTCCTGGAGATCAGTCTCTTCCAAGGGCAGTACTTCCAATGGGCTGATTATTTTGCTTGTCCCCTTTAACATCGCTATTCTTATGACCAAACTTCCAACACATGTACCCTTTGGGAACACACTCCAACTATAATCGTTTTAGCTATTTTAGCCTGATGATTTTACTGTGTAAAACTTCAACATACTCAGCCCTCTTCCTAGAAGTAATTCTTTAAGACGGTTGCCTGCTTATCTCTCTGGAGCTAAAGGAAATGTGGGGATACAAGGAGAGAAATAGGTAAGAACTCAGCCAAGCTCCTCGTAAACTAGTCAACTGATGCTAATAGACTATGCATCATGATACACTGGGATTCCTGCCCCATGTTCTTTCCTAAGAAACAGGCAGGGCTGGGGTATAGCTCACTGGTAGAGCACTCAAGCTCTGGCTTCAATCCCCAGCACCACACGCACACACAGAAGAAAGTACAAAGTAATGTGTATCTTCTTTGGCCCACATATAAATAAGTGTTGGTCGACTCTCAGAGGAGAAACCTCTGAGGTCATAGTGGTTATCCTATTTTTAAAGGTTTCTCAGGGGATGTTTCCACAGCCTACAGCAGCATATGTTCTGCCTCTCTCCATAATAGAATACAGTACCTTATCCTGGTCCGAATAATAACCCCATTTCCTCATTGGGGAAATGGGAACAATAATACTAAAAGTGAATTTCATCTCAAAGTACATCCTGTGATCTGCCATTGGATCCTTTTTGGTGACTCACCGTCTATGGATCCCTTGTCTACTTCTCCTGGACGTTAGGAGATTTAATTAAAGTGTGGAGAGTGTCTTAAACTCTACGGGGAAACACCCAGCATTCTTACTGTAAATAACACAATCTCTTGATGGAAATGAAAACAGAAATATAGAAAGCTGTGGCTTCAGTGTGGGTAGGGTTTTATGACAGTGTATTCATTCCTACAATGTTTATTTCTAACGGTCACCACTGTAGGTTTAAGAATTCAGAACTCAATTACTGTGAACTTTCAAACTGTTCTAAGTATTCTGACTTCATTTTTCCCAGCCATTAATTGCACATTTTAGAGGTCAGTTAAGTATTCAAGTCATGATGCTTTTAGTCAACTTTTTAACCAGTTTTGTTTTCAAATGACAATTGCAACATTGTGTATGTTACAGGATGAGTTCTCATCCAGCCTTGCCTTTGCCCTGAAATGTAGTCCTGCCCTTAAGATCACTAAGGAACTAGAAATTTTGCTTTAGTTGACTAATTATCTTCTAGCTGCCTGTCTTCACATGCCTCCATCTACACCCCACATCCCCCATTTAATTATCTAACACAGGTCTAAGCCTTTGGGCCATGCCCATGTGTTAAGGCTTTTTCACTGTGGACTGGATGTGCACACCTGTGTATGAGCTCCTACAGGCTGCTTCTAAGTCCTGAAACATGTCCTTAAGTGCTTGTGCCATGGCATGGTACCTCCTCCAGAAAGCCATCTTACTTCCTTCAGTACTGTGAATATTTCCAGACCCACTATCCAGGGAATTGCTTTGTATCCACTTCCTAACATTTACTACATGCTGCTCTAAGTCCTAAGTGTCCCATTACTGTATAAAACTTACCAGTCCCTCTAGGATGCTCCCAATCTACCAAGCACTGTGTTGAAGGCTCTTTAGCTTCTACTATGGTGTAGATCTAATATGTTCCCTAAACGTCTAGTGTATTCAGAGGCAGGGCTTTTGGATATGATTGGGTCATGTGGGCACCATGCTCACCAGTAGATTCATCCATTCATGAGTTCCTAACTAAATGTGCTATTAGGAGGTGGGGCCAGTTTGAGATGCATCACTGGGGTGTAACTTTGGAGTACATATCTCCTGCTGTGACTCTTCACTACTTCTCTGCTTTCCTCTACCATACCCCTCTGCCATGTTTGTGCTTTAGAGCCAGCTGACCATGGACTCTGACCTCTGAAACCATGAGCCTAAATAAACCTCTCCTCTTTCAGTTGTGAGAGTCAAGTATTTTATCCCAGCAATTGGAAGGCTGACCAACACAGCCTTCTAAGGTCAAGACTGTTTCTTTTTCATCCTTGTTTTCTTACTATCTTCCTTGAATATAGTACAGCCTTAGCAAATGTTTGCTACATTGAATTGAACTGCTTTCAGGTAAAATTTGTGGATGCCTGGAAGGCTGGCTGCCTTGAATGTCCTTCCCATACTCTAAGAACTTAAAGGTCCAAACTATCCCCTCTGATCTGCAAGTTGTAGCAGGTTTTTTGGGGTTACATGAAGAACAGGCTTCAAGGTCAAATGTGTGTGAAGAGGACACAATATTCATGAAAACATCGCTTGCTTGTACCTTTTAGGTACATTCTGTCATTGTGGAACTGATGGGTGGAGAGCACAGAACTAAAGATCTGCTCCCCACTTCAGCAAAAGTTTATCAAGTAGCTGCTTCTTGACAATCACTAGCACAGCTCTTTGTTGGTACCCGTGGCTCGGAGTGTGGAAACAATTACAGTGATACCAAATAAGATCTAGTTAAAAGTAGAACTCAGCTCTCTTTTTTATCAAGCATGACATCATGTTTCTCAAACAGATGTCCAGGTAGCCAGCAGATAAGTCACCAGTGCAAGAAATATGGAGTAGGTTCAACCTGGAAACTCTCTCATGCTCCTTGAAATGACTCTCAGACCCTTTGTCTGCATAACTCCCAGTTTTTACACCAAACTAGGCCTCACCATTTAAAAACACATACCTGTCACTGTGTTCTTTCTAAGTCTGAATTAGCTGAGCAGAGTAGCAAAACTGAGGAGTTTTTGAAAGTTAGTGTGCTGTGTGATCTTCAACATAAAGGAGCTAAGAAGATTTCTGTGGGAAGTTGGTTGTGCAACAGAGTCACAAAGGCCTTCTGTGATTCAAGGAATATTATTTTAAAAATAAACCGCCTTAAAAAGAAATCAGAGTGGATGATGTATGCATTTACAATAGCAGCCCAAGAGCCATCATCCAATTTTACTCCTTCCCAAGGAATAGCTGTAGCCATGAATCACCTGCTGTAATTTCACCAGGTATTTATAGTTTTCTGATTTACAGTTGACTCCCACTAATTCAGATAGGAAATGTCTTGAAGGATGAAGTCACTTGTGGTTATTTTTGTGCACTCAAAAGTCTTGTTCTTCTTCAGTAACAGAAAGTTTTAAAATGTTTGCCTATGTAAAACTGTTGTTGGGCATAGAATAAGCTGAAAAGGCATGCTTAATGTCTGCTGAGAGCTTAGCGTGTGAAGTTATAGGAAAGTTAAAAAAAAAAATGGCTTCAAACTCCGTATCCTAAAATCTTTTGAGAAAACAATTTCCAATGATTTTGGTTTTGTGATACTGGGGATTGAAGTCGAGGCCTTCTCATGGAGCTATACCCGGGTATTTTTATTTGTTTAATATTCTTTATAAATTCTGAGACATTGTCTTGCTAAATTGATAAATTTCCCAGGCTGCCTCAGCCACCCAGAGTGCTAGGATTATGGGCATGTACCATCACAACCAGCTTGATGCTTCTGAATAATTTTTAGCTGTCTGATTTAGGCAAATAAGGTGATAGTCTATGAAAGGAGTCTGCTATGATCTCACAATTCTCTATTGTTGGAACATTAAATAAATCCAGGAAAATGGTTAGCCTTTTTCTAACAATTGTTAACCAAAATTTAAAACTGTTAACCTGTATGGATTTATGTTGTTATTTTTTGGTCCTGATTAGGCTTCCATTTATAGTTTTTTTTTCCTCCTGCTTTAATATTTGTTTTCTTGTGTCATTACATGTTTCATTTGTGTAGGTCACTGGTGGAGTAAGTGGGGAACAAAAATAAATAACCATACAAGTGTTAATTGAGTACTTACTATGTGCCAGGCACTGCAGTAAGTGGAAGACTTAAGTTACAGACAAGAGAGGGACTTGCTCTCAGAGAGCTCAAAGTCTGATAGACATAAAACAGAGGAAGTGCTTTTTCAAGGCTATCTTGGGGTGCTGTGAGACTGCATAAAACAAGCACCTTATCCACCTTGAACAACAAAGAACATCAAGAAAAGGTTCTAATTAGGAATGATTACCAAAGGCCAGGTAGAAGTTAGCTTTGACGGGGGAAGGGTTAGGGTGGCAGGGTAAGACTGGATGTACATGCTGGGACCAAGGAGGCAGCAACACATTCAAAGGCCCTGGCGGGTGAGTTGTGGAATTCAGGCAAGGGAGGCAGTTAAACTAGGATACTCTCAGACTTTACCTTTGATGTGTTTCTGAAACTTGGGAGGAGGACTCAGGTATTCATGTCTGCGTTTCATGAAGAGCACTGTGTAGTTTTGCTAAGGTGAATGGGAAAGCCAGGAAGACCATCAGAAGCTCTTACCGTAATCCCTCTGAGTTGATGACGTCCCCATTGGGGTAGTGGTTAGGAGATAAAAAGGGGAAGGTGAGTTAAAGAGCAATTACAGTGGTTGGATTTATAGGCCTTGGCTAAGTGCATAGATGCAGGTGAGGCGGGAGTCCTGATTGAAATCCAGGTGTGTCTGTCTGACTCTCTGTCTGTCCATCTGTCTATTTACAGGGCATTTGTAGATCTAATACCAAAGAGAATTTAAACATCTAAATTCTAAGGACTAAAAAGGATGGACCCATGTAAGTTTCCCAGTGCTGCAACTGGCATATGATAATTATTCAATAAATTTGCTATTGTGGTTGTCATCGTAGGCTAAATAGGTTTGATGAATTTTAATAACTGCCTAAAAAGGGCTATTCGTAAACAACAGTTGGCGTTTTTTAAACATACTAAAGTTTAAATTGCAACTTCCAAGCCCTGTGACAAGTTTCATAAATTTTCTTGGTGTCAGTTTCTTCATATAGTAAGAACTTGTAGGATTTATGAAAATTCAAGATTGGAGATGTAAAGTACTTTTAAGTGTCACCTGGCACGTAGTAGAAATTCAATAAATCATAGTGAATAAAATCCATCATTGTTGGTTTCTGGCCTTCAAATGAGGATGGAGAATTCTCTCTTTTGTGTCTCCCATAGGCCTGTCTTGCCTAGCATAGCATCTTATACTTAATAGTTGCTAAATAAATACTTTTTGAATCTATCACAAATGTTTTATTTTATTTTTATTTTATGGAAAAAAGATAAAGTTTCATAACAAGATGATACGAGGATAAGAATAGTTAATACATTGCATATTATTATCTTTAAAGTGGCTACTCAGAGTACAAGATATGGACATAAAAAATTTCCAGTCAATATTAGCACAAACCTTCCTTTTCTATGAAATAAGAAACACTAATAGTATAACTAACTTGCATTTTTTCTCTCTTTTTCTTCCTTCTTTTCCCCCTTCCCTAGTTCCTTTTTCCTTTTTAACAATTTCTTCCCATTTCACAGTATCTATTTTATATTTCTATCACAAATGTTTTTATTTCACTTTATTCTTAATTCTGTGCTAATCTATGAAGGCTGCTCATCATCTTTACAAAAGGATTTTTTTATGGTTCCATACTGATATGACTTATCTTAACTTGAAATTTCTTTTGCTTGATTCCTCTTTTTCATTTACAAATAACTGATGACCCATACTTGTAATTCCTGACACTGTCCTTTAAAAACTCTCCTTGAAAACCCTCATCTTCACTACTGACCCCACACAGGATTGTATTCAAGTGGGAGCTTTGTTCTTGTCTGCCTTGATTGTGACAAGAATTACTCAGCACCCTGAACCTTTTCCAAAATTGTGCTCAGGCTCTAAGACTTCTGCCTGGAGTCCTGAACTTCAAGGTCATTCTCCTAAAGACTTGGTCAAACAGCCTGAACTTAATATAAGCGAACCGTAGCCATTGAGAAGCCGTGTAATTTGATATGAAATGTATGCACAAGAAACAATATGAAATCCTTGTCAAAAAGGATTGTCAAAACTGGCAATTAGCAGCATTGTAATAATAAAAATTCAGAATAGCTATTGAGATCATAAATCTTTGCCTGCTTATGTGCTTTAGTTGAAAGATTCAAAATCTATATTCATTTATTTTACATGAGACATTAGTATAGACATATGATGGGGTACATGTGTAACATTGGTCTTTTTCCATCTTACTCCTTTGTGTTAATGATGAATAGAGCACATAAACATAAAAGCTGAGGGTTATTAAATTGTAACAAAGATAAAAAAAGTCTTTGCTCTGTCTACCACCCGAAAGTAAATATAACATCTTATGTCTAGTCGTTAAGTTTTACATATATTCTGCATAAGTTTATTGTCCTTAAAATACTTTTGTATTTTACTTTTCACATAACAGCACTTTTATAGCATTAAATGTTCTTAGAATATACAGTGTTAATTATTACATAATTTTCCATCCCATATGTAAACATCCAGTCCATCCCATCCACCTTAAACCAGAGGTTTAAACAGTAATATTATTACCTCCCGCAACACTAAGTGTTGGTCATACTCTGCTGAAGTGTCTGCATTCGCTTGAGACCTTTGGCTGGACTAGAACATCAAACATGGCTCAGGCACTTGGCTACTACATACACAGGTGCAGGTGCAAGGCTGAGTCAGCAGGGACCTTGGATGGCTGGGAGCCGCACCCCCTCCATGGAGTCTCAAGGACTCTCCTTCACATGAGTGAATAGCCAGACTTCTTACACTGCCGCTCAAGGTTCCACAAAGCTCAAAAGCAGACGCTACCTCCAAAGATTTATGGCCCACACGGCATCATATACTTGGGCTATGTTCTTTTGGCTAAGATGAGTCACGGGTGAGCTCAAGATCAGCATGGAAGGGGGTTGTGAAGAATGTGAAGAGTGGAAACCGTGCTCACTGAGGGCCATCTTTGGAGACTCACTAACTCACTGTATTAAGTGCATTCATTTAAAAAGGCATTTCCAGTTCCAGTAACCCACGGATAATGAGGACCTCCTGGAGCTGTAATCACTTTGGTGGGCATTTCCAAAAACCTAATGAGTTCTGATGTCAATCGCAACAGTCAATCTGCTTTAAACAATCACAGGCCTCAAGTGAAGGAATTCATTTATAGGCAAATTAGAGCCTCAGTTTGATTCATAAACTTCAACCCCCTATTGTTAGTTTTTAAAAAGAACAAGTTTAGCCTCATTTGCCTAAGGATAATAAGCAGATATTTGGAAAATAATTCAAAGTTTGGTGTCTAATAATAATTCTGAACATTTGAATGAGGTCTTATGACTTAAATAGTGCTTTAAGGTGTTTTCTTACTTGCTTTTCATTTCAAATCTTACACAGTAGCTCAGGCAGACATTACTCTAATGTTCAGGTGAGGAAACTAACGCATCAGAAGCTTTTAAAGTTTTCACAGTCATAGGAGGAAACACTGCAGCCAGGATTCCAAGTGCCAGGTTCTTAGAAGCCACCCATACCTCCTGGAATTCACTTTGAAATTTTGAAGGGTCTGAAACTGAAATTGGTATCTCTCATTGTATGTATTTGTATGTGTGTCTGTGTATCCATGTAAAATACACATTTTAAAGCCATTCTTAAAGAATGGACTTTATTGACAATTAGTGACTTGCAGTCAACTTGTTGAGTTAAAGGACAGTGCAGAAGTATGATTGTTATCAGGAAGTTGATTTAACCTCAGTATTTCACATACAGAAAAACAGGCTAACAGAGGTTAAATCACTCGCCCAAAGTGACACAGCTATGAAGTGCAAAAGCCAAGAACCCTTGACTGAAAGTGCTATTCTTCCAGGTAGGGCTGAGTTTTAGGCCTGCCGATGCAGCTCAGTGGTAGAGTGATTACCTTGCATGCATAAGGCTCCAACTTCAGTCCCCAGTACCGCCCAGAAAAAAAATCATAGACTTCTAAATGTGATTGTAGGAAAATATAGATATTTTAAATGTTTCAGACATTAATTTTTGGCTTGGCAGGAATTAAAAGTAACAAAAATGTTAAGTTCTCTGATGACCAAATGCAGTTAAGAACCAGCTGTACAATGTGCTGAAAATACTGCTGCTTCTGGGAGACAAACAAGAGACAGAAAATCCCATCTATAAAAAGCTGGGGACTAACTCCAGTGTGGAGAATTCTCTATGAAGAAAAAGACATAACTTTTGGAAATTTTAAATTGGTGCCTGTTTTGCTGTCAGTCACACACATTTGATGAAATTGAGAAAATATCTCCAACATTGTCACTCCATTGATTGTGGAGCCTTCTTCTGAGGAGAAGACATACAGTGTAACAGGAAACCATAAATGTCAGTTATTCCAACTGTATTTGAATGACACTACTGCACTGTCCCAAGGCTAATGTGTTATGATATAGTAAGTAGTGAGGAATGTTGTGTTTTGACCTAAGCAGAGATAGTTTTCTTCCTCGTCCTTTCTCCTCCTCTCTCTTTCCCATTGCATTCTTGCCCCCCTCTTTTTCTTTTTCTGTCTTTTAACAGGAATATGTTTTCAGTTGATTGACTAACCCTGTAAAAAAGAATTCAGGAAGCCAGTAGTACCAGTTACCGAAATCCATAGTGCACGAGAGACACTTCAATGGTTGACCAGATGGCCCATGTTCGATTGGACTGAAAAGTCAATGAAACCACAAACAGAATCTATTTGGTCAAGCAGCATGATGAGTTTTGTAGCTTTAATATCCCAAGATAATTTATTTTGTTAGTTAAATGGAGGAAAAAAAAAAGGCTCGGCAATGAAACCCACCATTTTCCTCTGAATTTAAGATACAAACTCCTCATTGTATCCTGAGCAGTTTTGTTTTATTTATGTCACAGTTTAAACAATTAGCTGGGTCTCTTTATTGTTCTAAGTACTGATGTGGTTGGAGTTCTTTCTTCATTCCATTATGGTTATTGATTTTTTGACAGTGTTTAATATTAAAAGGTATAAATCTGCATGCAGTGGAACCATTTTGCCATAAATATCTGGGGACACTGGAAAGGGGGAGGCAAGGAGTGCCTCCCAATGTGGTCGTTCTTCAGCCAGCAGACTCTTGCTGTTTGGGAGATGTGCCACAGGTTTGAACCTTGCATGATGGAAGTATTCAAACAAGCTTTTAAAAATATTTTACAGTCTTAAAAATATTTTTGTTGCAAATCAAATGGCAGCTTTAAGGGCTGTGTTTATAGAGGGCTGCTGCGCTGTGTGATGTAACACATTAAAAAAGAAAAATAGAGAGGCTGATATATTTGGGCCATTTCTTTGAAGGGTACTTTTTTTAGTACCAGCAAGTCAGCAAGTCCAGTTAGAAAGTTCCATCTGCTCTCCCTCTTACTGCTTGCTTCTGTGCCGTCTTCCCCTATGTCATCTCAGACCAAGCCACCACTTGATTTTTCTCTGGATTATAGCAACACCCTTCTGGGGTTTTTGCAGAAACGTGGCTTTCCTTCTTTTCTTTCCCCGGTTGGCTTCTAGGCTGCTCACTTCATATTTTCTCTTGCATAAAACCCTGAGATGCCTTCCCACATGTTATCAGCAGTGGGGCAGGCAGTGGGGAGGTTATTTAGCAGAAATAAATAAGTGAAACAAAACAAGTTGTATGAGAAGTTGGGGAAGTGAACTGAACATTAATGCTCTAAAAACCACCTTACTGATTTGTACACTGCATCTAAAACTGCAAGGCTGGTACCTTCAACCAGCTGTAGGACCAGTGCAGTAGCATCAGGGCAGGGGAACAGCATAGGTCTGCAGAGAAAAGATGGTGTCTCTTATATTGCATGTAGAGGAAACCCCACCCACTTACACATGAAATATTCGGAGTTCTGGAGTCCTATTAAAACATGGAATGCAGCGGAGGATATTCTACCTAGGTTGACAGAATTATCTCAGGCATAATGGCCAAGGAGAAATAACTGTGGCAACATTTCCATGAAATGGAACTAAAGCTGCCTCCAAACTGTCCACTTCCCACCAAACCTTCAGGAATTAGGGAAATTTTCTATCTATTTTATATAAGTTAATTTACCTATGGATTTTTTAAAAATAGGCAAATCTGACTGAGTTGTCTCTGGTTTCCAATTGCATGGGAGCAGTAGTGGTGCTCTGTTTCTGATTTTCTTCCTCTTGTCCATTTTGTTAATGTTCTTTTCATTCTAAACTCATCAGGACTAGAAGAGTTGTGTCCTCTGGCGAGGCTGCATGACTGTCCTCTCAGACTATTCAATCTCCCCCTGTGAGCTACACCAGTGCTTTTGGCAACTATGTTATTGTTCCAGCTATCCCTTTTCCTGCTTGCATCTGTGCAGGGTGGGTAATACCAGTGCTTTCTGTAGCTGCTCTGGAAGATGCCAGAAGCCTCCTCTTGTATCAGTGCTCACTTCGTCTGCACGGCTGTGGTTCATGACTTGCCTCCTAGCTCTGTGAATTCTCTGCATTCTGAAAAGAGAGCAAATTCCAGGTAGAATATAAGCATAAAAGGGCTCCTCAGCTGTACAGCAGCCATGAATTCTAAACACATACTTTATCCCACTCAAAGATATATTCCAACTTAAGGCTGTGTTGGCTACAATTTGTTCTTTAATCTTTCCTTATCCTCTGAGTGTGGGCTACAGTGTGTGTGATGCTGGGAAGAGCCAACCTGCTCTGTCTGCTAGCATCAGAGGAGTCTCCCAGAAGGGGTGGCATTTCTTAAGTGATTTTTTTTTTTAACAAAGACTCACTTGTGAGCTTGAAATATACCACGTTGCTCTTTCAAATGTACAGTAATTAAATATGCAGTTTGGCACTTTCCTGGTGAAAGTGATAGTGTTTTATCAATTTATTCTAATGTCTGCCCCTCTGTGACTCTCCAGAATACATCTGTAGCCCTGTCAGCCAGAAGGAAGGAAATAGCAAATTGAACCATATGGAGGATGGAATCTGTTATTAATGGTACTATAATTCTATCACCTAAAAGAATAAACTACATCCTCTTTTGCTGTCAGTAAGAAGGAATAAGGCATTGGACAGTGAGTTCGTAGATGTCCTCAATGAAGAATGACGCCCTGTGTAGGGACCAGTGTTGATGTAGTGATTGAGAAGAAACCATCTTCTTTCGTATGGCCACGATGTGAATGGCTTACCTGGAGGAAGCTAGACTTGCAGAAGAGCACTGTCGAACAACGTGCAGTGACATTAGCCACAAGTACCCCTATTCTCTGAAAAAAATCAAAATTGGTCATTAACATAGGCTAATATTTCTCAAACACTTGAATGCAGCATAATTGCAATTACTGGATATAAATTGGCATATAATCTTATAACACTTTTTCCTGACCTCTGATTTCATCTTCACTATGTCCTATGCATGCATTCACTTTGTTCAAAGCATACACTAAATGCATTACAAACTCTTCAAATGCATTCCTCCCCCAAATCAGCTACTCTCTGATCAACTACTTCCTATGAAAGGAAATGACCTGGAAATACAAAATAAGTCTTAGAACGAGCATAACAAAGCTACTGTTTGTTGAGCATGGGCTGTGTGCAAAATATTTTTACAGGTATTTTTACCCACAGCATCTCATTTAATTCTTGGGACTGCTTATGAAATGAACATTGTTATTCCCATTTAAAGAAAACTGATTCCTAGAATGTCAGAGAAGGTCTTCAGAGAGATGTGGGGGGAAATAATGACTTCAAAATGTCTTGTGCAGGAACAGTTTGAGAACTTTGAATGATGCTCTTTCTGTCCCAGTTTCTGGTCAGTTTTTCCCACCATGTTTGGTTGACAGCCAGTGTATTCCTTCCTTTCTCACAGTGCTTTTGCTCTTGGTCAGAAAGAGCAATGATTTTGCAGCTGCCTCTTTCAAAGCCTTTTTCTTTCTCAGCCACACCCCTTCACTTAGGGCACGCACTTTTAACACACAAGTGCTAGCATTGGGGTTCTTGCTGCCAGTCATAGAAATTGTAACACAACTGAAAATATATGAAAGATAAAGAGGTCCTTGCTCTTTTTAGAGACAGTGATTTCAATTGCAGAAGCATCGCAGTTGCTTTCATTAAGAATTTGTGCCTTTCTGAAGTGTTCCTTATTGTGTGCCCTGGACAATAAACCATCTTAAGTGGGGGGCTTTGTTTTTGTTGTTGTTTTTTCGTTATTAAACCTAGGTGTGCTCCTCCCACCCCAGTTGTTTTAGGAACTTCCTCCATGAAACCATGAAGCTTAGAGATCTCATCTTTTGTCTCTTTATAGCTCCAATTTCAGGCACTCACTGGCCCTTCAACAAAAGTTTGTTCATTTGGATAGCAAGCGAATCGTGGAATAATTACTAGCCCCTGTATATTTAAGCTAGCTGAAAAATGATGCAACAGTACTGATACATGGCTGTTTTTGATGTTGTTGATTATGAAGAATTGTTTAGTGATTACCACTGAATTACCCAAGAAAGTATTAGCTATAACTAATGAGATAAAATTAGGTGAAACTTAAATGTGGACTGAATATTAAAAGAAATATTTCTGGTAGTCTAAATCAAATAAAGGAGTCCCCATGAACATGGGCGGGATACGTTATACCATGCGTGTCACTCAGAACTCTGTGGGTGGTAGACTCTGACTTGGGCAGATTGACAACTGAGATCATGGGTTTAGTTTTGTTGATTCTCTTTCTTACACAGGTCCATTCACAGCCTCCTAACTCTATAGACAGTATGTGATAAGTTAAATTTTCTGATTAGAGTTTTATTTTTTCCAGAAAACACTCTTTTTAGAAGTCTTCCTGGTAGAACCATCAGAAATGTCTTCCTTAAGTGGAAAGGTGCAAACCGTTTTGGGCCCTGTCGATCCCAGCAAACTGGGCCGGACCCTGACCCATGAACATTTGACAATGACCTTTGATTGCTGTTACTGCCCACCTCCTGCATGCCATGAAGCCACTTCTAAGGGACCTATCCTGATGAAAAACTTATTCTGGATTCAGCAAAACCCTTATTCTCATAAAGAGAACCTTCAGTTGCATCAGGAAACAGAAGCCATAAAGGAAGAGCTGTTGTATTTCAAAGCTAAGGGTGGTGGAGCTGTGGTGGAGAACACGACCACTGGCATCCGCAGGGATGTGCAGACCTTGAAGTGGCTCGCAGAACAGACTGGAGTCCACGTCATATCAGGAGCTGGATTTTATGTGGATGCAACTCATTCTTCAGAGACCAGAGCCATGTCAGTAGAACAGGTAAAAAGTTCTAAATTCTTTGACAGTATTTGTGTATAAATTCAGAATCATCCAAATCTTGGAAATGCCATTAGCTCAGAAGTAGCTGAGCATAGTACAGAAAGTCGCTAGTTTAAAGACATCTGCCAGCTGGGATTTTAATTAGTAACATTTCACATCATAAAGAAAGAGTATCGAGGAAGGAGATCTGAATGCACTGGTCATTGGTTACTACTTTGATTTGTATGTACTGTATCAGTGCCCAGTAGTGGTGCCCCAGTCTATTTGTGACCCTCATTTTTCCATCATAAACTTCAGTTATGTAACCATGATATTTCCCTCTGGATTTTAGAATAAGCAGCAATGAAAACTGACCGTCAGGTGAAACTTGGCATGTGGAGACTTTTGCAAATACGTTTCTTTCTGTCTTTTTTACAAAACAGGAAGGGTGAAAGAAAATCTATTCTGTTTTTGTTTTACAATACTATGATCTCAATCAAGAATGGGCAGAAGCAAGTAAAACTTTCACAGGCAAAAAAGAAAGAACCAGCAGCAAAGCTTTCTTGCATATGTATGCTTTTTCCGAAGCACAGTTGTGTATGTTTGCATGTATTCACACATACAGGTACATATTCCTGTGTACCCTTCATGGTCTGCTTGATAGGCATAGAATGCCACTTGAAGTCTTCACAAAGGATTAAAGTCTAAAAATGATTTATACTTAAAACTATTACTTTTCCAATCAAGACTGTAAAACAAATTAAATTTACTTGAAGACTGAACTGATGGAAAGGATTAAAAATCTGTCAGAGCACTCCTAGCACTTAATGTATAACTAAGCCACCATGTGTAATGTTGGTACAGTGTGCTGTGGATTCTCTATGCTGTGTAGGGTAAAGGACTGGACAAATAAGGGAGATTTAAAGAATTACTTGATGCAATTAACAGAGATTCACTGACATGCATAGATGCTACTTCCATATTTAAGTTATAGATTTTATTCTCAAGTTCTGTATATGCTCATAAAGTCACTTTTCCCTCTTGGAACTTCCTAGAGTTCTGAAATGCTAGGTAAATAATCACAGTATGCCATTACTGAACCTTAAATCTAGAATAGCTTGTTGCACTTACCCAGCAAAATACCCTACTCATTGTCCAAAACTAATTGAATTAATGTCAAACACACTTTTAAAACAATGAGTCTAAATAAACAAGACCATCCATTTACTGTGATGAATTTCACAATCTATAAAGTATGTCCGTTCTCACTCTTCCTCAGCTTACTGGTGTCCTTATTGATGAAATTCTCCATGGAGCCGATGGAACCACTATCAAGTGCGGTGTTATTGGAGAAATTGGTTGCTCCTGGCCTTTGACCGAGAGTGAAAGAAAGGTTCTTCAGGCAACAGCGCATGCCCAGGCTCAGCTTGGCTGTCCTGTTATTATCCATCCTGGACGGAGTCCAAATGCACCATTTCAGATTATCCGAGTATTGCAAGAAGCAGGTGCAGACATCGCCAAAACAGTTATGTCCCACCTGGACAGGTAAGCAGGCTGTCTTACAAATTGGTGTAAACCACCATATGATTAATGGATAATCAGATTTAAAAATCATCAGAAATCAGATCAGTCAATCAGCTAGGGAAACTCATTAGCCACTTGCAAGATGACACTTACAAAGACTTACCACTAGTGTGAGTAAAAGTTAATGCTACCATTTTTGCGAAGGACAGAAAAATGCGATAAGCTCTTGGGTAGCTACAGTAGAGTTTCAAACAATGTATTTCTGAGTGTGCCATAATCCCAGCTACTTGAGAGGCTGAAGCAGGAAGATCACCTGAGCCCAGCAGTTATAGGTCAACCTGAGCAACACAGGGAGATTTTCATCTCAAAATCAAAACAATATAAAGAAATAAAACAATGCATTTGACAATGTTACCTTGTGTGGTGTAGACTACCAGTATATGTACCATATTTAATGAATATGATGCTTTTTGGTTGGGTTCAGGCCAGCAAACCCTGATTAGCGAGACGAATAAAGAAATGAGTGACAGAGAATATCTTTTTGGGGGATGTCAGGGAGCTTCCCTTGAATGAAGCCTTGAACTGACCTAAACTCCCAATTTTATTGAGAAGCAAGCAAGGCATTGTGTTCTATTGAACAGGGCTGCATAGTTTATATTAAAAAGGCATGAGGACAATCGTGCTGGATTGTTACCTTTATCAAAAGGTTCCCACGATGTCTCTCTTGATTTCACCAACAAGGCTCGCCTCTGGCTGGGCAGGTGGAACAAACACCTCATCTTCAAGCTGTTCCAGGGTCCGCAGAGTCAACCCGAGCAGATGTTAACTCATTGGGCGCCTCAAGGAACTCCACCTTTTTAAACATTTTAAAGTATGTTATACATACAAAAGAGTATAACTCTAATACATAGTGTTAAATTTTCTAAATGCTTCTTAGGTTCTTGAAAACATTGTTAGGCAATTATATGTGTTCTGTGTCTGTCCATTAGTCTATAATGGTTCATGTTGCTTAAATATACTATATGCCTACTGATTTTTTGACTACTTGATATGCTGCTTACTAAGAGACTATACTAAAATCTACTAGGATGAATTTTTTTATCTCCTTATACATATTTCAGCTTCTAGTATATATATTTTGAAGCTATATTAGTACATTCATACAAATGGTTACATCTTTCTATTAGGGTGCTTTATGTGTGGTAATTCAAGTCATGCTTTTTGTTTCAAAGACTTATTTGCTATTGTTGTAAAAATACATATTTGTGTTAGTATTACACTTACATTTTACCTTTCAGAGTTTTTATGTTCTAGATGTGTCACATATAATGAGCATGTGGCTGATTTGGCCACTTACCTACTCGACACATGTCATCCCTTAAATGGAAAATTCAGTTTATTTCATTGAAATGTTTATTAATAGCATTTTTCTAGTGCTTTTGTCAGAGTTATTATTATCTCCTCTTGATTTAATGTTTATTAATTATTTTCTCTCACTTTATTTTTGTGTTTTTGGAAGGTATATATACTATTTCTGGTCTCTAATTGTTAAAACGGAAAATTTAATATATATCTACATATATAATTTATCACAATTTAAATATAAATAGTTTTGCTGTTCTTCCTAGTAATACGATCACCATAGAATCTTCCAATTCTATTTACCATCTAAGTTATGTACTGTTCTTTCTAGAACTTTGAGCTTACTTTATTGTTCTAATCCAGTTATTAGACATTATTTTATTGTCATAAAATGTAGAATTGGTCAATGTTTATTTAGCTTAACCTTTCCATTTGCTGTTTTCTTTATTCGCTGTTTTATCTTAAGTCTTAATTCTGAGTTTTTTTTTCCTAAAATACATTTGAATTTCCTTCAGTGATTGTCTGGATTATAATCTTTAGGTTTTGTTTGTCTAGAAATGTCCTTATTCCTTTATTCATAATAGGTGATTTCATAGAATTTCTAAATTCAAATAGATAATTCTATTTGTAAGTTATTTTTCTAAGCTAGTCAAAGGGATTCCATTTTCAAATAACAGCTATTGTTACTGTTGATAATTCAGCTGAAACTAGTTGCCCTCCCATTCTAGTGTACTGTCTTTTCTTTCTGGATGCTTTTAACATCATTTCTTCCTCTATTCTGCATTTTCAGTATGATCCAACTTAGTATGAATTTGTGTTTATTTGCCATCCCTTGGGATTCCTCAGTATGAGGATGTATCTCTCTTCATTATTTCTGGAAAATCTCAGCCATTGTCTATCCAAACCTTCACTTACATATTCTTTGCTATTAATATCATAAACTGCAATTAGATGTATGTGGGGCCTTCCTATTGGTCCTTCATGTCTTTTAATATCTCTTTCCTATTTCTCTTCATTTACACCTTTGAACTATAATTGCTTGGGTTTTCCTTCCTATCGTTAATTCTCTTCCTTGTGGAATCCTGTGCTTGGCCTATCTCTTTGTTTTTCAATATTGAGAACTATTGTTTTCCTTTCATTTATTGAGTTCTATTTGGTTTCCTTTCAAATCTGCTTAGTTAGACTTGATAATTTATTGTCTTTCAACATGTTTTCAATTCTACCTCTAAAAATATAAAATGTACAATATTTAGCTTATAATTTATAAATCTCATTTCTACTATATTTCTTTTTACTCTGGATTAAAATTTTGTTACAGTTTGTTCTTCATAGCAGCTTATTTCCTTCTGTTTATTATTCAAATTGTGTATTGTTGAGCACAGCTCAAATACCTTGGAGTTTATTATGAGGGTGAGTTGACAGCAGCTGCTTCTTCTCTTTTTCCTTCTTCTCCTCTCTTCTTCTCCTTCTTTTTGTTTTTTTTTGTTTGTTTGTTTTCTTGTGTTTGCTCCTGCTAGTCAGTTAGGGGGGATGACCAACCTGAGACTACTTTAAACTAAATTTAAAGAAATTTTAAAATTTTAAAAATTGTAAAATATGCATAACATAAAATTTACCATTTTAAACCTGTTGGAATACACAGTTCAGTAGTGTTAAGTACATTCACTCTCCCAGCCTTTTTATCTCTATGAATTTGACTGCCGTAAGTACCTAAAATAAATGGCGTTACACAAAGCTTGTTCTAACTATGTGAAATTTAACTTGAGGGATTTAGGCTCACACAGATGTTGTGAATTCTAGCCCCTAAACCAGTGAGTGCAAGTTTCATTTAATGGATTGTCTAAGGAGATTTTCCACTCAACACCACCCCCCCTGCTCCCTTTCATCAGAAGACTGAGAAAAACACACAATCTCCAAAAACTCTCTTTGTGACCAGCTTTTATGTAGTTCATCCATAAATATGTTGTCTTTGTGGAGGAGGCAGCTCCCTCTATGTATCTCCAATTTCATCTCCCAGATGCTTCTGTCCCAAGCTCTGTCACACTTGTGCTTAAACTCCCAGCAGTGCTAGCTCCAGGTCTCCCCTTTCTCTGTACTTTCCCAGCTCTCTGTTTGCTCCTGCCCCCTGGACAAGTTTTAACTTTCCCAACAGCTCAACCAAGCAGTTATTGAAATATGGGGTTTTGGCTCTTCATTTATATTCAGTTTTACATATACTGTGCTAGAGAGGTTTTCTGTGACTGGTGAGTCTGCCATACTGCTCAAAGCCGGCTCAAGGTGCTTCCTAAATAAAAATCATACTCTCCCTATTTATTTACAGTTAGACATGTATGTAAGCTATAACAGCATATTTACATGAATAGAAAACAAAGCTTTCACTGTAAATTGCATAATAAACCTTTCTTCCTACCACACTAATATTTTCTGGCTCATAAAAGCAAATATATAGAGTGCAAATGTTTATTTCCCAGTGCCATACATATACATATGGACCAGTGGTTCCAGAGTCATGGCACGCCTGCTGCAGTGGGCTATTTTTATCACTGAGAGCTCTAAAGCCTTCACCATCACTGACAGACTACAGTACAGATGCCCAACCCTTCAATTTACATGGGCTGCTTATAAAACCTATAACACAGTTCATGTACAGGAGTAACAAAATTTTCTTCTTTGTATTTTAACGTATTAAATTATTTTATAAAATAATAAGCCTATGTTTAATAAATACGAAAACATGTCTCCATGATAGCCTATAAATGCCTGTTTTCACAGGCACACATGTGTAAGGAAATTGAAATGCTGCACGCACGCACACACACACACACAGACATACATATGCTGCAGGTATCCACATCCACACATTTCTTTTTGAAATGATAAAGGTGCATTACCTGATTTCCATTGGCTGTAGTTTAAGCATCTCCCTGTTAGATGGCTCAGGATTGGATGAAATGATTGACTTGACATCAGACAAGCTAGAAAGCCCTGAGCCCACTGCTACAGTATATATTGAACCTACATTAAGGGTTAATAGGGATTCTGATGCCTGAAAAAGAAGTACATGAAAATATGAGCATTTCTGTGGGGAGACAACTGGAGAAAATATCTTTTGACAAAGTAGTGCACTTGGAAAAGCCAAGTAAATTAACAGGAAGAAAATGATCAGGGCACAGATGCGGGCTATGTTATCCCTGTGAGGAGACTACACAGCCAGGTGCCGA
Source organism: Chinchilla lanigera (assembly GCF_000276665.1). Taxonomy (NCBI): domain Eukaryota; kingdom Metazoa; phylum Chordata; class Mammalia; order Rodentia; family Chinchillidae; genus Chinchilla; species Chinchilla lanigera. The sequence continues at coordinate 11,316,872 of NW_004955429.1, read as the reverse complement.
GCTGGCGCTGGAGCTGGAGCTGGAGCTGGACCAGGTCAGGCTTTCCCAGACTCTCTGTGGTCTGCTGACCTTGCACACAATTCTGCCTGTGCTGAAAAGGGAAGGACTTCCATTTTTTATAACGGGACCTCTCACAGAAGGGCCTGGGTTTAATGAAACAAAATGCAAAGGACACACACAATAAAGAACGTTCCAAAAACAGGACCTCTAAATAATCCCCCAACAGCATAGACCTGCACTTCATTTAGTGGGAAGTTTGGGAGTCGGCGGCGACTCTGTCCATGACCCCTTTCAGAGCATGAGGGCTCCCCAGCAGGACGGATCCTCAGCCTGGGCTTCCTGCAAAATTGGTTCATTTCCCCTTCAGAGTGGCATTTCCATCATTTTCAAGAACCCCAGTGTAAAATGTACCCCAGTACCTCCACAATTACATTGAAGCAATTAAATATTTCTGAAGGTATATAAAACCTTTATTAGGATTTGCGCAGTCCAGCACACACACACACACACACACACACACACACACACACACACATGCATCACCACTACAACAAGAACAACAGCAACCACAACTGGCTGCACAGCTCTCCAAAAGGAACAGTTGTGATGCTGATGGCCTTCAGAGACATGGAAACCACACTGTTGTCATGTGACCTGGTTAAGGTCATTTACCAGGAGGTAACAGCTTGACAAGATAAATCTGCTTCTGTGTCCAGGCCCTCCCCTAACCATCTGTTCCCCTTAAGAAACATGGGCCTTTTGAAGAGTGGTTGACTGCTGTGAATTTAACCCTCAGGGGCATCAGTGGGGACTGCCCTTGACAGTTACAGCCACCTAAAGTCAACATTTATTGGGAAATAGCGATGGCCCCTTGTGTTCTTGATTGGGCTTTTAGTCCACAAGACTTTCCCCACTTAATCATTTACAAGAATTTATTACCTCATCAACCTTTTTTCATATTTCCAGGTGGCAGGTATTGATAGCATCACCCGGGCCCGTCGCAGGGCCAGGCATGATGGTGCACACTGAAAATCACACTGAAAATCCCAGCTACTCAAGAGACCAAGGAAGTAGGATCACAAGTTCAAGGCCATCCTGGGAAACTTTGCGAGACCTTGTCTCAAGATTAAAAAGGGGTCAGGATGTAGTTCAATGATAGAGCGCTCCTGGGTTCATTCCACAGTACCAAAAGCAAAAAGAAACCAACCCTCAGGTCAGCTTTTTGCCATTTATCTTCAAGAACGTTTTACCCTAATCACACTATTAAGGTAGCTGAAAATAGTTTTAGGATTAGAAAAGTCATTCATTACCATTGAAAGCTGGGTAAAATAACATGGCTGGTGGATATTTGTGCACTATATACTAATTAAACTTTGAGCTTCCTGGAGGACCACAGACAGGTGCTATGACTAAATCTTTGTTGTTTTGTTTTGTTTTGTTTTTGTTTTTGTTTTTGGATATCCATTTAAGAAGCCAAAGGGCTTTGATGGCTATCCAGGGCCCAGAGTTTGATTGGGGCATAATAATTAAGTGTAGGAAAATAATGCATTACTCTCTTTGAAAATTGTTCCCTGTGGAAGGTAAATGAATGAGACCCGAGGGTATCTGGAAGACAAAAAGGGCAAAATCAGAGACTGGGCCAACCACACATTTTATTCTCCCGGCCTCCGCTTATTCAAACAAAATTGGCCCAGCTCTTTAAAGGGTGCAATTTTGACATTTTTTTCCCATGTTCTTAATTAAATGAATTACGAGTGGAATATCGATTCACTTAACAAATATTTGAATGACTAATTACTATGTAAACTGGGTCATAGCCAGAAGAAGATCCCACTCTCAGTCCACAAAAATGATTATTTAATTATAATTATGGCAACTTCCAACTTTAAGGTTGTCTTTGAAAAGCCACAAAAATAATTATGTAGTTTCCTTGTATCTGTACAATTTTAATCCCTATAAATACTAGTGAATTAATTTGGTATAATTCAAAAACAATTCCAAGCAAATGTTTGGCAAATAGAAATTGAACAAAACATTTTTGTATCATTAAATAGTCTAGTAGCATTTTTTAAAGCATAATTGGGATGTTGTACACATGCAATGGTTTGTAACATTTAGAATCTTATGAATGTGGCACTGTATTTCTTAATAGTTCCTTGTTAGGATTATGTATATGCATGCATTATCTATGTAATAGATGAAATGAACTGATAATAAGGAGGTGCATTGTATACTAAGCATCTACTGTGTAGTAAAAACAACTTATTTCAGTCATTTTGCCTCAGATTCATCCAGAGTGACACATTAAGAAAATTAGTTCAGGCAATGAAGGCGAGGCATAATAAGCAAGTGAAAAATTTTAATAGAAAATACATACTAGTAATGCTTCCTGTCTCTAGTTATTAATGTCCACTGACATGTTCTCTTCTTTTACTACCACACAACATAAAAAGAAACATTTAAGAAAATCTAGATTCTCTTAAACATGTCGCTATGTCCATTTACATGTACATGTGGATACAGGTAATAAATTTCCCATAAAATTTTGTAAAGAGCATTCACTGACACAAGCTTTGAGTTCATTTGAGGTTGGAGTTGTGTAATGACATTGGCAACAACTGCCGTATTCTTTCATTAGTGCAGTGTAGATTCTGTCCATGGGGGACCTTAGGGAGGTATGGGACACTCAAGGCACGTTACCTGGGTTCAAGTTCTGACACCAGCAGTGGGAGTACTTGCTGTGTGACTTTGAAAGGGACAGAAGCCTCCAAGTTGGTTTATTCCTATGCCAAAGGTGTTAAGAAAAATTATTTTAACCCTTAAGGTGTTGTGCCCATCCCTCCCCTGATTACAGCTTACTCTGGATTTCCTCTCAATATGGAATTTACTTAAAAAGAGAGAAGGAGAAACAAAAATAGGTAGAAAGAGAGACAGCAACAAAGAGCAGAGAGAAGCCAGGCAAGCAATTGACAAACCGAAGTGCAGTAAAACTCCTTCATATACACAAAGTGCCTAATAAAATACGACCACATTATGATGGGAATTGATATTTGTTGAGCCCTATAACAAAGACATCATAGGACGAGCAAACCTGCCAGTGTGAAGGCAAAAGTCACTGGTCATGTTATTCTACCCAGGATATTCTCACTGAAACCATCTACCCGTAATTTTTTTCTAAAGCAATTCTTCATGACTCTGACACCATTCGTGTGAAATGTGACATTTTAACAAATAGGATCGCCGTGTCTATGAGATTTATCTTTGCTTTCCTCAATACCATCATCCCCTGAACTGTGGACTGTCCTACATGAAAAACGCAACCTCCTCTGCGCTGTGTGGCAGCTGGAAAGTTCATATGGTAAAAAGCTCTCCCTAGGATGTATACACTGTGAAATGTATTTTAAAATAACGTTTTAATTACACTTTACAATTCAGAGCCAACTTCTGGCATTAATCTAATTTAAGCAAGGGTTTTTCTCTCTTGCAGCCATCTGTTCCTTTTGCTAAAACCTACACTTAAGTCATAATATTGAGAATGTGACATCATCCCATCCTATGATGTCATCAAACATGGACGCAATGAGTCAGAGAACAGAGACGTGGGAGGCAGATGCTTATTAAAATATAGAGAATGGCAACTTGAATTAATTTATTATTATACATTCTCAGTTAACACCTAATCTTGAAAATGTTATTCCAGAAAAGTCATGCCTTAATGAAAAATGAATCTATGAAAAGGTAACTGAGTCTTTACAAATACCTACATATGTAGGCATAAACCAATACACTGATGTGAAGGCACTATTATAATCGGTGTCTTTCTTGAGATTAGATGAAACCAGTATTCTTGATAAACATTTAAATGAAGTAGCAAATTCTGGTTTTTAAATCATTGGCCATGTTGAAGCCACATGTTATTTTTGACATTTTAATTTTTAATTAATCAATTTGAAAGTCATCTGTTAAGAATTTTTTAGAGACTGGTTGTAGAGCTCAGTGGTGGGGTCCTGGGTCCATCTCTATCACCCCACTTCCAAAATAATAATTTTTAGATTTTATTTTTGAGATGGAGTTACCATTAGCAGTATAAGGATATATGTTGTAATGGTTGATACATTGGGTCAACTTGAGAAGTTTAGAAGTTTAACTAAGGGACTCAGCAGGGAGCCAGGGTCCTTTCTTTGTAAATGTTATCCTGTAAGGGGAGGGCACAGAGTGGTGTGCCCTGTGTGTGTGGGGGGTGGGGTAGCCTGCTTACAATATAAGGGAGGAAAAGAGGCTTACTCTTTCCCCACCCCCACTTTGCTCTTGTTGCTTTTGCTGTTTTCTGCCTTTTTGAACTGTTGCCCCTGCTCTATGCCACTCTGCCTTGGAGCCAGCTGATTACAAACTGTGAGCTAAATAAACCTTTCCTTTCTTAATTTTGGTTGTCAGGTATTTTGTATCAGCAATGAGAGAAAAGTAACTAAGACATATATGAATGAGATTTAAAATTAGGTTAATATTGAATTTAGTATAAATTTAATGATAATCACAGAATTATAATAATTTATATATTACTCACTTTAAAAAATACATTATACATATTTAAAAATTCATTTTAAGTTATTAGATGAATATGTCCAGTTCAGCAATTCTTTTAAATAGCTGTTGAGGAACTTTCACAAAATAATAAAAGAATCTTATATAATTTTATCTGTACAAGTGACATAGGTTTTAAATTGAGAAACGGGAGGGAAGAGTAATGATTTTAAGAATTACCTTTTTGGTAAACAGTTTTTACAATGGTCACTTATTGAGATTCACTGATTTTAGTAGTCACTTGCACAGATGAGTATCTCTTTATTTTTATATTTGTATTTTAAAAATAATTAGTTGATCTAGGGTGTACATTTTAGCAGGGAATGTATTCCATGCTTCTCCATGTGCTGGGCCCTCAGCTATCTTAGTGAGCAAACAGCTACCAACATGGAACCAAAGCCTGGGCTCAGGAATTCAGATAGGAATGGATAATGAATTACCATAGTGTCACAGTGCAAAGTAATCAAAGACTAGGGGTTGGACTACCTGGGCTGTGGGTCACTTAAAAGGTCCCTGCACTAGTGTATTTATGTATCAGTGACATTAATAAGTGGCATGATTATTTCACCAGCTTATTGTTTTAGAACCTGCTCCCTCTGTGTTCCTCATATTGTTTAATAGTAACAATCAGTTGCCCAAGACTTCCCCTTGAGTTTTCTCTTCCATCACCGTCATTGTGTTGACAGTGCCCCACCAGTGACGCCTTCTGCTGGTGCTTTGCCTATTCTGGCCACTGATAGTACTGTTAACCCCAGGTTGAGCCTAGATTTCTCCCTCCCCTGCACCCTTCTGATGAAACCTACCCACCTCACTAAGCCCTTCCTATCCACTCCTCTGTATCACCTGAATTCACGCCCTCATTTGTCACTTGATCTCCTGTGAGATTCCAAAAAGAAATCCCTCACTCCCTTATCCTTCTTCCAAAATCTATCCTCCACAGTCCACCTGTTGAACTTTCCAAATGCAAATCTGATTGCATGCCTGCCACCTGATTAAAAACCCCACAGGGAGTCCCCTGAGCCCTAGCACAAAATCCAAACATCTTGGTCTTCTGACCTCATCTCCCTCCACTGGATTGCTCTTATTCTCCAGGAACCACACAGAATCTGGACAAAAGCCACACTGTCCTTGTCTTTGTGTGCCCTGTGCTAATGTGCTTTTCACAGATGCTGTGAACATCCTAATCCTCTACTTCATGTCTGTTTAGTGGAGTCTTTCTGCAATATGCAATGAACCAGATGTTTTCTCTCCTACAAAACCTTTTCTCAGCCAACCAAGCAGTGTTTGTTATATTTCTCTTTTTACCAACCCAGTTTCTAGTTGTAAATTCTCTATAACAATTATTCGTTTCTATATCTCTTCTCCCAAATACATACTAAACTTCATAAAGGATGGGACTGTGTGTTATTTGTCATTGTTTTCCAGATCACGCTTCACAGTAAGTAGGAGATCAACAATATCTTATGAAATGGGTTGATGGATGAATGGGTGGATGGGTGAGTGGATGGATGGATGATGTTTCTTCTTTCATGTACTTTACCTCTGATAAGCTGCAGCAAGCTCATTTTTTGACTCTCAATAGATATTTCTTGGATTTTCCAACCCTCGCCCCAGGTCTGAACCCCACAAACTTTCTTTGAGTACGATTCTTCAAGACTCAGTTCAGATAAATCACTCGTTCATTCTTCTCTCATAATGTGTTTATTTATTTGTACTATAAAACATTTTAACACATTTAATTATAATCATTAATTTAAGTATCTCTCTTTTAATAATGTCAAGTTTCCTGAGACAGCAGCTATAGTTTCTCATTCATATTTGTATTCCCAACACAGAGGACAGCACCAGAGAGGTGACAGCAGATGTTTCCTGAATATATTTATGAAGGTACAGTTGAGTGTACGGAATGAAATAATGTATGTGAGAGTTCTTTGTAAAGATGAAAATAAATGGTAGGCATTTTTATCACCTTCATCATACCCAAGAATCACATTCTTTCCTCTTCTCTTAGTTCTTTCTACATAGAAAGCCCAAGGACCCTTGTCTAAATTATCAGTTCATACAGACTTCCTTACTTGTACTCAGAGTACATTCTGACATTAAACTAAACCCCTGAGCACACGGATAAGATCTAGAATATAAAGAGGTTTGAAAAACAGAATCAGCTGTCTTGCGTTTTAGTTTCAGCCTTAAAAGTCTAGGTAAATGATAATATTTTGAAAATGAAATCAATTCAGATGCCATTTTCTAGGCTGATGGCAATATGTTTTTCCTAAATTTACGTCTGTTCCTTATATAAGAATATCAATTCATTGTGTGCTTTATATATAATGTCAATTTTTTAGTTGAGGAGAAAAAGTATAAAATATGCAACAGAAGAAATTATATCATATGAATATTAAGAACAAATATTTGAAACCAAAATCTTACCTTCCTGCTGGGAAAATCTCAAGGTATTTCATAAATGACACTGCACTTATTTCATCCAGCAGAAGGAACTTTCCTCAGTGTGAAGTGCAGTAGTTTTGCTGCATGACACAGTTACCTCACTGACTATTTAATGCATATTATGAAAAAGACCCACCTTAAACCTGGGGAAGAGCAGAATTAGGAGAGAAGAGAATTATTCATGGGTATACACTATGACATGAAGTAGACTAGGTGAGTTAACTTGTCCACTTTAATGAGATGTGTGATGAGGTCATCAAGGCCAGGGGTGAGGGAAAGACCTCTGTTAATCTTCATCTGAAGGACATCAACCAGAGTCCTTTTTCCTAGGGTACCATACTGACATTTGGGGTCAAACCTTTCTTCAAGTGGGAAAAAAAACACTTGCATAGATGAAATTTCAGTAGCATGTTGACAGTCCGTGGAAGTCATCCAACAGAATGTCAGTTTCATGTAACTAAGTCACCTTGAGACATTCACAGAGCTGAGTTCTCCTAGATGTCATTGTGGTACTGTGTGTTTCCTCATAGAGCAAGAGCCAGCAAGGTGCAATGGGATTGTGCTGGAGAGTGAGTTTCTTATCACGGAAGGAATTTGTTTAAGAACATAGTTTCTGAATGCAAAAGAAATCTGGACTTCTTCCGAACTCCTTAGTTCAGAAGCTGAGTTACTTACATTTCTTGAAACTTAGTTTTCTCATCTGTAAAATGGTGATGTTTGTAACTTTTTCATATAATTTTAATAAAGATTAAAAGAGCTAAAGCTGTTAAATGTTGATTTTTTTTAGCATCATCTATATCTTCCATTCTACCTTCCACTAAATTCAAATACCAAATTCCTTTTCAAAGACTTTCCTTCGAAAAAAATCTGCATGATCAGTAGCACTATTTACTTCTCTTGCATTTCACACTGTTTTCTTCAATAAGCAGAATTTAAATTCATTTAATTGACTTCACGTTAATGCTTAGATATTCAGAAAAGAGGGTCATATCACTAAATGTTAGTAAAACAAAAACTACATATACATATGAGGCATGAACAAAAATAAAGTTAACATTTAATTTTTGAAAAAAATATTTACTACACTAAAACATATATTGCAATTGTCCCTGTCTTGGTTACTTTTCTCTAGTTCCTGAGACAAGACACCCAATGCCCAAAATTAAGGCAGGAAAAATTTATTTAGCTCATAGTTTCTGGGGGTTTCAGTCCCTGATTAGCTGGCTGCAAGGCAGCGTGTCATGGCACAGGGGCAACAGTTCAAGATAGCAGAAGACAGCAAAAGCAACAGCAAAAGGGGAAATGTAAGCCTCTTTCCCTCCCTTTATTGTATGCGGGCTCTCAGCCCACACCATCTCAGGGGTTTCTCTTCCACAAACTCAGGATGTTTACAAAGTGAGGACCCTGGCCCCCTGCTGAGTCACTTAGTTAAATTTCTAAACTTCTCTGTTCTCAAGTTGACACAATGTATCAACCATTACAGTCCCCCTCGGGATACCCACTTCACTTCAGACACACATCCCTTCATTCTTGTCACTTTCTGAAGCAGTTCTGGAAGTGCTCTTTCCTGGATGTCTTTTAGTTTTGTACTGTGCTGGTTTTCTTGATGTCTTGAATTGATTAAAAACATTTCATGTGAATAAGATGAGTAAGAATATGCCATAATGTTCTGATGAGTCTTTCTGTTGAATGCCACTTGGCAGATAGCATAGAGTGGATTTTTTTACCATACCCCATAAAGAGGCTCAGGAAAGAGGACTTCCAGAACTGCTTCAGGAAATGGCAAGAACAGTGAGATAAGTGTGTTTGAAGCAAGGGGAGTATTTTGAGGATTAATGGCAGTGTGTCTTTTACTGTAGTATTTTTTAAATTTTGATTTACACTTTTTATTAGTAGTACATGTTTGTTATACAGAATTACATTCATCTTTAGGAATTTGTACATATACATAGCACATAACCATATTTTTATCGCAAATTGTCATATAATGAAAGTGACTTTGTCTATCCATCCTTTTCAACTACATTTTTAATGCCAAGAATATTAACTTAATTCTTTCCTTGTAAAGAAATGTTCTTCTCTACATATGACTATAAATTTTTAAAGACTGTTTTATAGAGTTTACCAATTCTCTCAGTCACACTAATTCCCATATGTTTTTCTATGGGGTAAGAATTCCCAGGAACTATTTTAGATGAATCTTATTATCAGTGGTAGTCTCCCTCTAGAAGAGGACCTCTCTCTATGGTAAAATTCTTCAGACAACCTTTACAGTATAGGTAACAATTATATACCATTGTGGATAATCGAGGTCCCCACTCACTTTTGAGGGGGGTATTCTTTTAAATTTCATTTTAATGAGAGAAAATGTAAAACAAAATTTCAAAACAAGATAATAGGAGAGTGACAATGGTTAATACATTGAATATTGTTGCCTTTAAATTATTTTTCAGTACAAGATATAGGCATTTAATTGTTCAAACAATATTAGGACAAACCTTTCTTTTCAATGAACTGAGAGAAATTAGTAGTATAAAGATCTTAACTATCTCGTATGTGTGTGTGTGTGTGTGTGTGTGTGTGTGTGTGTGTATTTTGTTTTGCTTTTTCCTTCCTTCTTTTCTCCCTTCCCTCATCCCAGTTTCTCTTTCCTGTTGAACAATTTCTTCCCACTTTACAATATCTATTGTATATCTTGGATCTTATTTACTCTTTCAGCTTCCTCACTAAGGAGACAGTACAGTGTTTACACGTGTGAATCTGGTTTATTTTACTTATGAGTATGATTTCAAGTTGCATCCATTTACCTATAAAATCTCAATGTTATCCTTCTTTATGACCGAGTGGTACTCCATTGTATAAAAAGACCACAGTTTTTTATCCAGTCCTTGGCATTGTCTCCACTCAATTTGAATGAGACTTTCATGAAATCACAATGAAAGAGACTGCAGGGATCTTACGGTTTAGATCTAAAATGTCTCCCCAAAGTTTCATGTGATCAGAGGTGAAGCTTTCAGAAGGTGAACAGTTATTGGGGCACTATACTCATCAGTGGATTTATCCATTGATAAATTCCTAGCTGATCTTGCTGTTAGGAGGAGGGGGTTCCAGTTGGAGGATGTGGGTCACCGAAGACACTGCCTTGGAAGGTGGATCTCTTGATCTGGCATTTCCCTGTCTTTCTGCTTCCCAACTGCCACGATGTGAGTGGCTTTCCTTCACCAGGCTCTTCCACTGTGCTGTTTTTTCTATGAAGCCAGCTGAGTAGGGACCAAAATCATGGAAACTGTGAGCCAGAAATAAACCCTTTTCTCCTTTAAGTTGCACGTGTCACTGGTATTTTATCCCAGCAACAAAAGCTGACTTCATGAAACTGTGGTGATTTGGATCAGGAAGGTAGCAAAGGAGACAGTTTTCAAGGTTGAGCCAAAAGCCTATCCCAATAGATTAAATGTAGCATGTAAGAGGAGAAAAGTGACCAAGAAGGACCACAAGGATTTTGGTGTGAGCAGCTAGAATAGAGTTTTGTTACACTTTCCACTACTGTAGCAAATACCTGAGATGAATCAACTTGTAAAGAGAAAAGGTTATTTTGGCTCATGGTTTGGGAGGTCCAGTGCATGATCCCATGGACATACTGTTTTTAATTCTCTGGTTGGGTTAGGGAAAGGGTACATCAAGGTGGAGCAAACTTGTCATTTCATGGCTGGATGGTAAAAGAGGAAAAAAAGACTATATCCTTCAAGGACACACACTGAGTGACCAAAAGACCTCCCAGTGGAATCTATGTCTTAAAGATTCTACCACCTCCCAGCAGTCCCATGAGATAGTGACCAAGCCTTAAAACTAGGGGTTTATAGTGTCATATGCTCACCTCAGAGCACAGTTGCCATCAATTGAGATAGTGAAGGGTGTTGGAGCAACCAATTTCGATGTTGAATGAAAGGTTCAAAATAAGACACATTAAGCTGGAACTATTTGACAGCCAGTAGAAGCTAGAGCAGGCAGCTGATCTGATCTAGTGACAAGTGTTTTGCACATGTTAATTGTTGTAAGGGGCTCAAAGTAATGTGGCATTCACAGGAATAAATTAAATAATAGTTATAGCTAACATAGTTTCTTCTGCTTTGACCATGTCATTCAGTTTGTCCAAAATATTTGTAGAGATTTGCTCTTGCTTATTATATGCAGTTTCACTCTAACCTACCAATTAAAGACTTCCACAGAGTAATAATCCTTTTCTTACCTTTCTGGGCTATTCAATTCCTTACCGCCATACTAACTTTTGATGGTAAATTCCAAATTTTGCAAGTGTAGTTTGGGGGTACTGTGGGGAGGGAATCAAATTTCAAAGTAAAAATTAAAATACACTGTGTACACACTCAATGTACATAATTCTGGAAAATGTCTAGAAAATTTAGCAATACAGAATGATTGCACAGTATGATGGTCAAGGAAGGTTCCAACCTTGAAATGAAAGTGTATCACTTTGAATGACTATCTTGTCCTCAAGTTCTAACTTCTTCATTGGTGAAATTGAGAGCTGATAAGATTGTGGAACATATTAAGTGAAATAATAAGTGTAAAGCACTTGCGTTATTTTAATTGTGTGTAGTTTGTTACTAAGCATGATTCTTTGGGGAAAACAGAATATATTTACTATAGAAAGACACATATTCTTTTAGCCCAGCAATATTGCAAGCAGAAGATGGTCTCCATGGTAAGATGGGAAAGGAGTAGTATTAATAGAAGATAACATAGAGCTAATGCACATTTTGGTGTATAAAGGAAAGTTTTTTTAGCCTCTCTGCCTAAAACAATATTGTAGACTATAAATTGTGCTCAACTAGTACATGGGAAAAAAAGAGCCAGCCATAATATGATAGCTCAGAGTGAAAGTCAATAGTCAACTCCCAAGAAGCATCCCAGGGAAGCAGAACCCTCTCATACTTATGACACACGGACTCTTAATTGGTCCTCCCATGGTTTGGAAGAAAGACTTTGAAAATACTTCTGACTTCTTAGAAGCAGATTTATAGACATATAATAGTGCTTTAATCTTTGCATCCCATAGTTACCAAACTAATAAATATCAGCATGGATAAAAGCCTAACAAGACAATGATCGTCTGACATTCTGAACTCTGCTTCAGTCCAAGTTTGGATCCCAATCGTCTTTTTTCTGTGACCTTGGCTCCCCTTGTTCAATGACTAATGGAGTGCTTTTCTCTGTTTTTTCCATGTTGATAGGATGTTTTAATTGTTTCTTATTTATCTATGTGATTGAATATCTGCAATGATATTTTAGGGTTATTTTAATACATCTTTTTAGTTGTTGTAATATAAATTTCTTGATGAATTTTCACTTACTTTTTTTTGAGACAGGATTTCACTATGCAGTTCAGGCTGGCCTTGAACTCACTTTGTAGCCCAGGCTGACCTAGAACTCACAGTGATCCTCCTGCCTCAGCCTCTCAAGTGCTGCAATTACATGTGTGCACTGCCATACCCAGCCTGAATTTTCACCTACTTTGCTCTGCATTCTCTTCCCCTGTCTGTAGCCTCTTCTTATCCTACATTTCCCTCTTTTCCCATTTGTTCACACAGTTCTTCCTAAAATAATGATATTCCTAATATAATACCTATTGTAATGAAAAGACACCCATGAAGTTTACTATAAAACAATAAATTTTATTTTAAAACACACCAGGGCCAGGGATATACCTCAGCGGCACAAGCACCTGCCTGGCAAGCACAAGGTCCTGAGTTCGATTCCCAGTACCAAAAAAAATTAATTAATTAAATTAAAATAATATAAGCACACCAAAACATATATTTATATGAGTATTGTCCCTTTTTAAAAAAAAGTTGGAATGATAGTCCTATAAGGTTTTGGAATTCATTTGAGAACCACTCTATAATCTTCATAAGAAAATCATCCTGCTACATTACAGTGAAACTTTCTTGTTCACCCCAAACTACATGGGAGTTTTAGAAGAATGTGGGATGCATCCTAAAGACAATTCTAAAGAAGAATTACAAAGTTATTTTTGAGTAGTGGCAGCATATTTAAAGTAAATCTATAGTCCCAAGTTCAAAGGAAAGCTCCCTTTTGGATGGATATATTCTCTTGCTTCTGGTAACAAATAGAACTCACTGTTTTATAGTCACATCATAAGAGCTACCTCAGAAGTTATTTTATTTGATTTAAACTATATTCTAGTACATAGCATGCTTAAAACTTCTCATCTGTGACGTGAGAAATACACTCTTAATAATAAGCATATGCCTCTCTTATTGTCTCTAGGACTATATTTGATAAAAAGGAGCTGCTGGAGTTTGCTCAGCTTGGGTGCTACTTGGAATATGATCTCTTTGGTACTGAATTTCTTAATTACCAGTTCAACCAGGAGATTGATATGCCGGATGATAACAAAAGAATTAGAAGGTAAATATGGTTACATCTCTCACAGCATTCTCTTTTACCATCCCTTTTTGATCGTCATATACCTGGGTGAGTATTAGCAAAGATTCGGAAAACAAAAAGCAGGCTGAAGCACAGAATTGCAGAGAGAAGTATATCTGAGCTGTTGCAGGGAGAAAATCTCTCTATATTATTTCAAGGAGAAAATGAGTCATCCTAAGTAGGCTAAAGCTTAGCAGAGCCTTCGAAGTTCAGTGCAGATGGGCAACTGACAGGAAACATGGATAATGCTCAACCCCTGCCATGAGAGGAAGAGAACAAAAAAATATTTTCCTCCTTTAGTCCTAGTGAAATAAGCCGTTCCTTTCTCAGGCTGACCACACTAAAATCATACCTTCCATGGTTAATATGTGAAACGCCTCATTTAAACTTTCATTAAGGGGTGATTATAACTTAAGTGCTAAGAGTGCAGTGGCTGAACACCCGGTATCATATAAAATGTAATCTCCCCAAAGGATCTAATGTGTGACCAAGCAAAGAGTTGTATGACTCATTCTTTGCAATTAAGTAGAAAATTTCAGAAGCCAAGGGTGGTCAGTGGGATGGATCTTGATAGCATAGTAATATGAAGATTGAATGAACCAAGTTAGGGGATCTGGGAGGAGAAATAGATTTCGGATTGAGAAGAAACACTTCAAGATTATCCGAGTGTTGTTATCCAACCATGTTATCCTACCATAGGGGCCCTATGGTAGGATATGAAACCCAGATCAGAAATTCTGGCTGAAAAATAAGTTTGGACATATCAGTGATAGCTCAAACTGTGGGAATGGAAGTGATTACTCAGAGAGAAGGATAAGAACTAACCCTGGGACACAGGCAGAATCATCCAAGGATGGGTGAAGAAGTTCTCAAATGGGTAAAATCATGGAATGATGTTCTGATTGAAGTTGTGGAGAGATGCTTTCACAGAAGGGCTGGGAGTATCAAGTGACATCAAGACAGAAAAGCAACCATTGGATTTCATAGTTAGACGGGTCTCCTTTCCCAGTTAGTAAGTGTGGGTCTCGGTAGAAAAGGTTTGGGGAATGAGTCAAAGGTGAGCAAGAGGTGTGTCTTGGTTACTTTTCTCTCATTGCTGAGACAAAATACCCAACGCCAAAAATGAAGGAAGGAAAGGTTTATTTAGCTTACAGTTTGTGGAGGGTTCAGTCCATACTTGGCTGGCTCCAAGGCAGAAGACAGCAAAGCAACATGAGCAAAGGGAGGAATGGCAGTGCATGCAAGCCTCCTTCCCTCTCTCATATTGTAAGCAGGTTACCCTCACCCAGGGGGCAGCACTCACATAGTTAACCTTCTAAACTTCTCACATTGACACAATGAACAACGTCCTAGAACAGGAGGGGCATGTCCTTTGCACTCCAGGATGTAAAACTGCTGAGTCACTTAGCCAAACCTCTAGACTCCTCAAGTTGACACAATGTATCAACCATAACAATGTGAAAGACTGGTGGTTACTCTTTCAAAAAGTATGTTAACACAGGGAAGCAGGTAGGTGCGGCTGAACTAGGAAATACAGGATGGAGGGAAACTTTTATTAAGAACTGAGAAATTTATGTGGCTGTGAGCGAAAGAAGAGAGGCAGAAATGGAGTAGATCCAAGGGAAGGAGTGCCGTTCTACAGGTTTGTGACAGAATTACATGGATTGACATATATGTAGTTTTTTATCTGAGTGTTTGGTGCAGTAGAAGTGTTCAATAGATGTTGACATCAAAAAGTCTGGAGAGATAAGAAATGTAGAGATAGGATTCTAAAGGGACAAATACATGGAATCTGGGGAGCAAATAGAAAGTTGATTGAAAGGATATTTTCCCCATAGAAATGAGAGCACAAAGAAAGCAATGGTATGAATGCAGATAAATGTATTAGCCAGAGGAACAGGACATTGAGACCCATGGCCATGCGTCCCTGTGGGGTACACATGGTCACCTGAGAAAGGAGTAGATTCGGGTAGGACCTTGTAAAGGAGGATGAAGTCTAGGGATGGCTGTCAAGTGAATGAGGGAGATGCTAACAAGGTCACGTGTGTGTGACCCCACTGGGGCTGGAAATCGTAATTGCATGACTGCATGTTGCTAGCAGTGGATGTGATTTGGTGATTGTTTTTTTAAAAAAATTTGGGTTTTGGTAGTAGGTCCAGAGAAGTTTGTGAGTACAAACAGAAAATGTGAACAGTTAGAGAGATTCAGGGTTAGAGTGTGTTGGAGAAATGTGGGTGATAACCACAGAGACAGATAAGGCATAGAGATGAGGGCTATGGAGTCCAAGCTGGAGGAAAAAGGACAGAGAGAGAAACAGGGAGATAAATAGGAAGGAAAGAGCAGGGCAAATACTAGAGGCCTTTGTGAAGTGGGTGCATAGATACTTGAGTGAATGGAAAAAGCAGAAAGAAACCGTGTGTTCGGAGTCTGAAAGTGAAGGTTGAGATTTCAGAGAAAAAACACTTCTTCATGATTTCAAGGTCCAGTACATGGTTATAAGGGTAGAGAACGCATTAGAATGGAAGTAAACAAAACTATAATAGAGAAATAATGTCCAGAAACAATGAGACTGAAGTTATAGATGGTTAAACAGACACACACTGGGGAAGAGAGAATGATTCTGAGCCAGTAAGAATTTCCTCCTCCATGACCTCAGTAACAATAAAATATGCTTGAAGTTTAATATCATGGGAGAGAAAGCTCAATGATAAATGTTACTCTCCTTATGTAAGGCGGCAGCCACTCTGTGAGCAAACTGCTATGACTTAACCAGTAAAGCTAGGTCTTTTTTTTTTAACACTTACACCAGTGATGTGGCAAATAGATTTATTGTTTCATTTGTTTTATGATTTTAATTTATTTGCTCAGAAGCACTATGAATGTAAGCCAACAGGTTTCCCTGGGGCCCTACTCAAGAGGTGAATATTCTTTGCTCAAAGACAGCTGGAATATGAAATAAGGTTGTGCGGTAGGTCTTCTTTGTCTTTCACATCACAGATGTGACTTCATGATGAATGTCCTCAGCTCTGCTCCTCTTGGACATGGGAAGTGTGCCTTAGGATCTGTTTCCTTTTTCTAAACCGCTCTGTGGCCGTGAGGTGTGTGTTTTGCACCCCTAATCCTTCCATGAGATTTCCAGACCTTCTGGAATAAAGATCTCATCTCATTTGAGAGGTGAGATCTTTAAGGGCAAGCCAATAGAGATATAAAAAAAGGCTTCCCATTCATTCCCGCTTAGATCCTCTTAACTATTAGTTTAAGAATTTAATTTTGATTCTTTTATTGTGTTAAATATCAACATTCAGAACGTATGAAAATTCATCAAAGTTTTACATATAAAGTGTATATGTGCATATATATGATATATATTTGTGCTATTCTGTGTATAGGTGCGTGTATGTGTATGTACGTAAGCTTAATCTTCCTTAAATTAAAATTTTGCATTGAGTTACTTTACACAAGCACAGCTCATGTTGGTTTTTGTTTGTTTGTTAGCTTTGTTTTTTCTCAGACAGGGTTTCACTGTCTTCCAAGCTTCCCTTAAACTTGCTATGTAACCCAGGAAGGCCGTGAACTCTCAGCTCTCCTGCCTCAGCCTGCCAGGTGCTGGCGTGTGCCGCCTATCACACCTGACCATTTCATGTCAAGAGCTGAACGACCCTTTTGACTGCGTCTGACCCACTAACTCATTGTCCCCCGTCATGAGCACTTGGATTTTATCATTGATCTGCAATCCTTTTTTAACCATAGTAGTGTGAAAGCTCTGAGATTCCAGAACACGGAAGCATGCTTCTGCCTACCTCTGGTTTCCGGCACCAGAAATTCTGTGTCTAACACCTGTTTTCAATCTTATGCTCCATTTCTCAAATCTTATTATATCTCTGCCTTTTCACACTTTCTAGTCTCTCTCTAATATTTGTTTGCAAAACACTAACTCATTTGTATTGCTATAATTACTGTGATTTTTTGTCTTCTCATCTGTAGTGGTTCCTCCCTTCTGGCGGCATCTCTGTAACTCCTGTTCTTCCACGTAGTTGCAAAAACATGTGAAATGATCTCTTTGGTGTGGCATGACTAGGCAGATTTCCTTGGTAGTCAGGATGGAACTGTGCTTCTAGAGCTAGAATATTATTCTGTTCATGAGACAATCTCCTCATCCTTGACTTTAGGGAGTTCTAAAAGTTTCATTTTTAAATAAGTGTATCTTATTCACCATATGCCTTCTTTACCACTTCCCAATTTGCTAACTTTGTGTTTCAAGTTGTGCTAAAAGGCACCTTACAGGAATTTGTTTATTCATACATATGCCTTCATGGTAATGAGACATCACAATTTTCAGATAAGGAAAGGACATTTAAAACTTGGGGAAATGCTTGGAAAAAATCAGGAAGAAATGGAATTCCATGCACATGTAGGGCAGGCCTGGGGTCCGTATGGCAGGAGCTCTGATTTCTACAGACAAAACACCCAGGCGGCTCTTCTACTGTGACACTCAAACCCCTTTGAGCTGCAAATTTAAGGTCTAATCTAATTTATTAAGGAATGTATGTTCTCAGAGGCCAGGGCCTTATGCTTGAGGGGTGTGTGTGTGTGTGTGTGTGTGTGTGTTGTGTCACACATCTTACTTAGCATAGTAGTTGTTCAATAGAACTCATGCCCCAGAATCCCAAGAAATGCTATCTATGGAAAAAAAAAAAAAAAGGAAAAATGATGCCTTTCAAATAATCGGGCCCTGGAGGCAGGCACTATCAATTCCCTTCTATCCATGTGGGACTCACAAGGCTGTATGAGAATCCCAGCGATGTGCCGCGCCAGCCAGTTGCACCTCTGCTATCAGAGACCCTTGGAAGTGAGGGTAGACGCTGCCCAGGGTGCAGACATACACAGATGGCGGCTGTCGGGAGGTGACTCACACTACAGATTACTGCATTTAACCAAGCAAAGAGGATTACATTTTTAGACAATTGTCAGGAAGTTGTCCTTTAGTCAACTGACTATACATTTAAAGGAACAGCTCATTATTTTAACAATCCTGTTGACAGGAAAAGAAGACAGAATAAAGGTTTTTTTTTTTTTTATGGGTTATTTTGCTCAATTTAATCCAGTACTCAGAGACTACTACTAAGTCAAAATTCCCATACATTTCAGAGAAGTAAATGCTCAGAATACAGTGGTGCTTTTGTCAAGCTGACTTCACTCACTCTGGCTGCTATCACAGGGCACTCACTCACAAATCAACTGATTTTACTCGGAGGGTTTTGTTTGTGTGAAGATTCCTTTTGTTTCCATATTTTCATCCCAAATACCCATTGATTTTATGTGCTGGAGAAAATGAGAGAGAGAAACTGGGCCTACTAAGACCGACATCTGGGAGAGAACAGCTGAATACAAAACCAGAACCAAGTTATTTAGTGACATGCTAAAGTGGTCATTCATTTGAGCTGGCAGATCCTATTAGAATCTATCTTTAATGCAGCCTTGCCAAGCATTGTCATAAATATCACAGGCTGGAAATTTCTGTGTGCGTGGAATAAGGATCTTGTTCCTCCTCGGAGGCAGCAATATCTTTATCATTACCACACAGTATTTATGAAGCGTCTCCAGGTACACATGTCACAGTGGACGGCAGTATCCTCAGGACAAGCATGATCGGTTTAGGAGCAAGAAGTTTAAAGCCCCCCAAAATTCTAACATGTGAGACAAATGGCGTCTAATGAGTTAATATTTTCACAGGGTGCGTTTCCTGGTGGATGAAGGCTATGGAGATCGAATTCTGATGGCCCATGACATACACACAAAGCATCGTCTGATGAAATATGGAGGGCATGGCTATTCTCATATACTCACCAATATTGTTCCTAAAATGTTATCTAGAGGTTTAACGGAGAGTGCGCTTGATCAGATACTGATAGAAAACCCTAAGCGATGGCTCACTTTCAAATAGAATGGTTACTTATGAATTGATGCCTTGAGTATAAAACTTGCGGAAAATCTTCAGTGATTTCAACCCCGCTGTGCAATATTAATCAGATCTACATAGGACGCAATGACTGATTATTTCCTTCCCAGGAGAAGAGTTTGCCTTCTCTGTAACAGGCTATTTGCACCTGTGGGGAGTTGCTGAGCCTGAGTCCTATTGTTTTACCCTAAAAAAAAATAAATACAGGAAAATCCTTCTTTCCAGACAATGATTTAAAGTCTGCGTCCTCTAAGAGGAGTTTTTGGGTTTCTTTTTTTTCCTAATCTCTCAGCTGTACTACTTGAGAAAATTTAAAGTGTTTCGGGTTAAATTGCCCCCTTCTGGAGCAATCTAATGTTTCTTGTAATATTGATGATCCTACTAATTATCCTGCTGTTCTTTAATTAATGCTTAATGAATAATATGGCACTTTCAAACAGCTTTTGCTGCAAGGGAAGTTAAATTTTGAGTTTCTATTCCAAAGGATACTTTAATATAATTACCAACTCAGAACAATAAAAATATTTTGGAAGGTTAACTGTATGCTATCCACCTATCTATAATAAATCAGTTTTGATGCCTTTGGCTTTCTGGTGTGCAATTTTTTTTTTTTTTTTGCTGTAAATTTTGTTGTGCTTTACAAAGTTTACATAAGAACATGTGACAGTACTGAGTTATAAAAATTCAATCATAAAAGTCAAAATATATTACATAATATAGTTTAATGAATCATTACATTTATAATAACAAAGGCCACAATTTAATTAATTCATAAGATATAATGCAAAAATGAGAAATGTTTGCCTTATATATATTCCCTTTATTTCCTTTACCTTTTATTTGTTTTTCCTTGGACCTAAACAAAGAAAATAATCCTTATTTATCTGAAAAAAAAAGGTCAGGTCTATTGTAAATGACAGTGTGATTCTAAAGCCTTCTCTTTAAAAGGTGTCCAGGCCTATATTTTGTGTAAATAAAGCCTTTTTAAAAATTGTCATTTAAAACTCTTAATTGATCTGCACTGTTCATTATAAACATGTTTTGACTGAATCCTTGCTCTACTATTTGTTTCTTAAAACAAATCTCAAGTGTGTTGCTGCCAATTCCTCTTTGATAAATATATATTGTTAAAGAGAAAAAAAAACTGCTACAATTCACTTATGAGTTATCTTACATATTAGAAAGGCCAAAGAGAATTAGTCATTATTCTTGATGGATAGGCCAAGTGTTTTTAATCATATGAATCATGACAGCTACTCAGACCAAGGCATTTAAACACAGCAAACCCCACCTGCAGAGGAGAACACCATGCATACCTTTTGGAAAGTTGAAGTTGGATGAATTAAAGATATTTTAGCTGAACAAAGACGATCAAGCTTTTTGTGTATTAGAACATCAAGTACCAAAGAGGAGTGAGCCATGAGAAAAACCAGCTCCTTTCAGTGAAAAAATGCAAATGTCCTTCACCAGGAAAACAGCAGATTTTTAAATCTTTGTTTTTGAAATCTACTTGTCAAAGAGTCTTCAAAGGCAACTGAAAAGAAAACAGATTTTTTTTTTCGTTGTAGTAATGGAAATTGTGTGATAGGATGTATGAACGTGCATATTAATCTTTTTCTTAGATGAAAGAGATGGCTTTCGGCAGTGGATTTTAACTACAGAGAAAGGGTTTGCATTCCTTCCAAAACGTACTGTCAGCTTCCATCCACTTGAGAAAAAAGAAAAATTGATAACTCGGGTGCATATAATTCATAAACACTGTGAAGGACAGCACTTTGTTGCTGCAGTCCTGATGTTACAATCTGCCAGAGAATGCAGTACAAGTATTGATTGGCATATGGTAATGAGGCAACCATAGGCCTAAGTCACACATGTGACGTGTAGGGCACTTTAACCTACTAAATTTTAATTTTCTGGATAACTCTTAAAGAGAAGTCACTTTAATTATTTTGCTACTCCATATATTTTTGTCACCTAAAATATATTTTGATCCAAAATAAGTCCAGTAATTTATGCGTGTTTCTGTGTGTGTATACACATATATTTTTTAAATTAAATTTTTGAAGCTCTACAGCCACTGTACGTCAGGGACTGAAGCCATATACGTATATAATATTTCATCTAACATATACATGTATATGTATATAAATATGTGTGCGGTGGGTATTTATATAAAATATATACACTGTTGTCATACTGGTTATATGTGAAATTGTTAATTCTGAGATAACCTCAGGCCACAGATTTGTAGTAACTGTTTGAAGGCCTTACTTAGTGTCCCCTCGGTGGTGCATGCAGTAGCTCAGATTAACCCTTTGTGCACTGGGTTATGAATAATCTTTTGTTCCAAAGAAGGCAAGAGCCTCAGTCTGTTTTAATACCAAAGAATAAATTTCTCTGACTTTCCAAGTAAATCTAAATGTATTCTGTTGACAGAATGGACACATAAGGGATTTTCTAAGTACCATACATAATTACACATTTTCACACTTACAGAGTAATCCTATGATACAGTTTCAAACTCTAATTTTTAATGACTATCACCAGAAAAGAAAAAAAAAATTCTGTAAGAAAAGAAAATTGTGAAAATGATCATAGGCTTGGGAATTCCCACAGATCCAGAAAATTCCAGGTTAAGGCTTGAAGTTGAATCATTCCCAGGTCTAGCTCTAAACTTAACAAGAGTACAAGGCAAACAATTTCTTTGGGGACAAGCAGTAGTACTTCAGTTAGACCTTCTCCTGCAGGGTGAGCTGATTCTTCCCTACACTATGAATGGACTCCAAGTATCATAATAAGCAGGTAAACTCACAAGAACCAAAGCTGACATGGATAAAAGCAGCAAGATCATAGTACACCAAAGTATCATATATATTGAAGAAATAATTCAATGTCTTAGATTTTTCTATAAAAATTTGTGATCTATATAGGACTTCATTCACATGGACACTAACAAGGAGTATTTGCTTTGGCGGTAGTGGATCACACATCTGCTTATCTTGCTTTAAATATTTTTTTTTTACATAATGTTTCTGAGTGATACAGATGTGAGTCAGGTAGCATTTGATTCTCCCCACATATACACAACTGAGGTGCATCCCCTGGGATCCTTCATTCACTGACGTTAGCCACACGAATCCAGTGTTCAGACTCAGAATAATAAGCTTAGTTTCGGCATTATCAGTCAGCATAAATAATAAATCCAGAAAATGTGCTGTATTTGTTGTTGTTTCCTCCGTGGGCTTTCCCACCATCTAATTTGATATAGACTTCATCTCCTGGTTCCAGATGAAGAACCACACTGTTACTGGCATAGTCGTAATTCTGATCAGCATCTTGGGCAATTGCACTAGCACGCACCTATGTAAAAACAGACAAGCATTAGGGTCACTGAAAGAGAATTCTCCAGTTTTCATTTTTTGCTAATCATACAGCATCCTAAGCAGACTTGCTGTCACAGAATGAAATGGAGCATAAGAATAGGGACATCCACCTTGGCTTCAGAGCTTTACACAGTTATCTCAGTAACAGCTTAAATAACGTTATTGGAAAGGAGGAAAGAAAGGGGGAAAACAGCACTTTAGTGAGAGACACCCCAGCAATCTTTGCTGCCACTGTAAACAAAGCAAACCAATCTTATCTCTGGCTTCATCACCACTTTTGCTAATTCCTTGGATCCCTGTGCTCAGTCACTTTTTGAAATGTAAATAAGAGCCTTATTTTGCATTTTAATTTAAGCCAAGTAGCAATACTCTAACCAAATCACAGTACAGAAGTTCAAGTCTAACTTCAGTGGCTCTTCACAGTCAGAAAATTGGGATCTGCACTAGGTAAAGACCCAGAGAAACACGACTCTGCTGCAATATAGGAAGAGATAAAGGAAGAAAGTCCTTTAATGTAGGGCTTTCAAAATCTAATACAAGCAAAGCCCCTTTTACTAGGCTATTTCAGAAACTTAACTCATTTAAATATCTTTGGTAATATCCACTATTACAGATTTTTTCCATTTGCACCTTTTTATCACTTAGTTACAGGCACTAAATCAACAATTTAATTTCAACATATCTAAAAGTTATAGAAGGAATTAAATATCTGTGACTTAAAGTCTCTCAAATTTCTAGGGTGTTTGAAAGATCTGATTGAATATCCTCTTATATATAGGTGATTTTAAACATGTGGTTTGTTTTGAGGTGGTAGTTGCTTATAATGTGTACATGTTGAGCCTGTGGCTTTATTAGTAAATTGATAAATATTTACAGTCAAATTGTCTATCTTACCATGCAATATGGACATGCTGTCATATTCTCAAATCAAATTAGTCTTCATAGTCATTTAGACGTATTTTGATTCTGCCCTCAAAAAATCTTTCACTAGGCAGACTTGTATTTGATTTATTTCAGTCACACATCTTCTACTTTGTGGCTTCTTTCTATTCCACTATAATGATATTTCCCCCTAAATAACACGGTGTGATTTAGTGGTTTTGTAAACCTGCACTATGTAATAATGCATGACTTGGGGTACAATATGCTGGGTTTTATCACTTGGCAAAATGAGAGGAAGGAGACATAAGTGCATTTCTTTCAAAATTTAAAGGATAGGTTTTCAAATTAAATTTTCATGGTATATGTTCTCACATTCATGCTGAAATGTTAAAAAAGGAGAAGGCTCTTTGACATTGCTGAACTTGTAATTTGAGTAATATTTTATAAATTTCTTTTTGGATATCATATAGCAAAAGGAGGAAAGGGCTGAAAGGATTTAGAATTGCTTAACACTGTACTAACTGGCATAAATATAATGAAAAAATATGCCATGTAATTATGCTTAGCAGCTTTGAATCAAATGTGAATACCAATAGTGAGGTGATCTGTTTTTGCCATTAAATAATAATGCATTCAAACTCCATAACGTTAATGAGGAATTAGTCATCAGTTTGTAGAAGTTGAATGCTTTGATTATTGTCATTAATTTCTCTTAGTCATTAATTCCCAGGGGGAAAAATATCTATACAAGGAAGAGTATGGCTTTTTTTAATATGTGGATTTCTAATGCATGAGAAAAAAAATTAAAGTGCAAAATTATAATTAGCCATATTAGTAATATATTACTGAATTATTAAACAAAATACACTTCTCAGCTATTGTGAATGACCAGGCACACATTTTATTCAGTGCTTTGGGCATTTAGTATATGTTCCATGGATACTATCCTTTATCGTTTTCTACATGCAGGCATTCAGGGACCGGGGCCTGGTAATAATCTCTTGATTTAGAGATAGTCATCTTTTTAAAACATATAGTACAGTTTTTATTCTACAGGAGATAACCACAAAACCAAGTAAATGTTATCATTTCTAATTCAGTAGGTGTAACCACAAAAGCCTGCAAATGCATTAGACTGGAAGGTTACTCTCATGCTTTACACTTCCTTTGTTGGATAAAGCCAGTGTGATTGCTCTGTAATGAAAGTAATTCTCTAAAATTTTAACCTACACTATACCATAAGACTGTCCCAGTAATAATCGCCATACTTCAGGATGCATGATTCAAGTACACCTGCCTACCTGATCACACTCTAAAGGTAGAATGGGGTTGAAATTTCAGGCTCTTGTATCTAGCTTAGTGACCTTCACAATTCTTCCTTTAAACCATCAGACTATTGAGGGAGGTAATGCTTTCTCTCTGGAGGCTATTTTCAAGTTGCTAAATGTATACTGATTTCAGTAGTTGGTCAGAGAATATAATACACCTTTTTCTCAATCCAACATACCTCGTTCTACCTAAATTTACTTTAATGCCTTTTCTTATTATGTTAACCTTGTAGATTCTGCTTTATCTTTAACTGTGTTTCATTGCTCCTAAAGAAATCATCCATTTGATATGTTCTTGGTGCCATAACTAATAAATTGTTAGAGGTAAAAAAATTAGTCTTTAATTATTTTATAGTTCTAATCCTAAACCTGTTTAGTTTTAGTATAGTAAGTTATTAGAACGACATAGTAATTGTATTAGTTAACACTTTTCTTCTATAAGCATACAAACATTAAAAATTTTTCCTGTGTCTGTATAAGGCTGTTTTGAGTCCAGTTTTTACCTTTAATATGCACTGTCATGGGCTTTCAGCAAACGGTGAGATTAAGTTTCGGTTGATGGTTTCATGGGGAATATGAGAACTCTGGCCCTTTTAGTGGTATGCTTGCGAGACTGTAATAGGTTGCATAGTTTCAGCATTGTCTTATTATTGAGGGTTCATCATTAGACACAATATTTATGGTAACATTTGGTAATTTAATTAATTGCTGCTGATGTTCTCGTAATTTCATTTTCATTGTGCTTCTGTGGAATCATAAACGAAAGGTTAAGTGGCACATTAGGTTAATTTACTGGCCTTTGATGTTTCCATCTGTGACCTCACATTCAATACAAAGCATAAATAAAATGGCTGCCCTATGGTAATGGTCCACAGACGATACTCCCTCCTATAGTGAAATGCCTTTCTTTTGTTGTTTAATTTTTGGTCATCTCAAAATCCACTTAATCCCTCAGCCATTACACTGACATGGATCTCTGAGTTTTGGGGTTATGAAAACAAATTAGGTCGTCTCAGAGGGGGAAACTGCCACTCCAAGACATGATCAGACAAGAGTATAATTGAAAATGAAGGATAGAGTATTTATTTAAAATGAATAAAAAGAGATTTTACAAGATTTCCCACACATAACTGACTGGCTCCAGGCCAAATTTTATGGAATAGTTCTAGTCTAGAGCTGAAATTCCTTAACAGTAATATTGCAATGACCATTTTCTAAAGTAGCCTACACTGGGCTAAAAAATATAGTGTTTGCCACTATATTTATTTTTCGGAATGACCTGTTGCACACCTTTTGCAGAAAGAGTAACTCAGTCTTGCCGATGGACAACATTATACACCATGAGGTCAGTTGTTTAGCCTTATTTTTTTCCCCTGCTTCTCAAAGAATATGTATGATAGAGCCATTTATAGCCCAAGCAATGAAATAATTTTTAAAAATACGATGCCCTTAGAAGGCTTGAAGAAAATAGTTCTCTTAGAATCAGTGCAGTGTACACAGCTTTTACGGTCTAGACATCAACATTTAAACTAATCTAAATGAATTATTCCCTGGCTTTTTCATGGAAGTGCAATTCCCCGTTATTTTTTAATGTGACCATTTTAATACATTTGTACAAAACTGGAATCTTACTCCATTGTAGTTGATAGCTCTACAAGAAATCTCTTCCTCTTGATAGTATTTTCCAGACCTAACCTTTGAGTCAGAAGAAGGCCAATTTGTAAATGAAGGGGTGTCTCTTGGCTGCCCGCGGAGGGTCTATTCATAAACCAAGTTGTTAGGTGACACATGACTATTTTGGAAAGGTGACTCACGTCCTTTACAGCCATTTACCTATAACTATCCCACCGCTCTGTGAATAATTTTTTTATCTTAATATTATATTCATGCATAACAATAATAAACAACCCTGTCAGTGCCTCCTGGTGGCCATTTTCCCTCTTTTTGTTTTATGCGTCCTGAGGGTCCCTTAAACTATTTGTAGGAAAGGGAAGGAATAGGACTTTTAAAAAAAAAGAAAAAAAACTCCTACGTTTAGGACATTTGTCTCTCACTTTTGAGAGAATTCTAACGCTGAATTAGATCTTTGGAAGAAATCCTGCTTTTATGGTGCTTAATGGAAACCTAGGTTATAGCTGAATTTCCAGCGGCCCAGCGAGCTGAAGCCCAGTGATCCTTGTTAAGTCAAAGTTGCTGCAGAACAAAGGGCCTCCTGAGGGCGACGGCGGGGTCGTGGGCCACTTTCTATGCCACTCAAACAGCACAGTTAAAGCCCAGGCGCTCAGTTTAGGCTGCGGAAGGCAAACTGCAAGGCCTCGCTCCTGTGGAGCTGATTTGGCGTGTCTGGAAGGTATGATTACACTTTGAGGTAGTTGCAAGCACTCCGTGCCTCCTCTAAGAAATCCAACGAGCCTCGGTTCTGCAATGTGCGCTAATTTCTCCAGCAAATGGTGAAGTGTCCCTTGCACAATACTGCAGACCCGTGGCCCCTATGGCAGCACCGACCAGCTCGGTAGAGCATGATCTGGTGGCCGGGACTCATCTGAGGCTCTTCACAGTCAAGACCAAGGCCGCTGCCGCGTGCGAGCACAAGGCTGTGGTTGGGAACACCCTCTCCCGGTGTCCTGGGGCTCACTGAATGCGAGACTCACAGCCTCGGGGCTGGGCTCGAACGGTCGCCCTCCCGGCCACCCGCAGGTGCGCCCTCCTACACCATCATTAGACTTTGGGTTCCTTGTTTGGGTGCGTGTGGTTTTACCGCGTAAACCGGAGAGCTTCAACTTTTCCTCTGGTTAACACTCCTTCCCTCTACCCTTCCTCTTGGGCTGAAAACGAAGCCGGAGTTTGTGTCCTGAAAGTGACTATCCGCGAGCTTCACCGCCTCCGCCCTGGGTGCGCCCAATTGGAATTTACTCCGGGTCCCTTCTCCCCGGAGCTCTGGTCTATTTCCCCGGAGTTTTACACACTGACACGCCCATTCCGGGCTCCCCAAGCCCTCTCCGTTCCGGAGAAAGTCTGTAAGCGACCCTGTGCTACTGGGGGTCCCGCGGCCGGGGTCGTTTTGGGATCCCGGACCCCCCAGCGCCCGACTGCGCGACCCCGAGGGTTGGTCTCTGGCGCTCGCACAACCAGTGCGGGTCCGGGACTCCGAAACCACCCTCTCCGTGCCGCGGGGTGCCCTCCGAACTCGACCCCCGCCTCTCCAGCGTGGCCCGGCGTCCCCCTCGCGGGGCTCTCGGGAGCCGGTGGCCGCGCCCTTCCTCCGCGGGCTCCCACCCCCCTGCCCGGGGTCTCCTCCCTCTCGCCCGCACCTTCGCGCGCTCGCTCCCCGCCCTCCCCGCCGCCAGCCCGCCCGCCCGCCCGCTCTCACCTGGTTGTTTTTGCAGAGATCAGCCCACATGCTGGTGCCGTCCCCTCCGCGCATCAGGACGTGGTAGGTGAAGAAGTAGATGCCCGGGATGGAGCAGGTGAACTTGCCCGTGGTGGGGTCGTAGTGGTTTCCGAGGTTGGTAACCACGTCGTCGAACTTGAGCACCTCGTAGCCTTCGTGCTGCCGCTTGAGGCCGGCGTAGAAGGCGATCTTGGGCACCGTGCTGTAGGTGGCCGCGCTGATGGCCCCGGCCGCGTTCAGGCCGGGCGCCCCGGGCGGGCCCGGCAGGCCTTGGCGGCCGGGCTCGCCCTTCTCGCCCGGGGGCCCCACGGGGCCCGGCGGCCCGGGCTCTCCGGGGGGCCCACGCGGGCCTGCCTTCCCTGGCCTGCCGGCCTCGCCCTTGGGGCCCTGGATGAAGGTGGGCAGGGACTGCATGAGGCCGCGGTCGGGCGTGGCGGCGGTGCTGGGCGCCTTGGTGCCCCCGTAGGGGTCGCAGACCATGCGGCAGGTGCCCAGCATCTCGTAGTGCGCCGACGTGCCGGCCGAGCTCACCAGCACCGGGATGAGGATGACCAGCAGGAGCACCATCACCACCCCCAGCGCCCCGGCGGCGATCAGGCGCCTCCTGCTGCCCACCAGCCGGCTCAGCGCGGGGCGATCCTCTTGTCTGCTTTTGGACAAAATTTTGAAGGTTGGGCGGGGACCTCTCAGAGCCGAAAACAATCCCCTCCGAACCCCAACTCCCCTGGGCAGGCGCGCGCGGGCCGCTCCTCGGCGGCTCTGCTCCCCTCGCTGAGGCTGCGCCGAGTGACTCGAGCTGAAGTCCCGGGCAGGGGTGGGGGCTGGGGGCGGGGTGCGCGGGGCGCCCTGTCGCCTCCCGCGAGCCCCTTCGCACCTGTGGCTGGCGCCGCGGGCGCGGGCACCCGGAGGGCGCAGCCAGCAGCCACCGCGTCTCGCGCTCGCCCGGGGCCGCTCACACTTTTATGCCGCCGCTGCCTGCGATCGACTTTTCCGTTTTTGCAGACTGCGCCAGTTCGCACGAACTTTCCGTCTGAAGTTGCCTTTTTCTGCCTCCTCCTTCTCTTCTTTTGCAGGCGCGGCTTGCCCGTCCCCTGCTTTGTTTCCCCCTCCCTTCTTCTTCTTCCTTCTTTGCAGACACCACAACTCTAGCAGAAGCGCACCTCCGGGGAGCGGTGCTGGGCGCACGGGCTCGGGCCGGGCGCCCCTCGGGCGCGTGGAGCGGCGGCGGCGGCGAAGGCGGGCACGGTCGGCTCGGCCGAGCTCAGGGCTACAGCGTAGAAGCCGCCAGCGAGCAGCGCCGAGCGCGGAGCGGCCGGGAGCGGAGCGCGAGAGAGACTGAACGCAGGATTCTGCCTGGGTACCACCTGCCAGGAGAAGAGGAGGCTGACAAACGCGCGCCGGAGCAATTTATAGGCACCCAAGGCACAGAGGAAGGGGAGCCGCTTTGGCATCTCCGTGCAGCATCTGCTGCGCTCATCCCACTCAGAGAGAGTTTGGCATTACTCTGACAATGTGGGAATTTTTTTTTTCGGCCTCTCTTTTTTTCTCTCTCTGCACATGGATGAGCAGCGAGATCATGAATCCTCCCTTGGCGAACCCAAGCGAAGGCAGCGCTCTCGATAGACAAACCTGGGGGAGGGGACAGCTGTGCCCCAGCCTCTGTCCCCACTGCCAGAAGCCGCACATGGAGGGAGGGGGGAAGGTTGAAGGAAAGGTAGCTTCGCTGACGGTATTTCTCTCCTAGCTCACCCGCAATCAGTTGCTTCAGGTGTTTCTGCAAAATGCCACTTTTAACATAAGGAGGGCCCTTTAGAATTTTCCAGATGGTACCTATGATTTTTTTAACCTTCTGATTTTCCTCCCCAGCTTTCTAAATGAAATAAGATGTTACCTCGTGAGCAGGAAGGTGTGTTAAAATACCAAAGGACATTTCTCAATGATTTTAAATGGACATGTCCACCACAGGCAAGGAGGATGGTTGGTTCCTTTTACAAGTGCCGCACAGCTGTGAGAATAGACCTGGGCATGTACCGGACTAACAGGCTTACAATTCCAGCAGCCTCTTGGCAGATAATGTCACTGGGCTTGAAGTTGCATCTACTTAAAACTGCTGCACTCGTGAGAAATAATCACTTGTCAGAATGTCTTCAGAAGTCTTACAACAAAGCAAACAACCTTTACATAAGTGCCAGGCAAGGTCTTCCCTTAAAATATAGGAAGAGCTCTATAAGCTCCATAACAGATTTCCCAAATGGACATTGGGGAGGAGGGAAATAGGACCATATAACACCCCCCCCACTGGCAGTGGGAACGGCTCTGATTTGAATATTAACAGAAAGCCCTCTGAGTAGATATTAGCTGAGTTATCCCACTCACAAATACATAAGGCACACAAGAACGGCTTTACATAAATTAAGGAGAACTGATTCCTAAATCATATTTTTGCATTCAGGAGCAATGGATGTCAATCAAACATGGGTGGCATTTGCTTGTCAATACGAGATGATGGCTGGGAAGACAGTCACTTATTACAGCAGGGCAAGAATCTGAAATGAGAAGCAGGAACAAATAACACCACAGCAAGCAAACAATAACATCCCAGGTGACCATGAAAGCCCTGTCTGTGGGCTCCACGACCTGGGTATTTCCTCAGCCCTCCTTGCTCTATGCACCTCACTTCACCCCAACCCTTTAGCTCCTTCTTCCTTCTTTGATTCCAAACAAAATAAGGTCAAATGAGCAGAAGGAAGGAAGCAGAGATTCACTGATTGTTTTTGAAAGGAATGCTAGCAGCCCCTGGAGGTCTTCATGGGAGAATCAACACTAAGGTGATGGTCCAAGTGTTCGTGTCATGTATCCCCCCACTTGGATGCTGATAAAGCCATGGATCCTGGAAATGAAAAATGTCCTTTCTCACTTCTCAAACCTTTAACCTTTACTTCAGGATGGTTTCATAAACGTGGGTCTCTACCTTAAGCATAACTATGTGTGTATTTCTGTACCTTTTTATTCTCATGAGCCACCTTTATTTTCCTATTTTTAAGCAGCAAACTTGCAGTAAGATCTCTCCTGGTGGTAATTCTTGTTTTCAGAACACATCTTCTTGGTCGCTTCTCAAAAGTCATCTTTCTTTTGGAGGAGAAAAGAGCACGATCTGGTACCAACGATGGACGCTAAGGTATTCCTGAAATAAACTCTTCTCTGGTGAGCTAAGTTATCACAATCCACTGGGCCTCTTTATTGCTGAGGGGAGTTAGAGGATAAAAAGGAGTTTTTAAAAAGTAGAGAGATATAGATACATTCTCATCAAAATGTCAAGATACATGGAGCCATCTCCTTGAAGAATGTGTATCCTAAGGAAGAACCCAACAAGGGTTGGTATGGACCTTGGAAAAGTAGTCTATCTAGAGAGACCGAGTGAGTAGAATCAGGGCCATCTTACAAACTTGCTGGGATGTTTGCTGTTCAGTATCTATCCCCCACCTCTAAAACTGGTGGTTACTGGTATTAGTAATTGAGATTTTTCTCCTTCATCATTCCTCTGATGCCAGAGGCAACCTTGATTTTGCAAGTGAGAGCCCTCACCCCTCAAGACTGCTGAGATTTAGAGAAGTGCTCAGTGGCTATTGTTTACAATGAACGCCTCCTGCCCCAAGCACCAGAGCCAACTTCAGATTTTATATCATAGGCACATACATTGTTAGCAATGGATATTTGGCTTTTTAGTGAAATCAGTTTAAGTTGTTAGTCTCCTTCCTCTCTCTTAGAAATAACCCACTATGACTTTGGGGGCAACCCTTTTTGGTTCC
Source organism: Chinchilla lanigera (assembly GCF_000276665.1). Taxonomy (NCBI): domain Eukaryota; kingdom Metazoa; phylum Chordata; class Mammalia; order Rodentia; family Chinchillidae; genus Chinchilla; species Chinchilla lanigera. Next base: position 11,284,626 of record NW_004955429.1, on the reverse strand, counting down.
CCCAAGATTTTCAAGGATGATTTGATAGTAGACAAATGTAGATAGCTCATTACTGTCACTTTCTACTGCTTGAATTTTGCAGAGGGCCCTCTGGAATGTTACTCATGCTTCAGCTCTTGCTCTGACAGTCTGAATAAACCATCTGATATGACATATTACTCATCCTCTTTATATGTATATAATAATAGAATATGTGTCAATTAAAAATATTTAATTTTTGCCAGCACTCATCAGAGAGCCAAGTTTTCTCTCTAATTTGATATTAATCTTGGAAATGGCCCTGGAGTCCCATTTTCATAGCATCTCCCAACCACTTCTTAAGAAAACACCCTACTCTCTATCCCCATTTCTTCTGCATCTGGGACCTTTCAGCCCAATTTGGAAGCTCAGGATGGGGGCTGGATGCAATCCTGTAAATTTCACCTTCCCCCACCTCATTTCTGTCACTTCTGAAGAGCTGAGGAGATTGTAAGCCCACAACTCCCACGCAGAAGTGCGCGGCTTTCTATCCATCTTCGCTGAGCACGCACTGGGCAGCATGGCCTACCCCAGTCTCTTACTAGGCAAACAGATACTTAGTCATGAGAATGATTTCCAAATCCAGCAGCACTCCAACAGAAATAGCATCTCTTGCAAGAAGGAAAGAAATACCAAGTTAACAATTCAAGGGCTAGCCAGAGAAGCAGGCATAAAATAAATACGGAAAATTAGGACTGGGTCAGCTATTCACCATTCATTTCTTGGTCTTTGAATTGTTCTTGAGGACATGTACTCTTTTGACTGAGTAGTTATAGATTTCCAATCAGGAAGGGTCTGCTTGGCATTATGTAGGAAAGTAGTATATCCTATAGCTTCTGAAGCAGATGTGTCTTAATCTGGATCTTAGCTTCTTCATTTAGTAGCTGGGAAAGTTGCTTAATCTCCCTGAGCCTCAACTTCCTTTTCTACAAAATGGAAATAACACTCCTACCTAAATCACAGGGTTGTTGTGAAGATTAAATGTCAATATATATAAGTAAAATGGTACCCAACTCTTAATAAGAGCCAAACAAAAACCAACTTGCATCTTCTATATTGAAGGATTACTGAGTAGTGTATGCGTCCATGAGTTGCATGATAGAAACAAGACTTAGGGGCTGGGGATATAGCTCACCAACACAAGTGCCTGCCTGGCAAGTGCAAGGTCCTGAGTTTAATTCCTGGTACCAAAAAAAAAGAAACAAGACTTAGTAGAGTAAGCTAAAGCTAAAGTGTTAGACTTAAGATCAATAGCATACAGTAGATAATAAGTATTATAGACTTAGATAAAACTAGAAATAACACAAAAGTACTCCCAAAGAGTTGCCTGAGTACTCTTCTATAATGTAAGTCAAAGCAAGGCAATACTCAAAACAAGGGTCACTTTACCTTTCTTCAAAGTAAAAGAGCAAAGCCTCATTAAATCAAGATTACTTGAATTCATTGCGGTTCGATTGACCAAGCATTCAGACATAGGACCTAAAGTAAGATGCTTTTTTGTCATCTAGAAAGTCCCCCAAGTCACCAAGTTGCAAATGTATTTTTAAATTATTGCAACAGTTACTTGGGAACTGGTCCTAAGGATGGTAGTTCTCCAATAAGCAAATGTCAGAGAGGGCTGCTTTCTAATCAGCCAGAAGAGCAATCACTTCATGAGACACAGCAGTCATGACCACATCCAGTAAGAACTTCTCAAGACAAAGCTCTCCATAAAAGAGAGGGAGTTGGAAAGCTAGTTTGAAAGACCCATTGTCACAAATCACCAAACAGGCAAATGAGAGGTGGCAATTAGCAATCCCTGAAGGCTCGGTTACAATATATGGCTTCATATGGTCTCAAGTTCAACCTACGTCAATAAAAGATGACATCTCCATGTAGATGAGATATTTTGTACCTGCCATGGGTAGAATGCTTGGTCCCTCTGCCCTTCATGATGGAGAATTGAAGGGAAATGATCAAGAATGACGTCTGAGGAATCAGCAAGCACTGTTAGGCTATGTTTATGAACATTTGGTCATAAAAGAAGACAGAGGCAGTCAAGAAACTAAAGCAGCTGCTGTTAGGCTGCAAGGAATTTCAAGCAGAGGATATATTCTAGAGATACAACTGTGGTGGCCCACAGCCCCCCACTTCCATGAGTGTCACCCCACAGCACATACCTTTCTATATGAACAGCAGTTCCCACGAGCAAGTTCTGTGCCCCTTGCATGCCTGTATGCAAATAGACACGCCAGCTTTTCCCTAAGGCAGGCACTCTCTTAGTTCTCAACTAGGTAAAAATAGATATAACTTAACACCTCCATCCTAAAAAAATGAATTGTAGAGGTTATTTTCCATTTGTAATAAGCTGCAAGAGGGAGTAGAGTCAAGTCAGTCATTGTAAGTACTTGGATGTTGTAATATAAATAATCATAAAGTGTATTGCAATGTTTCCCCAATGAAAGTAGTTACAACAATCCATTATTTAGTTAGCTAATAAATAGCTTTCTTTACCTTTGACTCTGAAATGGGGGGGATTTAATAAGAATCTTACTTAGATCAGATTTTTGTTTGTCTTTATTCTGGATAGTTCACAATAAAGTGGAAACTCTTCCACTTGACGGTATCCACAAAGGGGCCTATTTTTTCACACAGGCCCTTCAAACCATACACTGGCAGAGAGGAGGCTTCTAAGTATAAACTGTTTCAGAAATACTAACAGTCCCAGGTATTTCTGCCTTTTATTTCCTGATGCTGCTGTGTAGGGACCATCTAGCAATCTAGCAACTTCACAGAGAAACAATAGAGGCAAAATTTTTTTCTTACCAGTAGGAATTTTCTGAAGAAAGGTTAAAACTATGTTACATTATGGGATTAGCTGAACATATCTGTTATCCAATAGCTGCCATAATGTATTTGTTTACAGTCATGTGTCTGTCTCCCACTGTATATAATATAATCACACAAATATGTTATATATGTACATATAATTTCTTTTACATTTACTGTTATGGGCTTGTTTTTGTGGGTGAACAGAAGGTCTCAATGGCGAGATGATGAAATCCAGATGTTGACTATCTATGATGTTATCTCTTTGTCCAAAGCCCCAGAACATGATTTCAGCACCACAGTACACACACATGACAATACATTTATTCTGCCATCATTTGCTCTCCCATCACAGAAAGCCAGTGCCCATTTTCCCCAGAGCTAAGGGTGCCATACACATGGCTCTTGTTTAAAAGTCTTAGAATAGAAGAAAAAAAAACTAATTAAAAGGAATTGTGGGAGAAGAGTATTTCTCAGGAAAAAAAAATATATCATGCATTAGGTCTAAACTACATAATCAACTTTCCCTTCAGAAATTCTGGCCACACCTACAGATTATAAACTAACATTTTATTTGGTGTTCAACTGTGCTGGTTAGAATGAATTCTCTGAATAAATCAGTCCTATTATCTTTTCATTCATGTGTTCTATTTAATTCAGTTCAATTTAATTTAGAACATGCATGAAGCAGACTGAATTTTGCTTCCCATTTCCTTTCTCCCATCTTTCCCATCTCCTTGAGCAGCTACTCAGAGCCTGTGAGCACTCTACCCAGAAACAAGGACTTCCTCATTGACCCTGGTTAGAAAGTCTAACTCTCTAAGCACAGAATGCCAGGATCTTTAAGTTGACCCAGAAGCTTTCTAAATTCTCAGCCTTGATTTGCCTGACTTGGTTCTCTCATTCATTCCATTCTCCAGTTAGCAGTTAATCTTGTTTCAGGTGGCCTTGACATTTCTGGTTTTGTTCTTGCCATTTTTGGTTTTGTTCTTGCTATTTCCTCTATTCTTTCAATTTGCTTCTTTCCTGTCCTCCCTTCCCCTGTTGATACCTCTCCCTCTGTCACAGCCCTGCTCCCATCACCTCCTTTTTCTTTCCTCCTAACAGCTCCCTATAACCCTGTGACCTCAATCCCATCCACTGGGCCATACTTCTCCTGACTTCCCAAGCACGTTGAGTTTCTTCTCTTGCAACATTACCTCACTTTGCTTTGTTATAGGCCTTGTCTTTTCTCTGTTAATTGATAGAAGACATGATATTATCGTTTCTGGCCTTCTACCCTGGGTCATAGTTCTGGGACTAGGAAGCCCAAGAGTATAGCATATACATCTGTTCAGCACCTGGTAAGGGGCTTTTTGCTGCATAATCTTTAAGCTTTCAGAAATGGAATAGTATATGTATTCTAAACTCAGAAATACTAACAGTCATTTGTATTCTAAATATAGAATGATCATATTCTAAAATATAGAATGATCATATTCATTCTTTTAAATTTCAATTACTTCCAAAGAAGTATTTGAAGTTTATGACCAAAAAAAGACATTAAATGGTTCTTTTAAAACAAAAATAAGAGAACTAGAGCTACACGATTGAAAGAAGGCCAGGGAGAAAGAATTGTGTACTACAATGTCATGTCAAGATATATCTATAGCTATATAGAGAGATATATATTATATATAATATATATATATATTTCTGTGTTCCATTTAAAACAATATAATAGCTAACAGTTAATGGTAGCTTTACAGAAATTGAAATGTTTCTAAATGAAGAACTAAAGCAACCAACTCCCTCTTAGCTCACCCCTCCTTAGCACATTTTGAAATTTATTCAAAGAAAGTTGCATGCCAGACAAGAGGCAAATATTACTTCCAGAAAATACACAATTAGTAACAACAGAATGGGTGAGATAGATCAAAGAGCAGAGGAGAAGTTTAAATCAGAAGGGGTGACAACTCATTCTCAAATAAAAAGCAAAAGTACCATAAATACTAGCATGGGAGTGAGGAGGTTCAGCTGGAACAAATGCAAATAAATTCCACATTTTTTGTTTCTTTTTAGTATATAATTTGAAAATATCAGTCAAATGTGACTAGCTATGGAAAATAAAAATAGTTAAACCATTTGACAGATTTTTTCCCAAGTCATGCCTGCAATATTTTGACCTGTGAATTACTACAGATATAAATGTGTTACTACTTGTATTATAAAAACACAACCTTGAACAAATAGGAAGTTAAGGAAGTCACACCAACTTCTCCAGTTTTAAAAACAGAAAATGATTACATACATCATTTGAAATCAATATTCATAAACACTGGGAACTACTCAGATACCAAAAAAAAAACCTTCACAACTATATTCACCCCTGTGAATCTGTAAGCAATGTTCTACTTACTGCAAATATGAAAACCACTTTACTCTTAAATTTAATTTGTTACTTAGAGTATTTCAAATTATTTTATTAGATTAGTTTGTTGTAAGTCATTGCATAATTACACACAGTCTCCAAAATATAGATCAGTATGTTCAAGGTAAAAGCATCACAGTACTCTTGAGACAGACAATAAACTTTCTTATTTTTGAGTGTGCAAAGTAGTGCAAATTCTAATGAGTTTCAGCTCCTCTTAGATCTATGCACAAATACAGAAATATATACTGTGCAATGGAAATGAACTTGAAATGGGTTCAGTGGATGATACTGCTGTCCCTGGGATGGTTGCGTTAATAACTACAACCAGAATCTCAGAAGGGAACGTGCTTCCTTCAGCAAAAGAGATCAGGAAAACTGCTCTTCCAAAGGGACAAACAGGACACTGCACAGAGGGAGGGATGAATACTCTCACACACACAAAAGAGAATGGAGCTAGGGAGATTAAAAACATAAGAACAAATATAGGTGGTGTCAACTAGTCACAAAAGGAATCTGAAAGAGAGAGAAAAATGATTTGCTGATTTTCTTCCTTTGAGGGGAGACTTTACATATCAACTTTCTCAGAATAACTCAAGTTTCAAATATGGCAGCACATTTTAAGCTTAGTGATTAAATCTCTTCATGGTCAGGGAAGGGTTCTGAAGCACGGTGGGTATATCTCAAGGACTGGAGTCTTTTTAAAGCAATAGAGACACTCTGTGTGTGCAGTAGGGAATGATCAAAAGGGAAGAAGACGAGGAACAACGAAGATTTGCCATAGAATCATCTGCCATTTCCTTCCACCAACTCAAAATCTACTGCTATCCTTACTCAGCGCTCCGGTGGCATGATAAACTGTGGTCCTTCATATTCATCAGGAGCTTGATGGATGTGCACTCTGAGTGGAGAGCTGAGAGTGAGACAACGCCAAATTAAAATCCTCACTGTTTTCTTGGCCAGAAGATTATTTTTGCTGTCACCTCCTCCATATCCTCCATCCTTTGCTTCCTGATTATTAATTCTGCAATCATTAGTGACTTAATTTTTTAACCACAAATGCAATCATTTTAATTATTCATTGATGTAACATTTTTTAATTTAATGTAGGAGAGAGTTTAATCTAAACTGAGTCTCCCAAAATGAAGTGGCCTCTTTATAGTAGAGAGCATATTTTAAAGGGATTTGAAGACTTTGTGTGGAGTTGAGCTGCAATCACAGAGCTCAGTGTTAAGGGATGATTGAGGTATACATACATTGACTTAATTAGAAAACTTTCTCAAGAAAGTGGAAAATTAAAAGATTTTTCTCGTGTGATGGTAAAGATGCCATCAGACCTGATATGCCAAAAAGGGCTCATTAAAGAAAATGAGTTAATTGATTTGAAGGGAGGGTCTCAGGTTTGAGGGCTGTTTTATTACTTTTTCATAATGGTGAATTGGCAAAATGTTAAAAGTATGTATTAATGTTGTCAAAGCAAGAAGCAAAGACTCCTCCTTTCAGTGGTCATGTTGCTCTGTTTGGGATAACAAGTGTGTATTAAAGGCTACATATACTTGCAATAAGACAGATATTACTGCCTTTTGTATCTCTCACAGCATCCCTACCAGCACCTAAGCACACAGTAAGCACACATTTTTTTAAATGAGTAAAGAGTAAAATATTTATTGCTTGTGTCCTAGGAAAAGTAAAGATCAAAGCACAAACAATGCTTGCTGTAGGATGGAAAATTCCAGATCACACACTGAAGAGATACCTTATCCAGGACAGTGGACTGCTGCTGATGAAATGGTGTTGTTCACGGTAAATCTTTGCTCTCTGAGATCACTGGGAGGACTTTTGGATGGGTTAACCAGTGCCGTTTTGTTCTCAAGGACCCAGCTGTCACCTCTTCACCAACCACTTTGATAAAGTAGACCCCTGTCTCAACATGGACCAGTCAGTCCCCTTTCTTAATATAGTTTATTTGTTTTCATTTTAAAAAATTTTTAGAATTATTATTTTTTTACCCTTTCTTAATTTTTGAGACTTAGAACAAAAAGATATGGGAATTCAGAGAGGAAAGGCCATAAAGGCCTTCTGCTGGAGTCCTTGGAGCTTGCCTTGGTTCTTTCAACTATCCTGATCCTGTAGGATATCCCAGTAAAAGACCATACTGTTCTCTCTCTCTCTCTCTCTCTCTCTCTCTCTCTTTCTCTCTCTCTCTCTCTCTCTCTCTCTCTCTCACTCTCTCTCCCTTGAGTGTATTTATGTTGCTTACAACTGAAAACACTAGCAAATACAACTATGTTAGGCTTTAGGAAAGAGGGCCATGCTCTTTATACCAGCACCATCCAGTAAAACTTTCTCCAATGATGCAAGAGTTCTATACCTGTGCTATATGAAGGTCGCCTCTAGTTACAGTGGTTAACATGAAATTAGGCCAAGGATATACCTTAGTGGCACAGCACCTGCCTGGCTAGCAAGCAATTAAATATAGTAAATAGTGAAACAATAATGAATGCATTTAGTCACTTTTCTAACCTTGACACAAAATATTGAACACCCATAACCTAAAGGAGGTTTACTTTGGCTCATGGTTCCAGAGGGTTCAGTCCATGGTTGGCTGGCTCCAAGGCAGAAACAGCACAGCACGCGGGTATAGTGAAGGAAAGTTGCTCATATTATGGCAACTACAAAGGAGAGTGAAAGAGAGACAGAAAGACCGAGAGACAGAGACAGAGACAGAGAAAGGAGGAACTGTGGACAAGAATATACCCTTCCAGGTCACCCACCAACCTCCAATCAGGCCACCACCTCCTAGTAGTAGGTTCAGCCATGAACTTATTAGTGGATGAATCCACGGATGATTATAGCATGACCATGACCCAATCACCTTTTAAAAACCCCACTTCTGAACACATGAGACTTTTGTGGGACATTTCAGATCTAAACCGTAAAATAGAGTGTTTACTTTTATTTCATTTTAAGTAAGTTAAATTTAAATACCCAGCGATGACTAATGGCTATATAATAGATGATGTGGTACAATGATGAAAAGAATTATTTTTCTAAACTGGGCATGGTGGTGCTTGCCTGTAATCTCTACACTCTAGAAGGCTGAGGCAAGAAGATCGCAAATTTAAGCCCAGCCTTGGCAAGTTAGCCAGACACTTAAAATAAAAATAAATAAAAATAAAAATAAAAGAGACTGGAGGTCTGGCTGGATGGGAGAGCACTTGCTTAGCACAAGTTCAATACCCAGTATCACAAGAAAGAGAATTACTTCTCTATACTGAGAAAACTGACTTACTCTGAAGCAGTGAAATTCTGCTTGCTCACATGACCAGGAAGTTGCCATCCCTGAAACCAGAAACCTGCTCAGCTTTTCCAGTCTGTGTTTGGCTACATGCACCTCATGCATTCTAACTGCCACATCCAACGAACTATAGATATGGGCATAGTTCTCCTCTAGGTTACCATTTCCAGGGAGTTTAATGAGTGCGACTTATGTCATGTAACTAAGAGTTTTCAATGCTGACTTTGCCTCCATGGACTCTTCCTTTGCAATTATCTTCAGTTTTATATTTTTCTCCCTCCAATTGCTTTCTAAAGCAGGTCTTTATGACCACACGCTGGGGCCCTTATAATAGACCTTGCATGGTCTCCTGGCCTCCACTTGTCCCAGTCCTCATTTGACACACCACGCTTAGATTCTTCTTCCCAAGAGACCGTGCTCCTGTTCCTCCCATTTCTCAGAAGCATTGAAACACTATGTGGTTAGTAGTCTCCAGATACATCTCCAATTCCAAACTTCATATCGAGTGCATTTTATGAAAATGACCTTAATTTCTAAAGATCCTTAATTTATTTAAACATTCTGAATTTCTGAGATCCTTCAAAAACACTGCTCCATCACTCCATATTATGTGATCTGTCCGATTATGTAATCTGTGGTGTTATGGGATGCATTCAGGACCCTCTCCACACTCAGATGTTGAAGTCCTAACCCCCAATATCTGAAAATATTTCCTGTTTTGAGATAGGATACTTAGAAGAGTGATTAAGTTAAAGTGGGGTCATTTGGATACGCCCTGTTCCAACATGATCGGGTCTTACGGATGGGGGAGATTAGGACACAGACACATGTCCAGAAAGGGCACTCCTTGAAGACACAGGGAGAAGACAGCCACTTGTGTACCAAGGACAGAAGCCTAGGACAGATCCTCCTCCACAGCCACCAGAAGAACTCAGCCCTGCTGGCACCTTGATGTCAGACTTCCAGCCTCCAGAACTGTATGGAAATAAATTTTTGTATTTGAAGCCATTCAGTCCATGGTACATTGTTACCATGGCTCTAGCACACACATATGAATGTAGGTATCACTGTTCAACCAGTTGTGAGTGTGCCCCTCTCCCCCACTAGAAAGTGATATTCATAAGGGCAGAAACTTTGTTTGCTGCTATAGCTTCAAGTGTAGAGTAGTGACTGGCACATAATAGGTGTTCAATAAATGAAGCTCAGAATACCATTCTATGGGTAGAGATGGCTAGAACCAGGTGTATAGAATGGCATTTAGTAAAAGGGAGAAATTTAGTAAAAGGAAGTCCACTTATATGCACAAAAACTTAGCTTTTGTTGGTAATCCAGGTAATACTTTGGACTCTATTTGTCTTTATTTCTTAATTGGTTTGGAACTTGGGTAAGGAAGAGGAATGCTAGTTATTAGTATTCTTGCTCCCTGGCATCCTCTAATATCTTGCAAGTGGCAGGTTCTTGGTGACAATTTACTAAAGAAGGTTCTATTTACATGTTTCTGGACAACATCATACATGTGTATTTTGTTCCCCAGTTACAGCCCCAGTTACTAAAGGCAGGGACTGTCCTTAATACTTGCAATGCTGTGCTGTCATAGCAGTAGTTCAATAAATCTTTAATGAATGAGTGATGACTACGCCCAGTTTATGGTGTCCTTGGAGAATAACAGGCCACCCATCAACGATTCCCCTTTTCTGAGGATCACCTCACTTCCACACCCTCCCAGTCTCCTCCACAGTGGAGAAGGCAGACGTAGTAGTAGGAAAGTTTGTATCACACACCTCTGCTCCCTGCCCCTCAGCCACAGTATTTCAGGCCTCAGGCGGACACTGTGCCACATAGATTGCTTCTTCCCAGAACTTGGGTGGGGACCAAAGGATTCATGACAGCCTCTGTGGCTGCAAGATTTATCTTCCGCATACTTAGGCGATAAAAGGAGACAACAGATGCCCTCCTTATGGAAACAGGAAGCGAGGTATGCAGTCAGGCAGAGAGGAGCAGCCCTGGGAGCCCCGAGAGCTCTCCGGGAGCCAGCTTCTGACTCTGCCCTTCCTTTCTGCTTGACACTCCTGTGCGTCTGCCATCCATTCCTCCTCCCCTGCTTAAATTGGTTTGAATTTATTTCTATTGTTCGGGGAAAAAACACACCCACCAAAACAAACAAACACCAAAAACAAAGTCATTCATTTTTTGAGAATAAGGGTGATTTCTTTCAGAGGAAGAGGTACAAAAGTCTATCCCCCTCCTCACCTCTCCAATCACCAATTAAGGCCCATTTACTTTGAGCTAATTTAGGAGCCACCCCATGCATCACCTAATGTACAGTGTTGGACAGCATTTCTTGCAGTTCTTTCCAAATTGAAGATGGTACACCTGTGCTCCCAAATCTACCAGGAACACTCAATGTTTCTAAATCTCTCTCTTTCTAAATCACTTCATAAATTCTCACTGTTTTCAGGACCACCTTTCTGAACCATCCCAGCTGAGATCAACTCAGGTGGTTACCCTCACAGTTCCAGGGTGGTAAATCTGAAATGCTAACCAAGATCTTCATGGGAAGAAGGGCATTCATTTCTCTTTTTTCTTCTTGTGTGTACGGCTACACTGTTGAAGAGGAAAAAGTGAAGAACAAACGCGTGATCCAAAGTTAAATCCAAATTGCACTGAGATGACAAGATTGTTGGGCTCCTCTTTGAGGGGCGCCCAGCCATCTTTATCAGTGCCTCACTGGTAAACAGATGGGAGACAGCTGCAGAGAATCGAGTGAGGGAGTTCGGGAGGCCAGGTCTCAGCGGAGAGGCTGACAGGTGGCCAGCGAGGGTTCAGTGAGAACAAGAACCGGGGGACAAGAAGAGAAGAAATACATTAGCATGGACATAGGAACTAAAGGTAATAGAAATTCTGTGAAGCAGGTCAAAGCACGGGGTTGGGACACTGCCCTTGCTGAGGACGTGATATGTAAACTGAGACTTGGGCGAAATCGGGAAGAAAAAAGATTTCAGGCTGAAATCTTCAGAACAACTCACCCAAGCCCTGTATTGCCAGTGGACTGATAAGCCCCAAAGACGAGGAAGGTCAGTCAGACAGGCGCACAGCAAGGCAAGGGGCAGGAGAGCTCAGAGTGGCCGGGGCATCAGTTCTCAAGGTTCCTGGTTACTCTGGTAATGTGTGGCCAGTAAAGGAATCTTCTTTTCTGTTTATGGAGAATTTATCGTGCTGGGGATATAGCTCAGGGCCACAGCGCCTGCCTGGCAAGTACAAGGTCATGAATTTGATTCCCAGTATCAAAAAAAAAAGGAATTTATCCTTCAAAAAGACTTAATGGATTATTAGGAACATTCTATCAAAAAAAAAGCAAAAAGCATACATTTCTCCCCTCTCCTCATACACAGTTCCTACGATGATTAAAATCTTTGCATTACTGTGGTGCTTTTGTTACTAACGCATTGCGATTAACTAAAATCCATAGATTACACTAGAATTCGATTTTTCAAGATCCAGGTTCATAAAGTTATTATTATGGGCTGAATCGTGTCTCTCTGCAAAATTCATGTACTGGGTAACCCTTAGTACCTCGGAATGGGACCTACTTGGAAATAGGGTCATTGCAGATGTAATTAGTGAAAGTGAGGTCATACTGGAGTCAAGTGTAACCCCTAATCCAATCTGACTGATGTCTTCTTTTTTTTTTTTTTTTTTTTTTGTTTGTTTTTTCCGGTACCGGGAATCGAACTCATGACCTCGTGCTTGCCAGGCAGGCGCTGTGCCGCTGAGCTAAATTCCCAGCCCCTTGAAAATTCATGTCTCTCTCTTTTTTTTTTTAAATCTTTTTTGTTTTTTTCCGGTACCGGGGGTCTAACTTACGACCTTGCGCTTTCCGAGCAGGCGCTGTACCCCTGAGCTAAATCCCCAGCCCCCTGACTGATGTCTTCTTATAAAAAGAAGGATTTGTGCAAAGGCAGGCATACACATGGGAAATGTCAAGTGAACCATCTCTTAACCAGGGAGAGGGGACAGGAACAGACTTCATAGCCATTAGAAGGGGCCAACCCTGCTGACACCTTGACCATGGACTTCCAGTCTCTAGAATCATAAGACAACACACCTGTACTGTTTAAATCACCCAGTGTGTGGTATGTTGTTACAGTAGCCCTAACAAATGAATAAACTGTGAAGACCTACTAGAAGTAAATGTACCTAATTTCACTCAACCAAGCATTTTCCAATTTTAAAACAGACTGCCCTCTTCCTTTTCCTCCTCTTCTTCTTCTTCTTCTCCTTCTCCTTCTTCTTCTTCTTCTTCTTATCTATTAACTACCAACTCTCTATAGACTAGCATTTTGTAGGTTACTCTTTGGGAACCCTGAGCTAGAATGTAAGCTAGAATGAAACTAGGAGGGAAGGGAATTTGCTTTCATTGTCTGAACTAGTGCCTGGCCTTCAATAAACATTTATCAAGTAAATGAACTCAACATGTGTCTGTGTGCTGTTCCTATGCATATATGTCCTATCCATGTTCTCCTTGTGTGATCCCTTTACAAATCTTGGTAATTGCTTTCTTCAGGTTCAAGGCAACAGTTATCTCCTAGAATTCTTTTATCTTCTACAAAAAATTCCCAGGGAATTAGAACCAACAGCATTCTTAACCAGTCCTATGTTGCTGCCTGTATCTTCAGCGAGACTGACAAAGGACATACGATGTTTGGCAATTCTTTTTGGCCTAAACTCTTTAATTTTTAAAAGTTATTTAAAAAACCCCCTAAATAAAAGGAGCTGCAGTGAGCAAATAAATAGCAGCCTTTCTAACCATACTCTAAAGAAGAGAGTCTTTGGAGTGCTTGAGGCCCTAGATGGGGATGTACCAGATAACTGTATTCTCCAAAGGGCTGTTTAGTCATCTGTGGACCTCTGCTAGGGTAGAAATGTCCTATTCCCAGGTATTAAGTTTATAGAGCACCAAGGGAAAAGGAAAGTAAACGTCTTTGTTTTGCATAGTTTCAAAGCAAATTTATGAGGTACTTTATTAATACATGCTTGCAGTACGTAATGTCTACATTCTTCATATGGAGTTGGCAGAGGTACACAACACATCTTAATTCCCTTTTCATCCCGTTTCCTTCCACCTCCTCCTGTCTCCATCTCTTGATCCCCTTCCCATCTGAGAAAGCTCTATCTCCCTGCTTCCCACTATAGATCTTTGATTTGGCCCTTTATTTATAATTTGAGTTTCTCATGTAAGAGAAACCATGCAAAATTTAAGCTCATATGTCTCATTTATTTTGCTTAACATTATGGTCTCAAGATGCTTCTGTTTTTCTAAAAATGACTAAAATTTATCTTTTTTATGGCAGAGTAATTAATACTCCATTGTGTGTAAACACTGCATTTTCTTTATGCATTCATTTGCTGATGGACATATAGCTTGCTTCCAAGATTTAGCTATCATGAATTGTGTTTCTGTAAACATAAGTATGCATGAGTCACTGTAACATGATGCCTTTACCTTTCAGCAAGATCCTAGAAGGGGGATAGTTGGGTCCAATGGAATTTCTAGTTCCGATTTTTGAGGAAAATCTATACTGATTTCTGTAATAGTTATACTAGTTTCCATTCTCAACAATAACGTAGATGGTGACTTTTCCCCCTCAGCCTGGCCAGTATTTGTTATTACATGACTTCTTGGTGACATTTATGAGATAACTAAGAATAACAATATCTGTTCCTGCTTTGGTTTTTTTTCCCACTGTGGGGCTTGGGAATGCTAGGCAAGTGATCTACCACTATTTATATTACTCTCTACCTGTGATTCTAGGATTATTCAAAAAGAATCAAAGTCTCTCTCAAGCAATTTAAGCAAATGAGTATGTGTCATAAAAACGTAAATGGGTTAGAGCAAAAACCATTAAGCACTAAGATATCTTCCAAGACTGATTCTCTACTGATTTTATTTTTGGTCTACATGTTGATTCTAAAGTGTGTTGTACCACCCTTCCCTTTTTGTTTTGCATTCTCAGGTTCCAGTTACCCACGATCGACTCCTGGTATGTACTGAAAATATGAAGCAGAAATAAAGAGTCCATAAATGTTAAGTATCTTTTATTATATGGCATTGCTGTAATTGTTCTATTTAATTATTAGTTGTTGTTAACCTTGTCCCGTGCCTAACTGTGTAAGTTAAAATTCATCACAGGTCTTTATGCACAGGAAAAAACATAGTAGCTATAGATGTACCCCTGCAGATAAGGAGTGACCGCTGTTTCCCTTCTTGTTTCCCCAATTCTCTGTGGATATAGGTTTATTTCTCCTCTAGGTCCTAACTGACCATGCCTTTACAGTGTCTCAGATTCTGGAAGGGCCTAGTCTTCTTTGTTTAGTGAATTGCAATAGTGACTCTGAGTAGAGTCTTTTATTGGAGGTCTTCTCGGGTCACCAGACAGACTTAGGACCAGGCTGGGGCTCCACAGGTTGTGCATAGCCGCATTCAGCTCACCTCTGGGCCATTTTCAGAGCCGCAGGCTGGTCAGTAGCTGCAGAAAGACAGATTTTTCCTGACCACGATAGGCACATTTGGGAGGCCTTGGTTTTGTCTTTTGTTCACTCAAACCTCAGTTACTCCAGAAGGTCAGCTTTAAAGCTCATCAATCTGAAATGGTACAAGAGTTGCACACAAACTGAAGGAAACAATGATGACCTCATTGGCATTTTCTCCACCTATCAACTTTTGGTCTAGTTTAGAAATTATATTTCATGTATATATGAGTACATGAGGTCATATGTGCAAAACTCAATCTTGCTTCAAAGTTTCTAATACCTTCAAATTTGAAAAGTACAAGTATTCAAATAACTTGAATGCAATCCCCTAAAAGTAACTAGGCCTGGTAGCTGGCGAACACGTGGTTAAACCATGGTGTGGGAAATCATCTTTTAAGAACCTGACAATGAAAAGTCGTGTCTCTACTTCCTTTGCTACATAAAGGAAGCTCGTTGTTGGCTCACACGATGGGAGCAGAATGAGAAGTTTCCAGGAAGTGCACCCCTCTGTCCCTCCCCTAATCTTTCCACCAAAGAGGCTCCACTGCCATTGCGCCTCAGATGAATGTCCTCATCCCAGTCCCCTGGCTTCATCTGAAGGTAATCAGGGAGGACACGGCCTGTTTCCTGGTAAGCAATGCACAGGCTTCCAAAGATCATGTCCAACAAACTAATTTGTTTTCCAGCCACCGCTCATAAGCCCAAGGGCTACATGAATCATAGTAAAAAAAAAATATATTGCACAGAGCATGTGAATTCAGAAATGATAAAAACATTTAGTCACTTGAAAAAAAACATGTAGATAGTACTTTATAGATACATAAATATCTTCTATGTAAAACCATCTCGGTTATTGGAAAGGAAAAAGGTGCCAAGCTTGGGAAATGGCAGCTTCCACCAAATGTGTGAATGAGGAGAAAAAGCTGGTTTCTTCTCCCTGCCTCTGTGAATCCTGTTCTCACTGGGAAAAGGCTGTCCTGTTTCTCTTTTCACTCTACGCTTAGCAGCTCCGCAGCCAGATTTCCTGCCGAGGAGCGAGCGATGGGCGAGAAGCGAAGCCTGAGATTTCCAGCCATTTGGTTGGCATGTGCTTGTTAAAATGAATCAAATCACTTCTATTTCCCCAAAAGCCCCAACTCTTCTACTTATAAAGAACGAAAGACAAAGACAGCAGGCAAGCATTTGTTTACTGGTTTTAAGAGATTAAGAGCAGCAAGTGGCTGATTTAGACCTCAACTTGATCTTGGAGAGTTGGACTCTGATCTTGAAATTTTTTTCAACTTCCCAGTATGAATGATGCCATTCCTTTTCTTCCCTGTTCAGCCTGAGTCCCTTTGGCAAGGACTTGTCTATTTCCCTCAGCTCCTGCAACAACATATGCCAATTACAGTGTTCCTTCTATATTTCCTGGTTGTCAGAAGTGATGCTGCGGGACTGCTTCTTCGAGCAGCAGTGTTTGTTAAGGGAAAGGGTTGTTGACAGAAAAATGAAGCTCCCTCTGCCGGGTGAGGGCTCCCACAGAACCAAATGTCTGAATATCGACTCAGAGGCCAATCTTTTCATCCTCGTGCCCTGGCGCGGAAGCCTTTGTCACAATGGAGATGAGGAGAACCCATGAATAGGAGGCCTCAGACAGCCCAAGGGACAAATGCTGGAGCGAGTCCCCCTGAGGATGCTCTCTGGGGATCCACATGCAAAGTCTGTGATTCTGGACAGTGTTAAATTAGAAGTTTTATCACTTTGAAAGGGACAGATGGCAGACCTACCCTGAAATAGCTTTTCTGGAAGGGGAACACATGGTAAATTGCATTAATTGTAATAATTGCTTTTTATGCCTTGATAAAAACTGGCGGAAGACCTTCAAAGATCTTCTAATCATGGCAAATTAGCACCACTTCCCTCAGCAGTGACAGAGCTTCAGAGTTAGGGTGCTGGCTTTTGTTTGGAAGTTGCAGGGTCACAAAGAAAAAAAAGCATAGGAACGTGCCAGCTTGGGGAAGGCATGGGCAGTGGAGGCCTTGGATCTAGCACAGACTGGAGGAGTACCTAGTCCAATTTGGGATCTGGATGTGAGTGTTTCTGGCAGGCAGTTATCTGGCCAATTCGGCAGCCACAATTTGGTGAAGTCTCCTTATTAGCATGTGCTGCAGGTAAGGGTGATGCTGGTGTTGTTTCCTCCTTTCAACTCAGAGGACTAGAATAGGGTGGTGGAGAGCTCGAGTTCCCCCAGCATTGCTGTACTTTGCTTCTGTTAGCTGTTCACATGCTGTAGTTTGGATCATAAATGACCGTGAAAGGGCCATGTGGTCCTGAGATGTGTTAAAGGTTTGGCCGCCAGCTTGTGGTGCTATTGGAAGGCAGTGGAACCTTTAGTAGATAAGGCCTACGAGAAAGAGGTTGAGTCATTTTGTGTGTAAGGGGTGCCCTTCTGCTCTCTCTTCTGCTTCCCAGACTCCCTGAGGTAAATAGGCCTCCTCTGTCACTCAATGCCACCATGATGTCCTTGGAGCAAGAGCTCCAAGTGACCATGGACTGAAACCTCAGAAACTATTCGTGAAAAGAAACCTTTCCCCAAGCCAAGTGCAGTGGTACACGCCTGTGACCCGGCACTCTAGGAGGCCAGGCTGGGAAGGAGGAGCATAAGTTTGGTCCCAGCCTGGGCAACTTAGTGACTTAGCGAGACCCTATCTTAAAATTTTAAAAAATAATAATACAAAGGGCTGAAGATGTGGCTCATTGTAAGGGCCCTGGGGCTTGGTTCCTTCCCCACTACCTCAGCTAACCAAATAACTAAATAAATATCTTTCCTATTTGTGAGTTGACTATCTCAAGTATCTGTTACAGTGGTAGGGAGCTAAGTAACACACAAACCGTGTCACACAAGGAAAATATATTCTATTTTATTTTTTAAGAAAGCTTTCCAGTTTGTTTTTCTTTTCTTCTTTTTCTATGAAGATTTGAAGGTCTTTGTTTTAATAAACCTCCCTGTCCCAAAGACTGGCAAACTAG
>NW_004955429.1:10941576-11266452 GCF_000276665.1 Chinchilla lanigera | reverse complement strand
GTTGATTACAGCCATGGTTTATTTTCACAATTGAGCTCTTTCAAAACTCTTCCCAAACATAGTATATAAAATAAAATAGGGGCTGGGGATTTAGCTCAGCGGTACAGCACCCGCCTGGCAAGTACAAGGTCATGAGTTCAATTCCTGGTACCAGGGGGGAGGGGGGAACCAAAAGAACAAAAACTATCTGTGTTTATAAATAAAGTTTTATTGAAATATGGCCACTTCCTTTGCATTTTGTCTATGGGTGCTATCTTGCTGCTATATAGAATTTCTTGAACATATATGCAATCCCTGAGTTACATTCCCAGCCCTTTTTAAATTTGTTTTTTTTCATTTTGAGACAAAGTCTTGTTCAGTTACTAAGTTGCACACACTATACTTGAACTTGCAATCCTCCTGTCTCAGCTTCCCAGAGTGCTGGAATTACAGGCATGTATCACCGTGCTGAGATCATTTAAGTTTATTGAGTCAACTTCTGCTTTGTGCATGGGATAAGTCTAGAACTTCAAATATTTTCCATGATTTAAATCTTAATCTTCCAGGAATACGTATGTCTTTTTTCTTCATTCCCTCTACCAATAAATGCAAGAAACCTTTGTGGAGAATGCACTAGATTTCAGACACTGTGAGAGTGAGGAATATTTCAGTGGGGTGTGGGATAAGAAAGATTACTAAGAGCTAACATTATTTGTTCCAGATACTATTGGAAGGTCCGCTGCAGTATGTCATGTAATCCACACAGCAGCCCTATGAGGTCATGATTACCCTTATTTTGCAAATAAGAAACCTGTGGTCCAAACACATCAAGTCATTTTCTCAAGGCTACACAGCTTGTAAGTGGCAGGGCTAAACACTGTAATGAGGTCCAACTCCAGGGGGCTTGTTTTCCATGGCCTGTATTTGGAAGGACTGAGACAATTAAGTCGGTAGCCAAGTTCCATCCAAGACATTGGGGGCCTTTTTACACGTGTGCACATGTTCCATGGCAAGGCTCAGCACAGTTTTCCTGTCAAGTTAAAAAGCAAATTTCTCTGTCACTTAATTACGATGTAGCATTGATGGGTTAAACAATCCCCACTGGGGGCATTCAACTCTCTACAGTAGCAAGAAAGCACCCACAGACAAAATGCAAGTGAAATGGCTGCATTTCAATAAAACTTTATTTACAAGCACAGATAGTTTTTGTCTTGAGACAGCTGGATTTCTCCCATGAGATTCTAATTTGCCAAACTCTGGGACAGGGGATTATCAAGACTAAAGCACTAACTGCATAAAGATAAGAGACAGGCATTTGAATTACACCACAGAATTAAGGCAAAAAAGAAGAAAAGTGTCCTAAGCGGACAGAAACATGTTTGAGAATTTAGGAGGTCTGGTAAATAATGAGTTTCTGGGAAAGGTGTAAAAGTAGGAGAGACAAGGGAGTGTGTGTGACCCTGACAGCATGTAAGTTTGGAAAGTAAGATTTGTGCCTGAGTTAACAAACAGCTTATTGCAAAATAACTGCTTGATAAGTGCAATGTATTTATTTTATTTACTTACTCATAAGCCTTTTGTTTTCCTCTCTAAACAGGGGATTTCTCATTACCTGATACAACTTCGATATGTTTTTCTTGTAGCATGGAAAATGTCTTCACATGCAATTTTCTCAGCAAAACAGGAAAAAGAGGAATTGCCAATGGCCTACCCTCTACATGCAGATAAAGAAGCATGGTATTTTGGAGACAATGGGCTGAAGCACTGTAGAAAATATTCAGATAGAGAATGAGGACAAACTTTTCATCTTTTGTAAAACCCTGTGGGTGTAATTTTGCCATGAGTCAAGATGGATGGCACCATTTTGAGACATGAGAAATCTTTGAAACACCAACAGCCTAACAAGAATTCTGCAGGGAAACAACGTTGATTCCATTCTTTTTTCTTAGGCTGTAAGTCAGCTACAGTTGATTATGACATATTGCTGATGAAACATGATTTATAATGTTCACAGACACTTGTCCAAGTTATTACATTTATTAGTATCACTGCATCCTTGTGAAATCTGCTGAGTGTGATGCTAGATTCTACTCTAAAGTCAAGCGATAGTCCCAGGGGCATATTTGGGGTAGCTTCTCCCTGGGAGAAGAAAGTAGGGATCATGACTGGAAGACCCTTCAATTTCCCTCAAAACATGGGCTTGTCTTCGCTATGCAAACAGGAGATTTCCTTCATTTAAGATTCCCACACGTAGAGAATAAACAGATAATATTCCTAAATCCAGCGAATGACAAGCAAGACACGAAATTTATGTTTTGTTTTGTTTCTGTTTTACAGAGTTGAGAATCAAACTCAGAGTCCCACATGTTAGACATTTGTTCTGCTACTGAACTATCCTGACAACCTAAGATGCGAGTTCTTAAAAAAGAAAACCAAAAATGTTGCCTGAGTCTTAATCAGCTGTTCACGTGCAAGGAATAAATGGATATGAAAAACAGATATTGGGGTGCTCAGAGTCCTACTCCACCAGGCCCATCCAGGGCAGCAGGTTCAGAGGCTCTGCACCGCTCCAGCCTACTGGGACTTCCTCAGCACACATAGAGAGAATGATAAGTGTAACCCAGTGGACTGGAGTCGACTTCTGAAGGCTTGAAAGTAGGCCGGCCCGCTGAGGGAGTGACAGGTGTGCAGGGGGTCATACTGCTCTCTGACAGTTTGTCAGAGCAAAGGATGCATCAGAGTCCCTTATGTAGCCTGAAAATGGGCCGTGTGGGAGGGTAGGGATGGGAGTGGTCTTCACTCTCAGCCAGCTGCACATAAGGTGAAAAACCTTCAGTGATAAGAGTTTTGAGGAGGGGCGGGGCGGAATTCCAGGTTCACAGAGGTAAGCAAAGAGCTACTAGAGAACAGCAGGAAGATAGATGCATTCTCTGCTATTAAGGGAACAGTATATTGGAGATCCCCAGCCCTGAAGACTACTGCAAAGAACCTCCAGACATGTCTGCAAGAGAAAGAACTCATGAAACCAGTCTCAGACAGCATGCAGCCAACCTTCAAAAGCACCATCCGGGTAAAAACCTTCCTGCCAGATCCTCCCCCTGCCCTTTGCGGCTGCCTCTTCCCTTTACTGACATAGAGGAGGGGTCAGACCTGCATTTAGGAAAAAGAGGAAGAAAGCAAACCAGTGAGCAGAGCAGACACTAACCATACTCCCTCCCCTGACACAGCTGCCTGACCCCATTGGGCCTGAGTTAGGAGGAGGAGGAGAAACACTAACTGTGATCAGCTTTAAAGTATTGGCTCTGACCTGCAACGGGTTACCCCGGTCACTACACTGACGCAGTGTGTGATGATGAGGGAACGGGGAGGCAGAGTAAGAGCTGCCACCATCGTCACAATGTAAGGAATTAAGTAGTTCCGCTGGTGAAGTTGAAACAAAAGAAAAAGGAAAAGCAAAGATGATTTAGGTCTGTGCGTGTGCTCATGCTGGATCTGGTTGCTTGGATCCTTTCAAAAATTTTTAAATATTATTCTTCTGTTGTTTTCCACACTGTTCATTGTCTCAGGGCTGGGGTACCAGAATGGAAAATTTGGCCTCCAAATCCCAACACCCAGTGTCTACACTGTACAGTTTCCTCCCCTTGAGTGTGGACAGGATTTGTGGGAACAATGGGATTCTCATTCCCATGATCCTGTTATGCCGTGAAAGATTCTGCCTTGGCAGATTGGACAGGGTGAGCCTTGTGCTGGCTTTGAGGCATTGAGCTGCCATGTCGTGATTGAGTCATGTGGTTAGGGCCTGTGCATAGCCTCTTAGGATCTTTCATACTCCACAGGCAGCAGGAAGGCTCAGTCCTACAACCATAGGGAGATTAGTCTTGTCAACATGAATGGGTGTGGAAGAGGCCAGGATCCTTGCATGAGATCACAGTCCTGGCTGGGGAACTGCATGGCAGGTCCACTAACCTATCTTTAGGCTTATATCTATGGCAAGTATGAAATCATAAATGAGCATTGCTTTAAGCCTCTATCTTTGTAGTAACCAGTTATGAGTATGCAAAACTAACCCAAAGCAATTAGTGCTGGGAGGCTGCTTTCCCAGACTTCTGTGTCAGGAACTCCAGCATCATTCAGCCAATGGGAGCTGCTGCAGAGAAGTGGGGGTGGGAAGGGGAAGAAACCAAGGCACATGCCCCTCACTTTGTGCCCCGGATGGCCTCGGGGGCAGTCACTGTGTTTGGTGGTTCTGGTCTCCATCAGGCGACCGGTCAGGCAGGAACTGTGTCTTAGTTACTTTTCTCTGTTGCTGAGACAAAATTGGCTGGCTCCAAGGCAGGGTGGCACATGGCAGAGGGGCAACAGTTCATGGCAGCAGAAGACAGCAAAAGCAACAAGAGAGAGAGAAATAAGACAAGCCTCTTTCTGTCCCTTATAGTACATCCAGTCCACCAGGACTAGGGCGGTGCCAATCCAGTCAGTGGAGTGATCCAACAATCACCCATCCTTAATCACAGCATTGCACTATGAATCAACAACACATGGAGGTGGTTCAGCCACCTCCAGAAAAAGCCCACCCCTCCCTGACTGCATGAGGCTTTGGGGGGACATCTAGACACAAACCATAACAAACTGTCTCCCTTCCCCACTTCTCTCTTCTAATGGCTTAAACTACAATTAGAAATTGCAATCAGTAAGATGAAGAAGTAGAAAAAGGAAGCCAGGGGTGGAAATTAGAGGAGTTGAATAAGGAAGGAGCTCATAACACCTTGCTCCTGAGCTCAGGCTGCAGTAAATCCGCCCGCTCCCTCTGTCCCTCGTACTTGCTGACATGGCCATTTTCCAGTTCACTTCTCCATTCTCTGCTCAGTTTCTCAGCAGCTCCATGGTGGGGTTACCCACTCCTTGCAATAAAGTTCCTCTTTGAAGAAACTCAAATGGTTTATTATTCCTGGCAGGACCCCAATTGATAGAACATCCTACAAGTCACATGTGAGTGTGCTTGTGTGTGTATGTTCATGTCTATGTGGGTGTGCACATATTTCAACATATGAGAAATGTTTTAAAACATCTAATCCAAATCAGATTCAATGAACTACCACCACTTCCAGAATGCTTTCAGGTTAATAAAAAACTGCTAAAAGAACTCAATTGCTTACATTCAGCATAATGTGCTGACAGCTTTGATAGACAGATCTTTGTCCTAATTAGAAAGCCCAAGTCCATTTTTGCTTCTAATCTGTAACATCACAAGTTTTGGATGTCTTTGTGCCTCTGCACTAGAAGAAGCTGAGCAGTTTCAGAGACTCCAAAAAAGAATTCCAATTCCTCCTCCTCCTCCTCCTCCTCCTCCTCCTCTTCCTCCTCCCCTACCATGCTCTCTTACCTTTGTTAGGAATTTGCATCACTGACCTAAATCCACAAAGGTGAACAAGCACAGAATCCAAGGATAAACTGAGTGTTCTGGCCACCCAGTAACATATTTCAACCATAGTTCAGTGAGACATTTCACAAACCCAGTCATCAGCTCATGCTGGCAGATCTCGATACTACAAAGTAGAGATGCTTCGTCAAAAGGATCATGTTTCTAGACTGTTATAGAATTTCAGCTTCCTTTCCCTTTTGATAACATGCTGCTGACAACATGCAATTCTGAATAACAGTGGTCAGAAACAGAAGCTCAATAGCCTAACCAAAGTAAGAGGTGTACAGACATTTTATTGAATATCTGTATGTGTGTTAAAAGGCTAATTAGTGGCCTGGACTGTGGATTAGTGTGCCAAAAGGGAAAACTGTTTTATGAGTTCTGATCTGAACCTGATCACCAGACCTAGCTAGATGCCTTACCTGTCAGTAGCGTTAGCTAGCATACAAAGAAAGTGAGAAATATTTGCTGTGACCTAACTCATAGTCAGACATCTGGAAAGAAACTGCTGGAGGATCGGTAGGGACACAACCTTGTATGCAGATTTTCATGGATAACAGTGGCCGAGCCAGTACCACTAGGGAGACTCCTTAACTCTGCTCAGGAAGTCAGGCTATGTGTTGTGCACTTTAGGGCACGATCAAGTTCCTGCCAAGAGAAGATATTCGGTTCCAAATAAACAGGTAATGCAGAGCCTTCCCCTTGCTTTGATTTGGAGCTCATGGCGTTTCTGTGGACAAAACAAAACAAAAAGAAGGAATCCAAACACGAGCCAATGGGTTCTACAGGATATTGACTTTTATTTAACTTTTTAATTTTTTTATTGTAATGGTAAAAGAACCGAAACATATTAACAGACACACAGACATAAATCAAACATAAAAACAATAAAAGCAATACAGAATTTCAGACAAGGTGATAGAAAGTTAACAATGGTTGTTGTATTACATATTGGTATCTTCAGATTGGTTACTCAGACAAAGAAATATAGGCCTGTAAGACTGATCAAACAATTAAACGTTAACTGTTCCTTTCACTAAAGCAATAGAAGTTAGTAGTACAATTATCTTAGCTATCTTGTGTATATGTATTCATATATTTTCCTTCTTTCTTTCTTTTCTCTTTTGCCTTATCCCAGTTGTTCTTTCCTTTTGAGCAGTTTCTTTCCCTTTCACAATATCTACTGTACCTTTTAGATTTTATTTACTCTTTCAGGTTCTTACACTAGGGAGGCAATATGATATTTACATATATGAGTTTGATTTATTTCACTTATGAGTATGGTCTCTAGATGCATCCATTTACCCATAAAAGCCTCGAGTTTATCTTCCTTTATAGCTGAGTAATACTCCATTATATAAAAATACCACATCTTTTTTAATCTAGTCCTGAGTTGATGGGCATTTAGGTTGTTTCTACAATTTAGCTATTACAAATTGTGCTGTTATAAACATGGGTGCACATATATCGCTGTGGTATGATGTTTTTGTTTTTTTTTTTTGAATACCCAAAAGAGAATAGTTGGGTTGAATGGGACCTCTAATCTCAGTTGACTGAGGAATCTTCAGACTGATTTCCACAGTGGTCGCACCAATCTACAGTCCCACTAATAGTGGAGAAGTATTCCTTTTCCCCCACAGCCCCTCCAGTATTTGTTATTGGTTGATTTCTTGATGATAGCCATTCTCTCTGGGGTGAAATGGAATCTCAGTGTTGTCTTAATTTGCTTTTCTTAAATGACTAATGATGTTGAACATTTTTTCATGTATTTATTTGCCATTTGTATATGTATGTATCCGAGAAGTGTGCATTCATCTCAGATGCCCATTTTTGGATTGGGTTTTTGAATCTGGAGGGTCTGATTTTTTAACAATTCTTTATATGTTCTAGATAGAAGTTCTTTGTCTGAGGGACAGTTGGTTAGAATTTTTTCCCAATTGGTGGGTTTTCTTTTTACTCTGTTGGTGATTTCTTTAGATGTCCAAATACTTTCAATAAGATGAGATCTCAGTTGTTGATTCTTTGAAGTATTTCCCATGCAGTTTGGTTTTTGTTCATTAACTCTCTGCCTAACCCTATGTCTTCAAGATTTTTACCTACTTTGTCTTCCAGTAGATTTAGTGTTTCTGTTTTAATATTTATATCTTTAATCCATTATGACTTTAGTTTAGTGCTGGGTGATAGATGTGGATCTAGTTTCAGTCTTCAGCATGTGGGAAGCCAGTTTGTCCAGCACGATTTATTAAAGAGGCTATCTTTCCTTCAGTGAACTTGTTTGGCCCCTTTGTCAAAAATAAGGTGGCTGAGTGTGTTTGTAGTTGTGGCTGCATCTTTCAGTCTGTTCCATTGATCCTTATGTCTGGTTTTTTTTTGCCAATACCATGCTGATTTTATCACAGTAGATTTGTAGTATAATCTCAAGTCAGGGATTGTGATGCCTCCTGCCTTGCCTTTGTTGCCAGGATTCCTTGTGCCATTCTAGGTCTCTTCTGGTTCCAGATGAATTTTAGGAATGTTTACTCTAGATCTGTGAGGTATACTAATGGTATTTTGATTGGGATTGCTTTGAATCTGTATAACACTTTTGGGAGTATGGCCATTTTCACAATGTTGTTTCTTCCCAACCATGAGCAAGGAATGTCTTTCCATTTTCTGAAATCCTCTTCAATGTCTTTTTTTTTCATAGTAGTATAGTATTCACTGTATAGATCTTTCACTTCTTTTGTTAAGGATGTTGACTTTTAGATGACTTCCTGTATCTGTAGCCAAGCAATGGCTATAAATGACAAACAGGCAGGCTCTGATATGAATGTGCATTGATATTTACATCCACATTAATGAGTAAAATAACAGTGAAGCAACACAGAAAAGGTATGTTGGGGTTTATTTCATTTATCAGTGACATGAGTGACTTCTTTGATGGGTTGGGTAATGATTTTTGAGTACTAGAGCATTGCTTCAACTTTTGGGGATGTTCACAATGTGATCGGTACAAACAACACATTTTTAAATCAAGTCTGCATGATTAACATTTTTTCCCTCTCTCTCTCGAGTCTAGAAACAAAAGAATATATCAGGCTCAATTTATAGTGTTTGCCCATTTCTGTGGTGTAATGTTAGTAAGTCATGCTCAAAAGTCAACCACTAAACTGGAAGCTCAGTGAGGGGAGGAAAGACTCTTACCTGTTATGCTCAATACAACATCCCTGAAACTTCATTCAAGTCGTGCTTCATGGGAAATGCTCCTTGTTTTATTGAAAGTGTGAGTAAACCCTATCTTCCCTATTCTGAAATATATAGAAAACAGAAGCTCCTCCCATTGGGAGGAGTTATTTCATTAGCTTGAACAGTTTCTTGTTACTTTTTAGTCCTAATTTGTGACTAAGATCCAGTGATCTGAAGGAGACCTGTGGGCATCTTCCAATCAGCTTTTCCTCTGGTGGTCAAGAATATCTGTGGGAAAGAAGTTGTTACCATTTTTATCTAGATATGCCTCAAAGCCTCATGCAGTCACAGGTGGGATATTTTGGATTTAGGGTGTGTGAATGTGGATTAAGGATGTGATACTGGGTTTAATGGTATGGATAATGGAAGCTGCACCCTGAATGTGGGTAGCACCAATCAATAGGCTTGTATGCTGAATGGAATGTAAAGGGACAGAAAGAAGGCAGGCTTGCTGCTGCTACTGCTGCTGCTGCTGGCTGGCTCCTATCTGCCACACCATAAACTATTTCTCTTCAGCAATGCCCCTCTGCCATGTCACCCTGCCTTAAAGCCAACTGACTATGGACTGAAACCTCTACAACCTCACCTTTACTCCTCTAACTTTGAGTGTTGGGTCTTTTGTCTAATCAGTGAGAAAACTAACTAAGACAGCAGTGAATCTGAAAACTCAGTGTTTTTGCTACTTAGTTCCATAAGGGCTCCTGGTTGAACCTGGGTTCCTGTAATGAGATGATCAGTCCACTTTAAACTGTTCTTCTTCTTACTCCTGTTTCTACCAGGGGTGGTTTGTCCTCACTCCTCATCACCTTCATCCTCATCTTAAGTGAACTCTGTCTCCCTTAGCTGTTTCCTTAAATGCTGATTTGCAAGGGAGTCCTCCCTGGCCAGCAGATTTAACAGCTCCTGTTTCCCATCACTGTAATCCCTACCTCTTGCTTTATTTTTCTCTGAAACATACTATGTATGATTCTTTATGTATATTTATAAAAGTCTACAATTTCATGTTTTTCTAAAACATCTTACAGAGTATATAATATATACATTGATAAAATATATGAATATGTAAAACTTCATAATTTTTTCTAAAACACCCTGCATACTGTATAAATGTATATATACTATATAAATATAAAAAATCTTACAACCTAAAATACCCTATATGCTGCATATACTTCTTTGTTCATTTTCTGTCTCTCTCCACCAGAACATGGTCTCTATGAGGGCAGTGATATTTTATTAGTGGTGTCTATTTTGTTTTTGCCTCTACCTCAACTCTTCAATAGACGTTGATTAGACAGATGAGAAAATGTATTGAGCCCCTATTCTGATCCATGAACTGTGCCAGGAGATGGTGGTGGGCAGGATGGATATGAGCCTTTCCCTTAAAGTGTATATAGTCTAGAAAGACCATTAAACACAATATCATACCCAGAGTTAGCAAATCACACACTGATTGCATAACTCTATGTAATTTGCAGAAAAAGTACAGGTTGATTGACTTAATCCTAGTCTTCCTTAAAAACACTTCACTTCCTTAGGCTGGGATTTGGTGCATGGCAGGCAGACGCAGACGAAACTCCAGATTAATAACTGAAAGCTATGACTAAGCATGAAAAACCTTAGCGAACACAGCGTGGAGAGCCCTTCTTGAGCCAAGTTCCTTGCTAAAGAGATCCAGCAAGTTGTGAATAAATATAAACTAGAAGTTGAGGAATAAAGACGATTTGGTGGAAGAACTAGGTATTGCATTGAATCTATTTAGAGAAAGGACTAAGAATATATCCAAAAGGTTATGGTAGTGGAGCGTATGAAAATGTTACAAACCTTGAAAACACAAAAGTAATACTACAACCACAAAAAATAGGAAGAGAGGAAGAAATAGGAGAAAATATAAATACTAAATTCCTCATGTTTTGTAGTAAGGAATTAACAGATTCTGCAGTCTGAAAAATTGTATGTGTAGACTGAAAAATTATAATGGTTGTCTGTTTTCTTATTATTGAGTTGTTGATGATCTTGAGTGATATTCTGGATAAAGTCCTTTATCAAACATGTGTTTTGTAAATATTTTTCTGCCCACCTTTTTATTCCCTTGACAATGTCTTTTACAGAGCAACGTCTTTTTTGCATTTGCTGAGCATGATGGCACACATCTGTAATCCTAGCACTCAGGAGGCTGAGGCAGGAGGATTACCACAAGTTTAGGGCCAGCCTACACTACATAGTGAGTTCAAGGCCAGCCTGAACTACGTAGTGAGACCCTGCCTCAAAAAAATTTTTAAAGAGTTTTTATGACAGTTAATGATTAGTGTTGATTGGATTAAGAGACACCTAGCAGGTTAGTAAAGCACACCTCTTTATAAATTTATTTTCCATTAGTATATGTTTGCAGAACCTACTAAATACATTCATTGTGAAGAGTTCCTGCATGTACGTAATGGCTCTTAATTCTTATTTTGTCCCCTACCTCTACCATCCCTTCCTACTCCTTCCATCCCTTGGTCCCATTTACATTTGCAAAATCAATGTTTCCATTCAGTTTTTTGTCACCTCCTTCCTCTCTCCTCTCTCTCCAGCTCTTGTCCCCATTCCCATTTAAAAAAAGGGGTCCCTACTTTCTATCATGTATCTTTTATTTTCTGCTTTATCATCTGTGTTGGTATTTTAGGTTTCTCATAAAAGAAACCATGTGACGTTTAAGCTTGTGTGTCTGATTTATTTCACTTAACATTGTGGTTTCAAGGTACATCTGTTTCCGTTTCCCTACAGGTGACTCAAGTGGGTGGTGCCATCCAATAGGTGTGCAGCCTGGATGGAATGGAAAGAGGAAGCAGGGAGAACTCAGTGTGCGTTAAAAAGCTCCATTCTGCTTCAACAGATGCATCTCTTACTGCTGCCATCACCTGCGGACACCAGTCCTCCGTGTCTTCAGCCTTTCACCAGTGACTCGCACCAGGGCTGTGCCAGGACCGTCCGAGTCTTCCAGCCTGGCCTGGCCCTGCACCCTTGACCCCTCTTGTTCTGCAGCTTCCAGCTTCTTGGACTTCACAGCTGCTGGACCCTCAGGCTCTCCAGGTTGAATGTGGCTACTGTGGACTCTACCTCCTCTGATCCTGTAGGTCCACTAATAACTCCCTGCACATAATTAAATATTCTATTCCTTTTGAGAGCCCTAGCCAATGCAGCTTTAAGTCTTTGGTAAAGTACAATTATCACTGTGATAGTGCAGCACTGGAAACAGACATCTGACAACAGGTTGTGATAAACAAATTGTGGGTGACACATATCAAAGAGCGCTATATGGCAATATAAAGGAGTAAAGTGCTTTGGGCAGCAAGGTAGACAGATCTCAGTATGATTACACTGAGTGAAATAAGCCAGAACACCACCCCCAGAGAAAGAGTACATAATATATAATTGAATTCATTTACATAAAACTCTAGAAAATTCAAAACACTCTGCAATTATAGAAGGCCCATTTACCCGACTGGGAAGAAAGAAGGGACTGGTGAAAGGAAAGGATTTGCAAAGTTGCAGAGGAAACTTTGGGGTGAGGGAAGTGTGTTCACTCTCTTGAATGTAGGGATGGTTTCACAGGTGTGTATAAATGTACAATACCTCACTGTATACTTCAAGTATGTGCACTTCATTGTGTACCAATGTAGCTCAGTAAAGATGTTATAAAATGGAAATAATCGATTATGATTGTGTTTTTATTAACTTTAGGGGGATTTTCTAAGGAGCAATATTACTTGTAATGAAGAAACAACTGAAATTTAGTTCTTTCACTTTTCATCCTTTCCCTATATAAACTCAGATAAATGTAAAACATTTCAATGCTATGCATAATATAAACCAAATTTAGTAGTTTTTTGAGAATTGATCCTATTTACCATTCATATCATTCAGAAATTACACATGTAAAAATATATACACATAAGCTTTCTATATTTGCATGTGCATTGGACTTGTATATATAAATGTGTGTAACATATATACATATATTTATATGTATCATACACATAAGTACATGTATCTATGCAAATGTTTATATATTTGTGTGAATATATTTTATAATATACATTTTAAATATATAGTTTATATGAGTGTATATATAAGTAAGATTTGAAATAATGTTAAAAGTGAGTGATAGTTATTACACAGTAATGGGTTAAATTTTTTGTTTTGTAGTGAACTATGTAGTTCAAGCTGGCCTTGCACTCACTACTGAGCCCAGGCTGGCCTCAAAATTGCGTGGTTCTCTTTCCTCAGCCTTTTAAGTGTTGGGATTACAGGCACATGATACCATGTTGGGTAGGTTAATTGTTTTTAAACTGTATTTTGAACTCTGTTGCTTACATTTTTGTTGGGAAGATGTGCATACTTTTTGGTATAAAGAACATGGTTCTTATGTTATTTTGAAGAAGGAGGGGATGGGTGAGGGAGGGGCCAGCGGAGAGGAAGATGGTAATGTCCGGCAGTGGAGGGCTCATGGGAGTGGCCTGAAGTAGGAGAAGCTTGGTGTGGAAAGGAGCACAAACCCAGAAGTCAACAGAGTACATGATAGAGAAATCACACAGAGCGCTCCTAGTTATACAGGATCTTGCAGGGTGCCGTGAGGAACAGGACTTTAAATCTGAAGCAAAGAAATGTGACTTGTAAAATTAAAAGATCGCCATTTGGTGGTTGCTGTTTTACAGTGGCTTAGTACTAGAAAATTAATCATTTCTGGGAAACTTCATTTAAAAGTAAAAATCCAGAACATATTAAGCATTTCCCCGCCATGAGCTGGCTATTTTCAATCCTCTGGTCACAGCTACGCAGTCCACAGTTCTGCCCTTGCCAGCATCTGCACTGAAGTGGGTTCTAACCTTAGCTTTAGTTCCACCACCGTCAGGAGATTATAGAGATCTGTGCAAATGTACATTTTTTGTGCACAACATGAAAACCAAGCTTTGATTAGTTATAAAAGAAGAGTTTTTCATTGAAGATTGGAGTATTGAGGAAAAGGGGACAAAAAGAAGTAAAAAATTGCAAAACTAAGCATAGCTGAATTAAGTTCATAAGGGAACTGAGACAGATGAAAGAGAAAGAAAGAAAGAAAGAAAGAAAGAAAGAAAGAAAGAAAGAAAGAAAGAAAGAAGGAAAAAGAAAGAGAGAAAGAGAAGGGAAAGAAGGAAGAAGAAAGGAAGAAAATGAAAGAAGGAAAGAAA
This sequence comes from Chinchilla lanigera, assembly GCF_000276665.1. Taxonomy (NCBI): domain Eukaryota; kingdom Metazoa; phylum Chordata; class Mammalia; order Rodentia; family Chinchillidae; genus Chinchilla; species Chinchilla lanigera. The sequence continues at coordinate 11,252,613 of NW_004955429.1, read as the reverse complement.
GAAAGAAAGAAAGAAAGAAAGAAAGAAAGAAAGAAAGAAAGAAAGAAAGAAAGAAAGAAAGGGAATGAGGATGAGGGAACTAAAAAAGAAAGAAAATGAGCATCAGCAGGTGCCAAGCTGGGGTGACCCCCTCAGGCTCCATCTTGCTGTAATTATTTAGCTCAATGGGTTTGGACACCAGGCATGGACCCCAGAGGGCTTGGATGAGGCGATCACTGTGACCAATTAGTTTCCCTGCATCCCTGCTCTGCCTCACAGTTTGCATCACCACAGGTCACCAACTGCAGCGTTTTGCACCTCGGATTGTTTTCCTATAAAATGGGAGTAGAAATAGTTTTTCTACATCGGGATTCTGTTTTTAAAAATTTGCATAATTTACTTGCAGGAAGCCAGAATGTCATATTTAAAGTAGAATTCTCAGCTCAGACCTAATGTTTTCTGCCTTTCCCAGTTGTCAATAAACGAACATTTGCTAAGGGTTTACTTTGGTGTTCAAAAGCTCTGTTCAAAGTTCAGAGCAGTGGGGGAGACAACAAAGTAGGTATTTAAAAGTTCCCTTTCATCAAAATTCATTACTGGCCTTCAAATGACAATACTAAAAAAAAAGTAAGGTACAGACTGAAGAAAATATTTGCAATACACGTATCTGACAAAGGACTATACCCAGAAAATATAAAGAACTTCAGAAACTCAACATAAGCAATGCAATTTCTAAAAACGAGGTAAAGATATGAGCAGATGCTTTACAAGAGAAGGTATATGCATGATCAGTCAGCACATGAAAAGATGTTCAGCATTGTTAGTTATTATCCATAATTAGATACTACTACAAAACCATTAGAAGCCTGGTGTGGTGGCACACGCCGGTAATTCCAGCCCTCAGGAGGCTGAGGCAGCAGGATTGTTGCAAGTTCGAGACCAGCCTGGTCGACAAAGTGAGCTCAAGACCAGCCTGAACTGCATAGTCAGACCCTGTCTCAAAAAGAACAAAAAGCATGTGCAAACACCACATCGTCTCACTAGTGTAAAACCTGAAAGAGTTAATACAAACTTGGGGGTATGATAGGCATTGTGAAATGATAGGAAAACACTCAAGGGTAAAGGGCAACTGAGATGTGGGAAAAGAGAAGGGAAAGAAGGAGAACTTGTGTATGTATGTATATACAGGATAGTTAACATAGTTGATCTACTGTCTTCTATTTCTTTGCTGAAAGAAACTGTCAATGAGTCCTTGGTTGATCAGTATTGCATGTCTCTGTTTTCATGGGAAACTACTTTGAAGATATCAATATGAAATACAACAAGCATTGTTAATTTCCTACCACTTTGTTTGTAACTCTGTATTGTCTGTACTGTTCCTTTGCTATTTTGTAAAAGGTTGTCTGTCTGTTAATGTTTTCCTCCTTTTATTTTTAAAATAAAAAGAATAACATACTAAGGAAAGTAACATTGTAATTTTTAATATGTAAAGGAAAAACACATTGTAAAAATTACATAAAATGGTTCTTCTGGAAAAAAAAGACCAGAAAAAATTAAAATGACAAAAAGTTAAAAGCTTGCCAAACTCGTGTTGAAACTCTCATTCATTGATGGTGTGATATAAAATGATTGAATCTCTTTTGAAAATAATTTGCTAGTTTCTGATAAAATCAAATATATGGGCCAGGCATAGTGGCTCATACCTATAATCCCAGCTATTCAGGAAGCTGAGGCAGTAAAATAGCAAGCTCAGAGCCAGTGAGGAAACCTAGAGAGAACCAGCCTCATAATTCAGGAGAAGAAATGTTAAGGGCTGGGGATGTAGCTCAGCATTCCCTACAAAATTAAATATATGGTTACCATGTCCTGTGCCACACTTTCCTAAGTATATAACCGAGAGAAAAAAAAAAACATATGTATACACAAAGACTTATTCAGAAATGTATAGAGCAAGTTCGTTTATAATAGCCAAATTTATAAACCAGATGGGCACTATGCTAGATTCATATTATAAAATACTAATAAACCAAAAAGAAACAAAAAGTGTGACCTTTTTCAGCCATGTGATATTTTCAGCCATGTGAGTGAATCTCAAAACCACTATGCTGAGTGAATGCATCTTTCCTCTTGCTGTACACACTACCCAACACAGTAGGAAAACAAGGAAAGGTTTAATTTAGTTCACATTTAAGGGGGATTCAATCCATGGTCAGCTGGCTCCAGGGCAGAAACATCATGGCGGGAGGGCATAGTGCAACAAAGCTGCTTAACTCATGGCAGCTGGAGGGTAGAGCAGGGGAACAGTGCCAGAGAGGAAGGGAAGAGGGATCAGGTACAGTAGCCAAGGTCATACCTTCAAGGTCACACCTCCATGACCCACCAAGAAGTATACTTTACTAACCCCCAGTGGCTCCTAAACAATCAAGTTGACATAATCCAGCTTAAGCATCATACCAGGTGAAAGAAGCCAAGCACAAAATACTAAGATTAAATGTAGCCAAAACTCTAGAGAAGACACATAGAATTTACAGTGACAGAAAATATTTAGGAGTTGGCTAGGGCTAAGGGAGAGGAGAAGCTGACTGAGAAAGAACCAAAGAGAACTTTTGGGGTGATGAAATGTTCTATACTTTGATTGTGATGGTGGTTACACGAGTATATAACTTTGTCAAAATTACTGAAATGTATACTCACAATGAGTGCATTTTATTATATGTGAAGAATATCTTAATAAAATTGATTTAACTTTCTAAAAAATAAAAAGGAATCCTTACACCACCGGGTTAGTGAGCCTAAAAAGCATTGTATCCTTCGGCATTTTATTCCAAATTATAGCAATTTGAGGAGGGGGAGAATTTTCTACTAGAGAATCTCAAAGCCTGTTCTAATATTAACATACTTTCTATATTAATGTTACCATCAATCAAATCTCAATCTGTAAAGTGACAAAGATGCTAAGTAAATCAAGTTGCACACCAAGTCCCACTACTGACATCTTGACTATTCTTTATAATGTCATCTGCCTTCAAACAAATCAAATTTTGTCCTAAGAGGTACTATTCATAATATTTGTGCCATCAGTTTTACATTTAGCATGCATATTGGCTGATGGCAAGCTTTTTTAAGCTTAAGAGTCCTAAGTGACATTTGAAAAATATCTGAGGTGAAAAGTATTATAGATGAATAATTTCCTTAATCAGTATAATCACCAAGAAATTGATTATCACAGTTTACAGCTGGTTCATGGGAATATTTTTAAAGTCTTGGCCTCCTGTTAAAATATACCTATGTTACAAATGATCATTTATATTATAAAAAGAAGAGAATTAATAATAAAAAACTACTTTTTCATATCCCTTCTCCTCAAATTACTTCCAATTACTGTCACTCATTCTATTGTTGACTTTCTTGCCATTACATTTTTATGACACATTTGAGCTCTGGTGGACCCACAAGAGCAAGAATACTTGTATTACTGCAAAGAGCATGGGATAGAGCGACATTTTATAGACCTCCTCATCCAAGAATGACAGAATTTCTTTGTTACCTTAATCCTTGCAGAATGTTGCTTGGCTGTTTATCCTCCAGGTGCGGATTTTAACCTTGTCACCTAATACTTGGTGGAAGGGTCCCCAAATCTCTTTTGGTCTCAGGATACACCGAGTCATAGTACAAGAGAATCCAGAAATCTCAGTTTCTTTCTCTCTCTCTCTCTCTCTCTCTCTCTCTCTCTCTCTCTCTCTCTCTCTCTCTGTGTGTGTGTGTGTGTGTGTGTGTGTGTGTTTCCATGCATAGCAATTATGGAAACAGTGATATGGATCAATTGAAAGCCTTTAGAGTTGACAAATCCCAAGTTCTTCCCTAATGTGGAAGGTAGGGTTTGCAGTCTGCCTTGTACCTGCTGGTATCCTTTCACTAACAGACTTCATTGTTGCTAGAGCTATACTCATCACACTCTTAAAGGAAACACAACCAGCAAGTGTCAGTGGTATGCGAGGTATTGTTAAAAAAGTTTTAGTTTAATCCTTCACATGTCTCTACAAAGTAGTATTTGTTATCTCCATGCAGAAAATAGAGATTCAGAACAGTTATGCAATTTTCCCAAGGATACACAGCTAATAGTTAAAAGAGGTAGGAGTCAAATATAAACTGCCTGCCTCTAAAGTCACCAAGGAGTGGTGCTTTTCTTACTGGGGATATTGATGCCTATTTAATCAGACATAGAGGACCCTCCACCACATTCAGTGGGAGAGAGATTTTTCAGAGATGTGACTAGACTCAATCTAAATCTTAAAGTCAACGGATCTAATTTTGACCTAACTACAAAGATACTAAAATAAAAACCATAGTTACATATCTTAATCCTCTACTAAAACATGATTTCAGCAAAGTGGGATAATTAGAATATATTTTGAAGGGCAGACGGGCAGCATCTAATGTTTGTATTACACTTTTTTTTGATGTAGCAGTCCCACTTTCTAAGATATGTCTTAGGGTGAAACTTGCAAAAGTATTAAAATACATATGTACAAACACATTATTTGCAAAAAGTCTTATGGGGGGAAATGAAAACAAGAGGTCATAACTGGGGACTCTTTGGAAATATTTTACTATGTTTATTCAATGGCATTACAATATAGGCTTTAAAAAACTGTGACTCATTCTAATGTTGAATTTCTTGTAAAGATAGTCTTACATGATGTAGAAAATTACCCATAATATATTATGTGGAAATGCATACATAACAATGCACATAATATTTTTGCAAAAAAGAGATATACATATATATTCATACATGGGTAGAAAAAGACTAAAAAGTACATACTAATGGTTAACAGGTATTATCTTTGCAGGAAAATGTTGAGATGAATATAAGGAGAGAGAGTAATCTTTCCTTCATCATTTTATGTAGTCTTAGGTGTTTGCAAGGAGAATGTGTTTGTGTTTTAAATAAAATCACAGTATTTTAATTTGTAGTGTTCTTTACTTTTTATAATAATTTATAATATTAATATATGTATATCCTTTTTAAAGAGCTAAGTAGTTCAAAATCTTGACAGGGGTGATCTCTGGTTGGTGGGACTAAGATTCATTGTAAATTTTGTGCTGTGCATATTTTTATATTTAAATTTTAAGATAATCATTCCTTAATGCCATATGTTTATTTTATGGTATTAAACATATTCTATATTTTCAAATTTTTATATTATTAAATCAAAATAAAACTCTGGGGGGAACCCTCTTTCTCTCTGCCATTTGGCTCCATAAGTATCCCAAATGGATCATAATGAACAAGCAAGATTATTTTTTTTTTACCCTCATTAGGCAAAACAACACATTCACAACCTAAAATATTTGGTTTGACCAAACAAAATGTAGCCTTTGACTTTCTGAATAGGCATATAGGCATATTCTGTGTCGAATAGTTTGGAAATACTTGTTGGGGAAGATGCACAATTAATCAGTCTACAGGACTACTTAGATATTTCCTTGCTTAGCAGGCAAGGTGTTGTGGGGATACTAGCATGAGACATGCACTCACCTTCAAGGTGAAGGTCAAGTCTGAGCAGAGAAAAACAGACAACAGGCATCAGACTGTCCACGGCATAGAATCTGAAAGTTTAAGGTGTGTACTACAGATTAAAATGTGTTACAGAGTAAGGAAAAGGAGTCAGAAGAAGCTGGGTATGGTGGCGAATGCCTGTAATCCCAGCAGGCAGGAGGCTGAGGCAGGAGGATTGTGAGCTTGAGGCCAGTCTGGGCTACAAAGTGAGTTCAATGCCAGCTCTCATTGTGGCCCATTTACCTTACATGACACATGAAGACGCATCCATCTTAGCGATCTGGATAGGAGTGACACACTGGAACTTGGAGTGGCTCAGAGGTCTCTCAATTCCTGTCTCCTGTACTAGTTTTGTCAGGCTAGATTTTCTTAATCTCTGCATGTCGGCATTTGGGACTGAGTAAATTTTGTTGCCAGAGCTGTCCTACACATTACAGAATGCTTAGCCAAGTAAAAAAATATCATTTCTAGGTATTTCCTGGGGGACAAAATCACTTGGTTGAGGACACTGTACAGCCAGCTGCTTTTCACTAAGTCAGTGAGAAAGAGAAAGCATTTAATGCAAGGGATGAGAAGGTAAAATAAGCTATCCGTTTGTGGGGATGGGTAGGGAATCAGCCAGTCTGAGGGATCTAATGCACATTGGTGAATAGAAGAGACTATGATTATGTAGGCAAACCAGGCTAAGACTTGAGAAGTACACAGGCACTTACACGTAAAAGGAAGTAGGAGGCCACTCTGAAGTTTGAATTGGGAAAAGGCATTGCTGTAGCCTGAATGTCTGGGTTCCCCAAATTCATATGTTGAAGTTCTAACCTGTAATGCGCTGACTTTTGGAGGTGTCGGGTCTTCGGGATGTGGTTAGGTGAATGGGATTAGAATCTCATGAATGGTCTCTTACAAAAGACCCTCACCCTTTCCACCGGGTAAGCTGACAGTAAAAGACGCCGTCTATGAGCCAGAGAGCAGGTCTTCTCCAGGCACTGAATCAGTCAGCACCTTGATCTTGGACTCCCCAGTCTCCAGAACCGTGAGATATACATTTCTGCTCCTTATAAGCTACTCAGGGGTATGTCGCTAAAGCTGCCAAACAGACCAAGCCCTCCATGATGAATAACGTTGAGCGGAGAATGGCAGGCAGTGTACAGAGGGATTGCCTGGGGACAGATTAGATTCAGGGGAACAAGGTGGGTGGCGATAGTGCGGACTGAAACAAGTGGCAATAGAATGTGTATATTTTACAGGGAAAAGGACAGGACTTAGCTTGATGTGAAAGGGTGAATAAATCAAAGGTAACTTAAAAAAAAATAACGGTGACAAGACTTGGAAAAACAAGAAAGGAAGCCAACTTTTTGTTTAAGGATGATCATGCATTTCTTCATCGCTATGTTGAACTTGTTGTCATAACGAGACAGCCAAAAAAGAAAAAAGCATTAGGCAACTGGAGATAAAGACCAGAATTTTAAGACACTCAATCTGCATTGACCCAATTGTGTAGATATGACCTTGAAACAGTTTTTGTGGAAGTTGGTGAATCTCTTCTCTTCAACTACACTTGTACAATGTATAAAGAACTTGAATTCACAAATGTAAAAAAAGAAAAGTATATGTGGTTCAGCCTACAGGTCTGAAATGTCTCCAATCTTGTTAATTTCCCATTTATCCTGAAGAGGATATAGGACACGGGCTGAGAAGAGATTATTTCTCCGTGGAGTTCATTTTATGCTTTCAGATATCATCATCATCCAGAGGGATTTATTTATTGCCAAATTAAACTGGAGCTGTATCAGGTACTGCACAGAGATAACAGCACAGATGTGGTCCCTGGTTTCTAAACTCGCTCTCACTCTATAGGTAAAGTATTTACACATAGAATAAAAATTTTGAAACAATGCAAAAATAGTAGGTGCACATGTCACTTATAGGTTACAAGTATTGGGAGGAAAATGAGAAGACAAGATCAGCATAGAATTGTTGAGAGCACGCCATAATAATACAAAATAGTACAGAAGGCAGCACGGTGTGCAAATGATGTGGTGAGGGTCCCCTTCGCACCAGGGTCTTAACAAATCAGTCCAGTTCATACTGTTCATCTCTGTCTGCTACCTGCCACTGGTATCTATTAAAGGAAAACATAGCCATAGGCCGTTTCCTGTGTTGGATCTACAAATGCAAAAATGAAAGGAACATAATTCTTACCTTCAGAGAAGTTGGTAAAAAAAAATCTAATAGGAAGGAAGTATACCAGTTAATATGTTATTGATTGTATGTAATAAAAATTCTAATAAAATGTGTCTTAAATGATAGGTATTATGTCACTTTTTCTGAAAAAGCTCCTAAGATAGAAGGTTTTAGGGTTGGTTAATTCAGTGGCCCAATGTCATCATAAAAGACCCAGACTTTTTACTGTCTTGAAACCCAGATATGCTCAGTATGGTGCTGCAGTCTTCAGATCTGTCTCTCCTCATGGGTAAAAATAGTTGCTACAGCTCCAGCCATCACATCTTGATGCAACTAAAGATTGAAACTGGGAGGAAAAATAAGTTATAAGCAACAGGAATAGCTCACACATAGGAATAGGTCAGTGGATGTTAGCTTTAATTTTTTTGGTTACTTTATGTAATAATATCTTGCTGGATGTGGAGGGCCTACCTGAGGATTGTTGCCATCAAAATAAAAAGGAGAACTACAGGAGAAGAGATGCTGCTAGGGAGCTGTTGGTTCTCCTGGGGCTGTTGGTTCTCCTGAAGGAGCTCGTCATGCTGGCTTTCCTGATATGAACTCAGCTATTCTCATTGTCGAAGGAGCTTGGGACCCTGTTATTGCTGAGAATGGCTATGGTTCACTTTGATCCTTACTTTGAGCATTGCTTCCCGGCCTGGAGGTGAAGATGGTACACCATTCAGACTCTCAGAGAAGCTTGTCGTGTTGGCTTTACTGATACGAACTCTGCTGTTCTCATCATTACAGGGTCTCGGGACGCCGCTGTTGCTGAGGATGGCTGTGGTACTTTTTGTGGGAATTTTGGTTCTTACTTTGAGCATCTCTTCCAGGCTCCAGTGCAGATCCCTCAGCCTGCTAGTACAGATCCTTCATCCCGCTGGCACAGACTTTCTAGCTTCCACCACTGACCTTTGGGCCTTCCCCATGCAAATCTGTGAAATAGGCCTGCATGAGACATTGTCATGGGCTCTTGGCCTCCAGCTGGACTTGTTGAGGGCATTGTTATGGGCTCTAGGTCTTCACTGGACTCATGCAGGACATTATTGTGGGATCCAGGCCTGCAGCTGGATTCTTTGGGTCTTTAGTGTATGGACAGACTCCCTGCACTCCTTTGTCATTGACTCTTTGGGTGACTACTATAAAACAATCCCAACAATGTGTCCTATATTAAACTGTCCCCCTTGCAAACCCTGACTACAACAGCAGACTTCTCTCCCTTGTGCCAGAGAAGTTCTGTGATCTCAGCTTCTCATTTATCCTTGTCTATGTCTCTCTTTTTCTGTCTTCTTCACCCACCAGACCTTTTTCTGTTTGAGAGACAGAGATTTTTAATTTTGTCTCTTTGAGCCACTCAGACTAGAGCCTTCTGCACTGGTGCACAACGGCATATTCTCTGCACCCCCTCAGGGGCATGGAGACCTTGGAACCTACCCCGGCACTCCACAAACATCATCAGCCTCGTCACTGTGATCATTCACAGCTACCTGGTTTCCAGGCATAGGTGCAATCCGCAACTCCAAATGAAGCTGTCTGGCAACCAAATGAAATGCCTTTGCTTTCTTTTTAAAATGCTTACCATTAATATTTTTAAGGAGAAAAATTTTTTAAAAAAGTTTCAGCATCTCCGACAGTGTGTTCCATGAGTTTCCTGGTGGGAGGTGATAAAGGCATTTTTTTAACTGACTAAAAATGGTTAGCCACAACACCATGAAAATATCTCAGAATGTTTTAAAATGAAAAAAAAAAAAAAAACCTCTGTGACATGGAAATAGCAGCGGAGAGGGGGTCCAGGGGCTGCTGGTAGCTTTGAATGGCTGATTTTATTCTTCTCTGGACCTCCCTTGTGATTTCCCACACCAATTTTCATCAACTTCAAAAAAAATCCAGCCTCCTGAGGTTCAGAGGGGAAAAGTATGGGACCATTTGTTATCTTGGATACAGATGATTCCAGCTGAGGGAGGACATTAAAACGTTTCAAGAAACATCGCCTTTGAAATACAGCAATAGATTCTCATCTATAACAGACTCTTCCAAAATGCAAACCCCCTCCACCGGGTGCAGAACCCCTTTTGTGACTCCACAGGCTTCGCATCACACTCCCTGGGCACCTTTTTAAGTAGTAGGATTTAGCCAGAGCCTGCACTGATGTTTAACAACTACTCGTACCACACACAGATCTAAGCATAAAATTATGGCAGACAACATCATTCTAAAAACTTCTACCATTTTAAACTTTTCTGTGGAAAAGAGGGTGGAAGTCCACTGTTTTGCTGTATATTCCCAGAGAGAGGAGGCTGAACATTGGACTTGTAAAGTGCTTTGTCTCCTTGAAGGGGTGGATTTCAGTTGATAGAGCTGGAAACCAAAATGTCTCGAATCTAATTTACATGCCCAACTTGGAGTTGCGAAGGATACTGAAGTCTATTAGTTTCCATAGCGCTGAATGGAGTGTGAATCTTATTGTTCCCCTTGTTAATGAAGCAAATTATCTCTTGCATATGCAGAATCTTCAGGACAGTCTCTCTTCTTATTGCAGTAGTTCTACGCTCTCTGTGCTCATGAACAAACCTAGTCAAAATCTTTCTCTTGAACATCTTACTAGATATTTATCTATTGTGGCCAGCCCTTTTTATCTTTTATTCAACCTCCTCTTGCCCCTTACTTAGGGAGAGCTGCCTGGGGCTTGTAAGCTTCGCTTGAAGGAGCCTGGAGTGGGGGTAGGGTGGGAAGGTCTGGAAGAGCAAGAAGGAAAGAAAAAGGCATAAGATGCCTCTATGCACGCTAAACAGGTTTAATGTTCAGCCATTCTTCCTTGGGATTTTTTGAGCAAAAAAATTGCTCATCTTTGGATAAGTTTTACTCTTATTTTTTTCATAACTAATGAAGGGGATTTGGGTTTGCTTTTTTGGGTTGTATGCTCTTTTCTTCTAATAATCTCTGGGATTACCCAGGTTTATGTGGTAGCACATTCCAGATACAGGGATTCAGCCACGTAGGCTCTGTGTCAGTTGCTTTCAGGCTGGTCTTTGGCCTCCAGATCCAGCAGTGGGGCTGTTTTGCACAACGGTAAAGTAACTGTTCTACCAAGTTCTGGGGCCATTGACATTTCACTCCCCAAATACCAGATTTCCCAATTCACTTAACTCCTCATAAGAGGATGGAAGATACAGATACTATTTTCCCATTCTTTGGATGGGGAACAAGAGATGCAAAGATAGACGGTGATTTGTGAAGTTCTGAGGATGGACTGTATTAGCTCACATCTTGTTAGTTTGTTTCTAGTCTTCTCCTTTAGCATTTTATTTAAATGATCTCTGAATTATGCCCAGAGGTCCAGATTCTTGTCCTGATTTTGTCATTGATGTTCTGTGTGACTTATATTTCCGGGATCATTCTACCTCTCTGGGCTTCTATTTCCTCACCTGACACATTAAGGGGTTGGTCAAGGTAGTCTCCCCAACTCTTACCTCAGTGTAGCTTGCAAGGGTCCCCGATATCTGTCTTTCATACTATGATCTTTATTTAAGAGGATGAGGACGTGGATAAGACGATCAGAGTATTTCATTTCTCAAAGGTTTGATTCAACTAAATCAGCCGAGTAGGGAACTTGTCTCCATATATAATGGCATAAGTTGTTAACTATATGCAAGGAAGCATTTCTTGGGAAAATGTGAAAAATGTAAATGTGGTGAGAACTCTTTTTGAATGCATACATATGATCTCTATAAAGCTGGTGATCTCTGTTCTCTTACAATCAGAAATCATAAAGAAAAGAAATCGATGAGCTGCTCTGGGAGGGCGATGTCAGTGCCCTTAAAGAGTAAAATGGCAAAATAAAAATTACCTTCCAAGAGAAATGTCATTAACTAATTCAATGTGACAATTTGATTCCTACTGTCATTTAGGTGTCATTGAGTAGCCCTGCCTTTAGCCTTGCTAATGTTGGTGCAATGGTAAATTTAATTTGTGTCAAGTGATTTCATGGTGAAATGCAGCTTGTTACTTTTTTGTTTTTAAGTAAGTGGTTGTATTAGTTAGGGTTCTCTAGAGGAACAGAATTAACAAAAAGCACGTATAGTTATGTAAAAGGATTATTAGATACGCTCACATGACCTTACATGAGGTGGGAGAGTCCACAGTGACTGACTGCAGGACCAGAGGAAATAACCAAAAAAGGGTCTTCTTTACTCAGAGATGCAACTGCATTCTTAGAGTTCTCTATAACAATAAAAACTACCGGATGAAATAGGAATCATTTCACCTAAGCCAAGAACAGGGCAAAGCATTTTCCTACAGCACTGTGGTATTCAGTCCAGGCCGATGTGCTGGATCCAAGGAAGCTGGTTACACACCATCCTGGTGTGCCAGCGATGGAAAGAAAATTGTAGACCGCTCTGGTTTGCTCTGGCTTTTCCATTCTGATTATAGCAAGCATCACTGTTGGCCATGCATTATGTTATACGGTCAGCTCTGAGCCGATTCTAGGTGCTGGTATTTGTTTCCTAGGGATGCTATAACATAGTAGCATCAATGTGGGGGCCGAAGTCAGCAGAAACACTTTCTCAGTTTTGGAGATGAAAGGTCCAGTCAAAGTGTCAGTAAAAGCATGTTCCTTCACAAGGCTCTAGGGAAAGACCCTTCTTTGGCTTTTCCAGCTTCTGATGTTGCTGACAATCCTTAGTGTCCTGTGACTTGTAGCCGCATCCCTCGGATCTCTGTTTCCACTGCCCACAGCCTTTTTCTTCTCTGTGTGACCCTGTGTCATTGCACAACAGTCGCTGTACGACATATAAGGCTTACCGTAATCCAGTATGAACTCATTTTAAGGAAACTACTTTCATATGCAAATATTCATTTCCAGACTATGTTACAATCTGAGGTTCCAGGTGAACTTGAATTGGGGGCGGGGCATTGTTCAACCTAGAACCATGCCCAAGGCAAGTGACTTGTGACCAAGACAAGTCAAAGCTTCGGCCCATCTGAATATCTCCATTAACATGGTCTGCCATGTCTTCCTGGCCAGTAGACCCCAGTGTCTCCCTGTGTGTCTCTCACACAGGTGCAACTTACTGCTTTTAGTTCCAATGTCACTGTTACTCTTTTCGCCGAAATCTCTTCCGTTACCCATCCTAACCCACACCCCTAATGAAGCTCTCCCACACACTGGAGGTGCTGCACAGTCAGACAATCTTGAATTTCACACTCATTCTCCAACAGAGGCTTCCTTAACAAAAACCTTGCTCTCGCTCCTGCATTGTGCGTAATTAAAACAGTTCTTTGTTAAAATCAAAATATAGCAAGCAGCCCACACAGGCGGCAGGACTATCGCCTGGGGTGGCAGGCATATTTTGGGTGGTACTCTGGAGGAGTTATGAATGGATTGTGGTTCTTCTCCTCCTTGCAGCTGTTAGTCACCGGAGCTGTGTTCCTCCTGGGGAGAGGAGTGAACTCTTTTCGCTGACAACAGCTGTATATGCAAAGTGCCAATTTCAGAGTGTGCGGGGAAGTCCATGCATCCAGAAGAGGTCGCCTCCGGAGACACAGTGGGTCCTGTGTTTCAACACTGGGATGATTTCTGGGGTGGGTGTGGCAGGTAAGCACAGTTCTCAACCTCAGAGCAGTATATACTCTTAGCTCTGTAACCGAGGGCTTGCTCAGGCCTCATCTGAAGAGCCAACCCACCCTCTATGTCTTAGTCACTTTCTATGGCTGGAACTAAACACCTGCCACCTGCAGCTGAGGAGGAGAGGTTTATCTTGGCTCACAGTTTAGAAGTTTTGGTTCCTGTTCAGCAGGTTTAAACACAGAAACAGCAAGGTGGAAGGGCCTGGGTGGAGGGAAGCTGCTTGTGTCACTGAGACGAGGAAGCAGAGAGAAGAGCAAGGAGCTGGGAATGAAAATACAGCCTCCCGGGTCACACGCCACCTCCTCCGACCAGAACCCACCTCCCAACAGCAAGGCAACGGTGCCACTCCCAAGATCCAATAGCTCCCAAAGCCCCTCACATGAGTGTGTGAGCTCTTTGGGGACATTCTTGATCTAATACTCTAATACCCTAGGTGATGATGAGCAATTCTAATTTGAGGACTTTTCTGATAGCATTTTATTCTTATCTGACTCTTGACCCTTTAACTCATTCCCAAATCCTGGGTCTGTAAACCCAGCAGAAGGATTTCCTGGCTCTTCAGAACGCCTCTAAACATCCCATGATAAGATGGGGCCATTCCATCAACAAAGTGAGTATAAATCCCTAGAAGAAACAGTCATAGGGCACTATAAATATCTAATAGAAATAGCATTCATTCAGGTAGTAATATCTGATTGTCTAATGTGCTTTAGGGACTATAACACGATGCCAGGATGGGTAAGATGAGGCCTCTCCACGTCTGGCTGAGCCACACGAAACAGTTTTAAGTGGCCAATCATCCCAAGCCCAACTCACCGGAAATGGAATCCAAAGCCACTTCCCACCATTTTAAAAGGCACTGCTCTTTGGGTGAGCCCAGTGAGGAAATTCCTTTAGGAATAAAATATTTCCCTGATGGAAGATCCTTGGAAGAGCTATTTTTCCAGGTGACACAGGAAATGAGCAAAGTTATTCTCAGGAGCGAAACCCATTCCTCTGCTTTGGTCAGCATACCACTTGGCCAATAGAGAGCTCGTGTCACCTGACCAAGAATGGGGAACAGAAGCACTAGAAACCAGAGGTCCAGCATTTATGGAGAAGGGGTAATACTTCACTGAGCTGGCTATCAGGAATGCACTGACTTAAGTGTATTAATGTAACAGACACTGACAGAGCTCAAAAGCAGAAACTCCAGTGTAAGAGATGACATGAAGGGAGTGGCTATCTATTGGGTAGGCTAAGGGGGTCTTGATTGGCTGAAGGGAGGCAGTGGGCACTTGAAGAAAGGATATTTGCTTGACAGTCAAAGGAATATGTTACATCCTTGCTCTGCCACCTGTTAGCTGTGCACCCTTGGGAAAGTTCCTTTATCTCTGAGGTCAAATTTTCCACCAAATGAGGATGACCAATGTGGCCAATAACAAAGGCCAATCATCAAATTCTGTTATATATAAAATAAGCATGAAATTAAGAGGTCATATCACAGTGTATTTATATGTATATTAGTAGAAAAGTGATTTATTTCTAACAAGCATAGAGCTTCTCCAAAAACATTACTAACAGGAAGATATATATCCTATACATATATATGGTACAGGAAATATAGTTGATATAGGGTGATCTTATGATACTATACATAGAAAGACATAGATGAATGATTAATGTCTAATTTTAGGAAACAAAATGTTTTAAGGTAGCCCAGAGACTTTTTATTTTACTTGACAGACCTGCTGCCTGAAACATCACTTCCTGAGAAAGTATATTTTGGTGAAAACCCACAGGTTCATTTGAAATTGATTCATACTGACAAGGGTACTTTGGATTTTACTTCTCAACCAGAACCTTCTTCTAACTCCTAACAGATATTTGTAGGTCATATTTCTTTGGGTCCTAGCCATACAAAAGAAATTGTTGGTTGTTTGAGGAAAATTTTAAAGAACCAACTATCCAGCAACTGGGTTATTATAACAGAAACACTGGCTAAAAGTTTGTTTAAACCTTACAGGGTTAAATAAATTGCCACCTATAGCAATATTTAGAGATTTTTCTCTTAGAGGAAGTTACTTTGGTGAAGTGGACTCAGTTATGAAGAAGAAAATCTTAAGGGGTGTGTCAGGATTTTTCCCTTAATGTTAGCTTTATATTATCCAATTAACAATGATATTTAATTCAATTAGACAAACATTTATTTAGCCCTTACTGTAGACCAGGTAACCTGTTAGGTGTTGGTAGATATAATAGCAATGGACTAATCAGTAGCGTTTTTCTGTAAAGGGCCAGATAGTAAATCTCTGAGGCTTTGTGAGCTATAGTCTGTCACAACCAGTTAGCCCTGCCGTGATAGCACCAAAGCAGCCATACACAACATGTGAACGAAAGGGCATGGCTGTGCACCAACCGTATTTACAAAAACAGGTCTGGGTTGGGTCTGGCTTATAGGCTCACGTCTCCTGATTTTTGTCCTCATGCGGCCTACGTTCTAGTGATGATGCTATCTGGCTTCTGGGCTTGTGACAGGGATTAGGCAAAGTGAATTGAAATTTATAGTTAGATCGATGTATTGAGAAAGTGACTTTCTGACAAAGATTTGAAGTTGGTGAGGGAGTTCTATTTGGGAAAGGAACATTCTAGAGGGACCACATGTACAAAAGCCCTGAGATTGGAAGAGCCTGGAGGCCTGCGGGGCTGGTGTCGAGGGTGTAAGGAGAAAAGCAGTAGAGGTGAGGCGAAGAGGACCGTGGCCTGCTGGATACTCGGCCTTGGTGACCCAGGCATTCACGCTGAGGAAGCAGAGAAGGCACCAGTGAAGATTGTGAGCAGAAAGGCGTCCTGATCTGACACCGGCTTTATAGGCTCTGTTGAGCAGACTGTAAGAGGCAATAGTGAAAGTGGGTGCCCCACTGGAGAACATTTCAATAATCCAGGTGAGATCTGAGGGTCACCTGGACCAGGGCAGAAGTAGACGCTCAGGTCTTTAGTTCTGGTTGTATTTTGAAGGTTGAGGGAGGATTTTTCTACCGAGTATATGTGGGAAATTAGGAGTATGAAGCTTTGTTTAAAAATTAACTTTGCTCCTGTAATCCCAGCACTTGGGATGGGAGCCTGAAGCAGGAGGATCATTGTGAGTTCAAGACCAGCCTGGGCTATATATCAAGTTCCTGGCCAGCCCAGACTATATAATGGGACCCTATCTAAAAATAAATAAATAAATAACTTTGTAATACAAGAAAAAAGTATTAAGTACATTTTTTGTTTTTCTTCCTGTACCAGGAATCGAACTCATGACCTTGTGCTTGCCAGGCAGGCGCTTTGCCGCTGAGCTAAATCCCCAGCCCTTAAGTACATTGTTTAAGTAAAAGTATACAAACATCCATTTCTATTTTATAGTTTTCAAGCCCAGTTTTCTCTGGGTTCATCTGATTTTCATCCTGTATCTATTCCAACATACTAAAGTAAGGCTTTACCTTTCCCATGTGGTGTCCAAGCAGCTTCTATTCCAGTGGGTGAATCTGGTGTGACTCTAGGCCAGCTGCTCAATTCCGGAGTACTTCCTAAAGCAAGTTCCATAGGTTATAGGGGTCAGATAACTCAGTGAGCAAATGGTTCTGTGACCAAATAGCCCTGCATACTAGACTGCCTGCTCAAAGATTCAAAACACACATTAAGTTGGTAAATCTCTGAGCAATCTTGTAGGAAGAAAACATGAAAAACAAAAATGTTTTTAACTATGTCTCTCCCTATTCTCCCACTTTTTCTACTTGCTCTCATCTGTATTTAAAAACAAAATCAGAAGGTTCATGATAAACAGAGCATATAACTTCCAGTAAATAAAGAGAAACGCTCCTCTCCTAGACCTCAAAACCATTATAAAATTTCCCGTCAAACAACTTGCCCTGTCTACCTTATAGACTGTTACAACCACCAAATGTAATTGTGTGCTCAAAGTGTCTGCACACCTCCTCCAGGACACTCACTCCGCCATGTGGGCAAGGCCAGGGTTTCACATAAAAAGGAGAAACACTGGGAAAGATGTTTGCATCAAGGACTAAAAACTGTCTCCAGGTTCTCTCCAGGTTCCCTCCCAGGCTCTCAGCGCTTGAGTACAGGGCCTCCGTAGTCTGGATCTGCAATGGCCCCACTGGCCCAGGCGCTGAAGGCTCAGTCTCCAGCTCAGGGTGCTTTGGACAGGTGAGCTGGCCTCCTCTGATATGTGATTCCACCATGATACAGTACGCCAGTACAGGCCCAAAGCAATGGGGCCAAGCAACTATGGACTAAAAGCTTCACTGCTTGAACGGAAAGAAGCTTCTCCTCCTTTGAATTGACCTTGGGTATTCTGTCAGTGACGGGAAGCCGACTAACACAGGTTCCTTCAGTGATGTCAAGGTGTCAGCGGTCAGCACAAGAGAGAGATTTCCGTGCCGTGCTGGAAAGGGCATATGATGTTTATTAAAAGACTACCTTTGGAGCTATGAATTTTTTGTTAATCCAGATAGAAAGCAACCAGAAAACACTGTAGAAAAAGATGTGAAAAACCTATTTTAATGACAAAAGAAAACAAAGCCAATTGAATATTTTATATTATACTTTGAATTTAAGTATATGATCTTTTCTGAATTACATAATATACAGTATGCTAATTTCATTTTAAAAAATTTAATGTTTCTGATTACAAAAGTGTACATGCTTGTTACATAAAATTTAAAGCGCAGAATAAGTATAAAAAGACAATAAAAAAAACTTAGTTTACCATGAAGAGATAATTTATCAGCCTTAAAATTTTTTCACTTCCATTTAATACTTTTAGGTTTACATATTTTAAACACAATTTCGTTTTCACACAACTGGGCCATCATGATGTAGTTTTTGAAGTCTTTTTTTCTACTTAACTGGTGGGCACCCAACTTTTCCCCACATTTTCACTTTGTACACAATGCTACAAAAACAAGTTCCACATAGTGCTTTGTGTGCAGGGATCACATCTTACCAATAAAAATCCTGGATCCCAGTACACACTTTTAAGGTTGGGCTCCATGTTATCAAACTGCTACCACCTCGCAGGAGAGAAACGTATAATGCCCACGGCTGGGTCTGAGAATGTTTATCTCATGTTACTCCTCTCACACCTAATACTGCCTTAAGGCATAGCTGCACACTTCTCATTGCTACACATGGCTCACACTCTGACTTGTATTTTTTTGATTAGTAGTGAGCGTTTGCTCCTCCTCCCTTTTCTTCTGTTGCCTGCAATATCTCTTCCTTGTGAGTTTATCTGCACTGTCCATATTTCTACCTGGAATGCTACAGGAAAACTTTCATTCCAATCAACTACCGGGGAGCCACTGGTGTTCTCCTGCAATTTCATAAGCTCTTCCATGAATTTAAAGAATTTAGGTGGAGGCAAATGCAGTGCTATGTCCCTGAAAACAGTATCGATTCTACTCTCAAACAGGTCATGGCACCAGAGGATCTCCCTTCCCAAGGCTGACTTCTTGGTAACTGATACAAGTTATCCAGAGATAGGAAACTGAAATGCAAAGGCCACTGAAATGGAAAGTCCACGTGCTAATGGATTCAGGATTTTTTTGTTTTGATTCGGCTTTTCAGGGTCCCAGTGGTCTTGGCCCTGGGAGCTTATGTGAGACAGGTAGGTCCGCTCCAGAGGTCCATTTGGACTACGTTTCATCAGCACAAAGCATCAGCTTGGATTTATCTTCATTTCCATAATGCTAGTGTCGATAAGAAGGAAAACTGCCTACCACAGATGTGAAATAATGGGTTGTTTAATGACTCGGCCCAGGCAGTTTCCACACAGGCCACAATGTAGACTGCACACGCTGATACAACTTCGCTGGCAACAAAGTCTCCTAGAAGAAGGCTTTAGTATGAGCAGATTTTCTGCAGAGACAAAAACACATACTTGAGTCCTTCCTCCCTCCGTTTCACAGCTCTCGTCTCCCAGTCACTGGCAGAAGTCACCACTTCTTCGGCGAAGGAGTGCCGCTTTCCAAAATCCTTTGGCAGAATCTCCTAGAGATTTGTTTTTCTGCAGCTTCCTAATTTTAGAAACAGTCTTCAAAGAAAGAAAAAAAATACATAAACCCCTGACAAATTGATGTGAGAAGAAACTAACTCTGATTTAATTTTGAATTTGTTTCATGGAAAGTTTGACTTTATCATCTGCAGCCAGTAAAACTGGAGGTCATTTTTTTTTTTTTCCGGGGGGGGGACAGTAAACAAAAACATGTATGCCCTAAAATCAGATTATTTTTTCTAGTCAAAAAGCGTCGTGTGGTACAAATTCAAGATTTTATTAAAATCCTTTGTAAGCTAAGTGAACATAACAGCTCAGCAGTGAAGGAAGACTTTTTAATAAGGCAAAATAATGAGTTGTGTGAATAAACAAAAGAATGAAAAGTGTTAACTGTGACATTTAAGTGGTTACATGATTTTAATTATTCTTTTGATAATAAGCAGGCTTGTGATGTCTATTCAAGGCACTGAAACCTGTGCCTACTCTGGAATTTGCAGTTGAATTACAGCTCTGTTTTCTGCCCTTGGCAATTTCAAGGAAACAAATGGAAATGGTTTGAACGCGGTATAGAAACCTACCACCTACCAAAAGAATTTAAAAGGTGAGCTGGTAAGAACTAGACAGGGAGAGTGAAAAGAAATGCTTTTAAAAAGCCACCCGAGCACTGTCCTTATTTGTGAGAAGGAGCGAGAGGTCAGAAGAGCTAGTCGGAGAAGAGTCCAGAAGCCCAGCACCGGCCAGCCCCTCATTTGTTCTTGGCTGCCAGAGGTTTCCGGCTGATCTTTTTCGATTTGTCGTTATTCTTCTTCGGGGGTTCCGGGTTTGCCTGCATGTGTCTGCCGTAGAGGCTAGAAAGAGAAAGGGGAGAGCGTGAGGTCTCTCTTCCCAGCCCAAATTCCTTCTGGTAGAAACATAAGCAACAGATTCATCTCCAGAAGTAGTCAATCAACCAAAGAACACCTTTCAAAGATCCCTTGTTTTACTATATGTAACAATTTAAAGGGGCTGGAGGCATAGCTCAGTGGTAGAGCATTTGCCTAGCACGTGTGAGGTCCTGGATTTGATCCCCAGAACCATAAAATAGTTAAACACAATTGTCTTGCACATGCGCGTGAACACGTATGCATGTGTTCTGCAGCGAACAAGCCTCCTAGAACTTCCCACTCACTGGGCAGGGTGTGGAAACCTGGAAGAGGTCCTCTGGATTCTGGGTACAGCTCATGCTCAGGAAGACCAGTGTTTCAAAGGCCGTGAGTGTTTAGGTGGAGACATGACTAAAAGAAGTTTGGGCAGGAGAAACAGAGTGTCCATTTCGTGACAAGTGAGCACCACGCCTGGCCCAGCAGCCCAGGGGCCGGCTGATGTGACAAAGAGCAATGGGGTCCAAGTCCGGGCTGGCTGCTCACGTGTGATTGATATCGCAGGGACGGTGACCACACATCAATGCCACATTAATAAGTACTGCTGATTAAATGTTGACAAAGTGCCTTACAATTACAGGGATGGCATTCACTGCAGCGCGGAGCTGGCTCCATGGCTGAGGGGATTTAACTGAGCACCAGATAGTAATTAATCCATAATTTATGAGTGATTCTGATTAAACTAAATTAAAAGCCACCCTAAAATAAATACTGCTTAACCTTAACTCCCCTTATTGATATAACTGTGTCTCCCAGAGAGCCCGGTGCGTGTCTCGGCTCTCAATTTGTCCAAGGAGAGGCACCCGCTGACTCTCGCCCGCAGCTGCCTTGCACCGATGGGAGCCTGGTACAAACACTGTTCTCCGGTTCACACTGGTTCTAAGGTTCGGGTTCAGGAAGACCCGGACAACACCACTGGTAACCTCTCCACTGAATCACTCTGAAGCCACAGAGAATCTCCATTCCAGACAAAGGATTTTCTTTTTTCAAGGGGAGATATAGCTACTTGTCGCACTCTAAGATGTTTTCATGTATGCTTTTGACGTCAGCCTGAACACAAGCCTGAAGGTTAATGCTACCAGACTTGCAATCAACCGTCCATTCTTGACACTGGCGTTTTGTGCCCACACCGTGTGGCGCTCTTTAGCACGTACTGGAGCCCTTGATGACACCAATGCCCTGGCTGGCAGGCTGAAGGGAAGACTTAGCAACGTGGAGCTGACTGTGATTGGTGAGGGACGGGTGCACCCCGGCGTTTTCGTAGCTATATTATATGCTCTTCCCAGGAGTCTTCCAAGGACCTCCTTAGAAGTGGTACTAGCAGGGTCCCCCAGCGGTGGTGAAGAAGAGCAGGTGCCTTCATGGAGTTAGGAATGCAGAGTTTGGAGACGGATTTAGGAGCCAGAGAGAAGACTCTCCAGCCAGGTGTTGCTCTGCAGCTAAAGGGGAGGGTCGTTTGTTTTCTGTCAAGAAGGCGCCATCTGTGCTGGAAGGAAGTAACACGAGAGTTCACACATGGGCTTTCAGGCTCTGTAGGAGTCAGCAGTTTGGAGAGCTTTGTGCTACATAATGGAGCTGGCAGCCCACTCTGGCCCAGCCTGGCACTTGCCCCTTGGCAGTCATAGCAGAGCCACTTTCTTCTCTGACAGAATCTGCCACACAGGAAAATGCAACCTTGGACTTACATGGGGTCCTCTCTACCATGTTTCAAAAAGGATCACAGATGCTGGCAAGACCAAGCAGAGGACACCTTAGTGCCTTGAAAGCCAGGTTTAGGCAGAGCAGAAAGCAAGTCTCAAGTTACCTCTGATGCTACCCCTATTTCCCAAGCTGTTCCTTTCTACTGCTCAAAACCTTGGCGTATGTAACCTTACACGGCAAAAGGGACCGGCAGGTGTGATGGAGTCGGAGTCAGGCACTTGAGAAGTGAAGATCGTCCTGATTATCTGGGTGGGCCAACCTTACACCACTTCCTCCTTAGCACCTCTCTAGATAAAGCAAAGAGGTAGAAGAAACCCTGAGCTCAAGTGGAGCCATCTGCTATACAACCCCCTCCTTAATCAACACACCTAGAAACGTACTCTGCCCTCGAGGATCCTCCGATCCCTTCCTCCTAGGGTGCAGCTTGCTTAAGGCCATGAGCTCCATGCTTGGGAGCTTCGAGCTGCAGCGTGACATTCTGCGGAGACCTCTGTCTGCCCAGGTCACGTAGGGTCTTGGTAGCTCCAGTCACAGCCCCCTTACAGCTTCTTTTAGATCTCTCCTCTCCTTTCCCACCTTGTATTCCAGGAAAGGAAAAAGAAATAGACAATATCGAACTTTAAGGACTATAAACACCTACAGAAATATGGCGCCACAGTTCATGCACCTGGAAACTTGGGTGATAGGAAAGGGGGTACTGACAGCTGTGAAAGGCCAGGGGAGGCTGAAATTGCAGCTGCTGATCTGTGTCACATCCTGGAGGGGTGAGGAGCCAAGCTGGGCAGGGTGCATGGGTGGCCTTGGGGAACTCAATCCAGTCATTTCAGAAGGGGGTACCAAAACTCCTCGGCCCTGGGCAGGCTCTGCTCCCATTACGGAGGGATCTGAGACGCTCTGCTGTTTCCGTTCCTGCCCTTTACATTCAGACTCCACTGTGTGTGTCTGGATTTCCCAGGGCCATCCAGCAAGTCGCACAAAGGGCCAGGCCTGAAACCGCAACCATGGATATCTAAACCCAAGTTTTGACGCTTGCAGCTCCTGGCTCTGTGCATGCCTCAGTTTCTTCTTCTGTCAGAGGATGTCCTTTCGCTAGCAAGGTGGTCCAGTAAGCCTGGCACCGTGGCAAGTCCCTTAGAAACGGCCACCACAAGCTTTTGGAGAGAACGGCTGATGTGGTTAAATGCTAAGAGTGATTAAATATAGGTAATTACACGATTACCTTATTTCTTTAGGGCTTTTTCCTCTGAAAAGAGCACAGTCTTTTCTATCAATGTTAAATCCCCACACACCTCTGGAAGAAAGGTTTTAATCCTCTTTGAAGAGAGCAACTAAAGCTGACCTAGCTAAATGCATTGCCCCAGTTCCTTGGTGAGTCACTGGCAGGGCTGGAGGGCACAGGGTCTGCTGTGACATCCTTTAACTACTCCCTGTGTGGGCAGATGAGAGCTGGCCTTTTCCCGGGCAGCCACGCTCACATGGGGACAGGGCTGGGGCAGGCAGCAGCCAGAGCATCTCAGGGTCCAAAGTCTCGGTGCCATTCCGGGCTCCACCAGTAATGAGCCCCGGGGTCTCAAGGCGGTGAGTGTGGCGGGCAGATCAGCGGCCTCCAGAGGGGGCCACATCCTAACCTCAGTACCCGTGCACTTGTCCTTTCACATGGCCCAAGTGACCCTGCAGGCGGGGGGAGTAATTAAGGGCTGTGAGCTGGAGAGATAATCCTGGTTTTTAGGGTGAACTGAGTGTCATCAAAAAGCATTTTTACCCGCACCCTGGGATGCTGAGGGAGGACTGAAAGTTCAAGCCCAGCCTGGGCAGCTTACACCCTCCCCCTCTCCCTCTCCCTCTCCCTCTCTCTCTCTCTCTCTCTCTCTCTCTCTCTCTCTCGCTCTCTCTCTCTCACACACACACACACACACACACACGGCTGAGAATGCAGCTTAGTGGGAAGGCCCTACTTTCAATCCCCAGCAACTGAAAAAAATAAGTGAATAAAAAATTCTTGTAAGAAAGAAGAAGGCTGCTGGCTGGGAGATGCAGGAAAGAGGGGCCGAGAGGCGCAGGAGACGCTAAAGCTAGGAAGGGAAGGAGAGACTCGCACACTCTTGCCTCAAGTCTCTGGACGGACGCAACACTACACTGGCCCTGATCTCAAGACTTCTAATGTCCAGAGCTCTAAGCCAGCACATCCTTTGTTTCCAGCTACTACGTTTGTAAATAGGTGGTGATCAGTTGGAGCAGCGAGCGGGAACTGACGGGCTAAGCACAGAGCAGCGAGAG
Organism: Chinchilla lanigera; assembly: GCF_000276665.1. NCBI lineage: Eukaryota > Metazoa > Chordata > Mammalia > Rodentia > Chinchillidae > Chinchilla > Chinchilla lanigera. Next base: position 11,228,290 of record NW_004955429.1, on the reverse strand, counting down.
GGCCTGACCGGGCAGTGCACACATGAGCATTCTGCTTCCTTTCATCAAGAGTGAAAGTTGATTCCCAGGGCTGCAGATCACTGAGAGGAGAAGTTAAAGAACCAAGTTTCTAGAAGGGCAAGGTGTCCCCTAAAGACAGAATGGGGTATTCTTCCCACCTGGCAGGAAAACTGGCCCTCTCTGTCCCAGCCAGGACAGTCCTCGTCCCCCATCCGCTGAAGGTAAGAACTGGTGAGCCATGTCTTGATTGCATCTGGCTTTACTTTTATAGATGTGACTGAGTCACAACGTGGACAGGGGGTTAGCTACCCCTGGGAGGGTGGTCTCACCTGGCCAGCAAGGTCTCTAAGTTGTTAAAGCATCAAATACATGAAATAATATGGTCAATACAGCTTGTCTTCCTGATCATCCAGTTGCCTCCTCTCCTGACATATGCTGCTTCTCTCAGGGCTTTAGCGAATCCAGCTTCTCCTACCTGGCCTGTCCTTCCCATCCCTGCACTTGGGCAAACCTCAATCACCCCTCAGCTCCCGCTACCCGTCTGCTCCCACACAGCACGTCCCCTCTGTGCTCCCTGCCCTCTATGGCAGCTGTCTCATCTCACAGGAGCCCAGGACACCCCGTAACAGGGGATTCCTGGAGAACAGTCCAGGCTTTGCTTGCACCTCTCTGTCCCGCACCCTGTGCAGTCCTGATGCCGTGTGTACCGGGAACGCCACCAACTTCCACAGTCTGATGTCCTCATCTGCTAAGTGAAGGTGAAAACTGTCAGCTACTTTGGAGGGGATGGGGAAAGATTAAATTACACACGGAAATGGCTGTGTCCGTGTGGCACACACTAGGTGTTATGAAATGGTAGTGGCTCCCCCTGACCTCTAGTAAGGCTCCGTGACGCACATCACCTGGCCAGGTTCTTTCACATGTGCTATTGCCTGGAACCTGCGCTGTGACCACGTGTTTGGTAGACGGGCTCTGGCAAGCACCACCACCTGGTGATGTGAGCCTGAGAGCTGACAGAGGGACCCTGGTTCAAGGGCACCCGTGAAGCTGCAGCCAGTGGTGGGTGAAGTGCTCAGCCCAGGAAAGTAAAGGGGACTTTTGCACAGAGCCCTAGAAAATCTTTCCTCCCCTGAAATCTGAGGTTTCTAGAGGATAATTGGGAGATGATTAAAGAATGGGAAAAACCAACGAAGAGCACTTTAAAGCGACAGGGAAGGATGCATTACTCTCAGGAGTCTAATGAACAGGTTTCTAGAAGTTGCCAAAAATGATTTGAAAGGTGAGGTGCCTGAGGATGCTCTTGGCCGCTGCAGATGAGGAGTCAACCCTGCTCAGCTTCACAAGGGCCCTCATTCCAGGCTGTAAAGGTCAGTGGTAAACCTGGCCCTGGGCCCTGCCTGAGCTACTTGCTGAAGAACCCCCGGGAAAGACCACCACTGGAGGACACATAACGAAACGATTCTAGATTGCCCAGGTCACCAGGCAGATCGCTTTAGCAGGGTGGCATGAAGGCAGATTGCAGACGGGGCCACTGGAAACTCCATGCACCTGACCACCATTGTTGATTACATCAAAAACTGTACAGCAGAAGAAAACCCCAGCCCACCATAATCTGACCTGATTTAGCAACCAATATACTTTTAAGCACTGTGATATACATGGTTTTCAGTTATTGATACGTGAGTTTTATTTACTGTGGGCACCTTCTATTTTGGAAAATTCCATGAGCTTTATTGTTCCTGCTGGATCCAGAGCTCTGGCACTGACCATCACCTCCTTCTCTGCTGTAGCAATAAAGACCACCATGGGCCACCCAGCTCAACAGCTTCCTCCCTTAGACACAGGGCACTGTCCTTACTCTTCCTACCTCTTTGGAGAGCTCTTCAGACCATGCGCTCCTGCTTTTATCTCTGTATCCTCTTCCCCAGAAAGCTCACCTAATTTTACAGTGCCAGTGATTATCTCCGAGCACCAGCTCCCCAAGTCACCGTTGCCTTCAGTCTGCTTGGAGACTCAGCCAGAAACCCCAGAAAAGCAGGTGGAATTCTCCTCCCCCAGCGGCTTCCATGTCTCCACACCATCAGGACCAAATGCTGGCATCATTCTGACATGAGAGAAGTTCCCTCCACAGTACCAATTCTGAGGCTGGGACCACGGACCGATCTGAAACCCTAGACAATGCTGTGGGTGTATCTTTCAGCCTAAAGGGCTGTGGCTTTCATCAGTTTTTTAAAAGATTCATAACCCAGTGGGTCAGTTAGTCACTCTATGGCACTGTTTATTCTGATTCCCACCACCCTCTGAGTGTGTGCGTTCCTCTTTTCCTCCTTCTGCTGTCATGTGGCCATTAGCTTATGACAGTGGTTCCCTGGCTGGTCTCCTTGACACTGGTCCTTTGTCTCCTCCAGTGTGTCCTGCACCTGACTGTTAGAAGAGTCCCCATTCGGTGTGTGCACAAGGAACAGGACCCAGGGTCCCCTAGACTGACTGTGCAGCCTGGCACCCTGCACACACCAGCCACGGCACATGTGACTTGGGGCCAGCTCCCCCGCCTTCAGCTCTCCTGTGCAGTAAGAGTACCAGCGAAACACGACTGGTTCTGAGGCAGGCAGGGCAGAGCGCAGGAAATGACCATCCAGTGCGAGTTCCGCCACCTACAAGGCGAGTTACTTCAAGTCTTTCCAGAAACTCTGGTATCTCAGCTGGAAAACTGGACTATCTGCACACTCTTGACCTCTCTGGCCATCGGCCTGGCATGGGTTCTTTAGGGCGGTGTGAAGGAAACGCAAAAGTGCCAACTCAGTCAGCAGTCTGGGATTAACATTTCCAGCCAGCCAACCTTCCTTCAGGCCTGGTTTTTTGTTTTGTTTTGCTTTTGCTTTTTAGTTTGGCTGATCCGCGTTACTGGCTGGAATGGCCGGCTGGGTCCTTTCTACAACTCAGATCCATTCAAGCTTTCAGGACCTGCGATCTTCGTTACTTCTTCCAGCCCCCGCCCCATTCTGCTTTTGCTAAGGATCATGGGATCTGTCGGGATCTTCCCATTAAGTCCTTGACGATACATAAAGTGATGTTTATACTTGGAGATTATTTCAAAACATCAGAGTACGTTGGCGATAACACAACCTCTATACTAACACTACTACACAATCATTATTCACTGCCACTATGATCCAGTGAGCTGGTCCTGTTAAAATCTTTCATTTTCAAATGAGGAAAATGGTGTTTTGCAACTTGAGTCCTGGGTCAAACCCAGTTCAAACCTGACTGAGTTCACATGTCAGGCATCTTCTTCAGGTGTCTCAGTTTTGCCTTCTTAATAAGACTACCCTTCTCTTGAGAGTGGAGAGTACAGGCTTGACTTCTTTTGTATTCCATACACTCAAGGCACCGCTAGGAACACATTGTGTGTGATGTAAATATTGTGTTTCAGGATGCCAGGTATATGAGAGGTACAATATGCTGTTCTGAAGTCATTTGTTCGTGTCATATGCCTCCCTACTGTTGTTTTGGGAGTTTCCATGGAAAGTCCTTCTTCAGACCAAGAAAAGCAGCAATTTTAAAATCTAAGTAGATGGCTAGCAGAAATAATAGAGGGAAATAATAGTGCTTATAATCTAATCTGATGGTAGGATGCTAAATTTAAAATCCCTGCAAATGAATCTGTGGACAAAGTGTGAAGCTTATTTATTAATAAGTATTTGCAGCGTCTTTGTTCATTCTAGCAGCCACCAGGAGCTGATGACAGAGCCTTAGCACATAAATTGCTGAGTCTTAAAGAAAAAAATTTAGTCATCCTGGTCCTAAGAGGAGTCTCATTAATTTAAAAGGCAATGACTTCTTTTTTTGTGTGAAACCAGAGCTCCAAGAGACAGTTCCATGCCATTCACTAGTGGCAGTGCGGGTCTGTCGCTGTCTTTTCCATCAAAATCCTCACCGTTCTCAGTTCTCAACGCATAGTGTGTAAAGAAAGTGTAAACATACATGTGTAAGCGGTGTCTATAAAAATAGCCAAAAGGAATGTGTAGCTGGCTGAGCACAGAATCAAGCTGTATAAAAATACAAAATATATGGCTGTTCTAAAAACACGTTATACATTCCAGACTTGCTCACTGCCCCGCAAGAGAGGAGAAATGAGGATTCTGGCAAACCAAAACTAACAGTATCATGCACAAAAGCTGCTCATTAAACTTCATCATCCTGTCAACTCTAATGATGCTTTTACTTAATAAAAATTCCCCGAGCAGTTGCAAGGATATTAGGCAAGGTCTTCGGTTATGTATCAGAGGTCCAAGCTGTCACCAGCAGGCATGCAGTTCAGGAGGTATGCTCCCTGGGGAAGGAGCAAATCCAGCTCTCACGGAATACATGCAGAGAAAAATCAATAACTCCAACTTGCTTCCCTGCTTAAGCATTTAAGAAAATAGGTAATCCTTTTAAATTAAACTACAAAGTGCTAAATGTTGCAATTTCCAGAATAAACTCAAAGGCGAAAGGAAATAAGTCCAAGGGCGCTGTAAGTTTCTCAAACAAGCTACTTCCCTGGTAGACTCCGTACCTGGGATGAACATTTCTTTATGGGAGAATTATTTTAGTAAGTGGCATTTGTACTGATTGAAAGGAGACACTCAGTTTTACACATCTATATGTTTGCAGTACACACACAGATATAAAAGCCTAGCTGCAAATATGAAGAAAAAAGCTAGGAATTTTTATTTATGGGCAGTTTACCCCTTTAGAAATTATTCTTAAAACCCACTACTATGAAAATCCACTAACTAGTAAGTCAAGTTACAAAATAATAATTTTCTAATTTCTTAGCGTGCATACCTGGATGCTACCCTGCATCATCAAAGATTATTATGGTATTTTATTCATATTATATGACCCACTTTAAATTTTACGTCCTGTTCACACAGAATTAGCTAAAGAGATCATCAGAGTCAGGGGAAGAGGAGAGTGAGGCACCACCTGAAAACATGAATATAAAGGAAATTAGGACTGTCCTCTGCGTGTTAAACGGTAAAAGCAGCACAAAATGGATCAAAGCTGAAATACGACAAGTCACTCAGAAGAACACAGTATGATTCCGGGGCTGGCGGCCATGGCTATAACCAGACCCAGGCTACTGACAGAACTGGACAGGGAATATGCCCATCAGCGGGGAGCGGGTCAGCAACTGAAACAGTGGGGGAAGTGCCGCTGGTGAAGAAGGGCGGCGGGGACCAGCAGGCTGTGAACCCTGCGCATGCGCTGTCAGGGTTCTATCGCCACAAGCGTGGCACCAAAGGCGGACCGAAATGCAGACTGCATGGTCCAGTCTCTGGCGAGCTCCCCCTTCCTTCGTCCCCTGCCCCCACCCCAGATCCTCACCCACTTCTGATGTGGGTCGCCACTCCTCCCTCTGTTCTTTTCAAGGTCTCCCTGAACTGGGCCCCGGCCCCAAGCCCACTTTACAGATGGAGGAAGGGAGACACCAACAGCTCCAACGCTGTGGATAAGAACGCAGCCCTTGGACTCCAGAGTCTGAGGTTGCCGCCCCTGGCCTTGTGTCACACGATTCATGGCTCAGCCTCCAGCCCCCAGGATGTACCCGCCCCTGGCTACAGCCACTGTTCACACACAAGCCTGGGTCCAGGAGAGCCAGGGCGCAATGGGCCTAAGACCTTAGCTCCAACAGGCAGAGAGAGAAAGTCCTTTCCTTGTCTTTCACTTAATTAGGAATGATAGGACTCGAGGTGTGCTGGTTCTCACCTCAGCCAGGGGTGACAAGAATCCACCCAGGACAGAAACCAGCACAGACAAAGGACTAAAAGATGGAGGGTTTGAATTAGGTGACGCTGTGTGGGCCCTTCTATCACGACATGCCCGGAGCCCATTGTTCAGCTGGATTATTCTTATAAAACCATCAAGCAATGCCCTCTGTCTCTTAGGCTTTGCATTCCTGCAATCGAAGGGCATGTTGAGTGCTGACTAATTTTACACGAGAATTGCCCCACCCAGCCTTCTGTGCCCACATCTCTGACCATATTTATCTCCTTGATACCATGTGTCACAGCAATTATTCTGCTTATTAGATTACTACTGTTTCCTGCCTCTCCTAATAGAAGATTAGTTCGTAGACAGCAGGAATCTTGTCTGTCTTCTTCAGCGCCTTCTGTCTCCAGCATGCTATGAACGCATCATTGATGTTTATCGACTGACTGACTGAAAGTTTGTACCCTTGCGTTTACTAGGATGTACTGAAGGAATCAACTGTGTGCGTGACTTCCTAGCTGGATCACTGGTGACTCTGGTCAAGGACAAGATGGAAATCACTTCTGTTTCTCTAGATCCAGTGCTTGGCACACAACAGTCACCTGGTACACACGGACTTAATGAGAATCTCAGTTAAATAACATTTCGTGATGTCCTTGTTTCCAACCCCATGGGCGGCTGTCCACTGAGGATTGTCAGACTTCATCCTCTAGGGAGATTCTCTTTCAGCCCTGGGACCGGGGGCTCCACTGAATTCCTTTATGGTATGATGGATTTTCAGTGAATATGAGTCCTATCCATTGTTAGTAACAATGAGTTGATAGATTTTATGAAAGAGAACTCCTTCATAAAAACATTATAAAAGCAGTGATTCTTTTCCCTTTGCTTTGGGCACACACAGTAAAAATAAGAAGAACCTTTTTTCCTTGTGGAAGCCTCTTCTGTACGGCCACACAAGGGTCCTTCATGAGCGGCTCGGCAATGGTCCTGACCGCTTCAGTCACTGAGGGCACCCTCACGATAGCAACCAATGTAGCGCTCACTGCACACAGCACTCTCTATGTATTACCTAATCTGCGCCTTAAGCAATGCCCACAAATGAAGCCGCCCAGGATCCACATCCGTCCGATGGCCATAGATGTAAATGAAACTACAATTACCAATCAGCTGTCACATAACTAGGAATATCGGGATCAAAAAGAAGCCTTTCCTATCTCTCTTTCTTGTTTTTTAAGGTAAGGGCAAGGGGCAAAAGCATACAGAGAATAGTGCTATTGCTAACGCCATCACTACTATGTCTCCTCCTCCTCCTCGTGGCTGGTGGCACAGACTCTGCCCATGACAGTGTCCTTCCTTTCCAGTGACTTGACCGCAGCGGGTGACACACAGCCAAGTCAAGAGAAGGCCGGACATTAAACACAAGCACAAAGCTATTGGTATCAGAGTCCAGGGCCAAGACTACTGACTTGGGACTCAGAAGGTTCTGGAAGGAACTGCTCACTGGATGCTCTGTTTCTCCAAAAAGAAAAGGAGGTCTTGGGATTTGCAAGGGGGTAGGAACTACCGCACATGCGTGATGACGCCACACACCCTGTCACTGCAGGGCAGACCCCACACAACAGTGGGGTGTTCCATGGTACTGCACCCAGCACCCGCTGCAGAAGCACTGGGGGCATGCACTTTGGGCGGTCTGAGTTGGGCATCTGGTGGAACTTACACATTCTACCTCTGAGACTTGCAGAGCTCTACAGTCACACGAACTCACTCAGCCCTTAACTAAATTATGATAAATGAAACCTCACAGGGCTCACATCTGTAAGGTTCCTGCTCTGATCTGGTTAGGATGGGCCATGGTGTCTGAGACTGTAGACAGCATTGAATTATTTTTCCTTTCCTCCACTATCAAAGGATTTCTGGTGAGGTGAATCACATTTTACATATGCAGCAAAAATGAAAACAAAACAAAATACCCAGAACAGCCGAGAGATTCAAAACCAGAAAACTCCCAGCTGCCTACTACCCGCATGGCGCTTTATCCACGAGACTCTCCCCGGGCGAAAAGCAGCAGCAGGCACCTGGTACCTTTTGCTGTTTCCTGGGCAAAGCCAATTTCCGTCAGCAGCGCTCTCTCTGCCATCTCTGTGACAGGGCAGGTAAGCCAGTCTGTGCTCTTCCTCCCCTTGAGAGTCCAGCCTTTGAAGTACTGGCCAGAGACACGAAGAAGGAGAGGAGCCCAGCTTTTTGTGGGCAAGGAGATGTGCTGCTATCCAGAAAGGTGGTATTCAGGGACAGGTCACCACCCATCACCTGAACAACAGAGAAGGTATTTGTGGCAGCTCAATAGTAAATGCATCTTTGGATGCCACCTTCCTTTTAATTCTTTTATCCTGAGTCTTATGGAAAAATTAGTTTCCTAAAAAAGTTTTGAGACAGAGTCTTGCTAAGTCTCTGAGTGGCCCAGGTTGGGCTCAAATTTGGAATCTTCCTGCATCAGCCTCCCAGACCAATGGGATTAATGGCATATGCCACTAGGCACAGTTTCTATCTATTTTTTAAATCAGAGCTTTAAGATTCTTAGAGAAACTGTTGGTCTGCAAGTACGAAAAGGTTAAAAACTAAGATGCATGGGTTAGGTTTTTTTGTTTTGTCAGATCCGTGAGGGGATTCCAGGTACCAACAAGGAAGCCAGGTGGAGCCCTGGACTCCGGAGAGGACTCCGGGTGGGGCCCTGGACTCCATGAGGGGATTCCAGGTAGCAACAAGGAAGCCAGGTGGGCAGGAGCTCTCCGTGTCAGTTGCCCCCAAGAGGCAAAATGGTAGTTGTAGGTGGGAGGGAAGAGCTTACGCTTGTTACATCAGCCCCTTGCATCCAAGAATCTCTAGTGCTTCATCGAAGAATCTCACCCATAAAACACCCCTGAAAGGTGTCAGAACATTCTAAATGCAGATGGCGAAACTGAGGTGGAAGTGAAAGTGTGAGGTGGAGATGCCAGAGGGACAGGGTAGCTGGAAAGCCCCTCCCCAACCTGGTACAATGACACTGTGGGTGCAAGATCCCAAAAGGAAAGGGAGTAGTCACTCAAATATCAACAAGGCATGTTCTGGGACAAATGACAGGCTTATAATCTAGTTTACTTAGGGAGAGGGCGATTGAGTGTGGGAGAGAATGAACAGGAATCTTTCTGCAAGCTGAGCACCTGTGTGGAAATCAATACAAGGCAAACGGTTAGAAATTGTTCTGAAACTCATCTGTAATTCTTGGCAGCTGGGTAATCTTGGACACGTTACCTAGCCTCTCTGAGCATTCTCTCTCATCTGTAAAATAGGATTGATAGTAACAGCACATACCTCCTAGGGTGGCTGTAAGGAAGAAATAACACAGAGTGCTTAGCGGGTACCAAACAGGTGCTCAATAAACCACAGCCATTGCATACCGTGCTCAGAACCAAGGCTGCCCATTCCACACTTGGGTGAAGCCACAAAACTGCAAACTGCCTTATGGTTGCCTGCCCAAAGTTTTACACAAAACACAGTTTCTTTCCAAAGAGATATTTTTTAAAAAAGGTTGTATTATGTATGCTTGAGGAAAATAGCAAATGGCCAGGAACATAAGGAGAGTCCTTGGATATGAAACTACCAACAAGTTTAGTCACTTTCTGAGCCTGGTTGCCACTGACTTATAACACACAGCCCCTGAGTCAACAGCAAATATAAGTCTTCAGGAAGGGGCTGGATTATGCTCTGTCCAGGGTCCTGACTGGGCAGCTCTCCAGGACTAACCGGGAAAATGAGTGAGGGTGTGGAGTGCAGCTCAGCCCTCCTCACACTCCAGCTCTCCCATTCCCAGGCTAAGCTGTTCCCGGATCTATTCAGATGGGAACCACATTACGTAAGAGCCAATAATCTTTATGGTAACTCTGCAGTGAAAGTGTCATTTGTTGTAATGAACACTGATCATAAGTTAAGCCCCTGGCTACACTCTCCGTTATTTTTCATTATACTGTTCCTTGCTCTGTTATACTTCAGGAGTACTGAGGGAATTCACCCAACCATGTTCGCTAGTCAGCGCTTCGTTACTCAGATTAGCTTCTGCTAAGATGCAATGGAGCAATTTGCAAACACACCGATTCTTAAGGAAATGCATCAGACACTGGTTATATGTTCTCTTTGCTGATGCCAGCAGGCGGCCCTCCCCCTTGTCTTTCCCCCTGATTATTTGTCCCCTTAATTTGCTATTTTCCTCTCTACTTATCTTCCATTCCATTCACAGTACGGTTCTCCAGGCCCAAATCTGAGAGCACATTAACAACAGGTTTTGGGGTACTTTTTCCTGCAGTAATAACTCTCTGTTCACTCAATGCCCAGAATAATGTTTCTAAAATCATCATTGCCTCTCCTACACCTCTCCCTTGCAAACACCACACTGCTTACATTACAGCCCCCCCCCCCCGCTTTAACGGACAGTAACTCCAAAAGGCACGCCAGCGAGGAAAAGCTGGAACGCTTCCATGTTTTAAAAAAAGCCCAAATGAAAAATTCATTTTGCATGTTGTATATTAAGCGTGAGAGTGGAGTTTCCATATGCCTCTGTTCTTCGTGCTCTTGGAGGCTGTAAGTCCCCAGGGAGACCACGTCACTGCCACAGTTGAGCGGTCACTGACCAGCACAAAGGCATGGAGACCTCATGGATTTATGCCAAGCACTGGGCCTCTGGCAGAAGCACTAGTGGCTCCGCCCGTCTAAATGGGAATGGGGCCTCAGCAATCCCCACTGGACACTGGGTGTCTAAAGCAAGCACTTTTCATTAGACTATTAGCTTTGATCCTGTGTGCCACGGTGCCAGGGAATAATTTAAGGGTAAGAAAGTGGTACCTACGGGGATTGCAGATCTGGACTCACCACTCTGGGTACGATTTTTGGGTCAGGTGGTCCTTTTCAGGGAAATCCACCTCAGTGGGGAGATGTGTCCAGGCAGGCATGCCACAGTAATGCCATGTTTTCTGACTACGCGTTCTCCTGATAGAGATCAGAGAAGAGCTGAGAAGAAACTTTTCTTAAAATGTCTACAGCTCTTGAAAAGCAACACTAATTTCTTTTTCCAGACATGACATAGTGCTTGCGAGGGGGCAGAAGACAACTGGTGGTTGTGAAGATCTTATGCACAGTTAGAACACAAGGAACACTCTCACCCAGGCCAGATTCCATGGGAGCTTGGGGTCATGGGGAAAAATTACTGGGCTGGCTTCTGGGATACCTGCAAGGAGGGCAGGCACAGAGTCAAAGCTAGAAAAAAAGCAGTGAGTTCATCACAAGGGTAAGGAAGGCAGTTCTGGTAATGTTACAATGAACTGTATGCACCTACCTTATGAACAAATATATAAAAGGTAAACAAAGTATCCCCGTACTTAAGGGAAATGCTCAAGCCCAGTAGTTAACGCAATCTCAATTTCAAATCAGGTATAATAGATGAGAATTTAGTTATTAGTACTTTACTGAAAAGGATATCCAATGGGCATAATGTTCACCATACTTTTTGAACTTAAAATGCAATTATTATGAAGTACTAGGAAATTAATGAATGGAAAGACACAAATGGAAGGATATTTAAGTAAATAATACCACCTGGGATAATGTTCATGTTGTCTCAAAACGTCCTGTGCATTCACTAGCATATGAGTATCCGCTTGGTAGCGTGTAACAAGGCATGCTGTGTGTTTCTCACACGGTCCTGTGGAGCTGGCTTCAGTTCCAAGTCTTCTCTAGGCAGAGTGGATGGTGATGTGCCCCACTATCCATCTCCCTTCTGCGACAGCAGCAGGCATAAATGCTGTGACTAAGTGTGAGCCAGTGTAGGCACACACTGTGTTTCTTGGAGTCTCCCTTGGTAGCTAAGGCTGCACCCCATCCCAGAAGTGGTTGTATTAAAATAGGAACTGGGGATCTGGCCCAGTAGTAGAGTGCTTGTCTAGCATGTGCAAGGGGCTGGCTTTGATCCTCAGCACAGGGAAGAAATAAAACAAAAAGAAAAAAACAATACAGTGAAGACAGCAGATTCCGTCCATGCCCTAGTTTCTGTCAGTGTGTATTCTGAGGGGAAGGAATGTTCTGTGTGGTTTCCAGGACGTGTAACTCAGCCCTTGGCCCAAAGACACAGCAAAGCAACTCTGAAGGACTGCTGAGCTCAGACATACGGACATATATGCGCTTGCACATGTACAGAATACAGACACGTCTTAGAATCATAGCAAAAAAACAAACATAGGGCAGTAACATGAACTATATCTTCTTTTACTTTTTCACTCCTAAATTCCATTTAAAAAGAAACAGAAGTTGATTATGACCTATTAAGAAATTCAGAAGAGGGTCAAAAGAAAACTGCCAGCAGTAACTTAAGCATAACTTCTAGTAGCATTTTGGCATATTTCTTTTAAGTTTTCACCCAATGTACTTTAAAAATAAAGCAGTAATAATCAGTGTACTGACAGGTTTTAACATTTATCTGTTTGGGGACAGACTGCTTCTCAATTCTGTTTTAAAAGAATAGCAACTGTAGCAGTGTGGCTTTAGGGAAATTATTTAACTTAGCTTTAGTTTTTCATATTGAAATAAAGAGAGATAAGTAATATCCACTGACATCCTTGGACTTTGGTGATAATTACAAGACACAATATGTTGAAAGCAAGTAGTCTCTCACAAAATGTAGGCCTCTGTTAAAGGAAAGGGTGGATAACACAAGAGACGATTTCTCATTGGGTTTTCCTGGCAGGAACCATACCCGCACGCAAGTCAGAAATGTAAGGGAAGGGTTGTGGGGTCCAGGCTTCCTCCTTCCAGTGAGATTCCTTCGAGAGCTGACGTCAGTAGGAACACCAAGTAACTCACTTCTGCTGCCAGGGCTGAGGGGCGGCCCGGCAGATCTCAGCATAGACCAGAGCCACTGTCGTGTTAGGGAAAGGGGAGTAACAAGCCTATTTAAAGAATGCTAAGAAAAGGTTGCTAAAACCATAATGTGTGTATTTTTAGATATGCATACCTAACAACGTAACAACTTCAGATCAAGGATAAAAATAAGAGTATGTAACGTAACTCTGCCCCCTGCCAGTGGAGATTTGGCAATGTCTAGAGTGCTATTTTATGTAGCTGTCACCCCCAGAGGTGTGGGTAGAGCCAGAGATGCTGCTACACATCCCACAATGCACGGGGCAGTCTCCCACAACAAAGAATTATCCACGTGGCTCATGGCTTGAATATGCTTGTTCCTTCCAAAACTCATGCTGAGAGTTAATCCCCATTATAAGACATTAAGAGGTGAGACCATGTGGCACCTTCAAAGGGGATTAGGACTGTGCCTTTATGAACAGATTAATTTGCTGGTGTGATTCATGGGTTAAGGGATTATGCGGAAGGGGGGTCTGCTACAAAAGTCAATTTGACTCTCTTGCCCTCTGATCCTTTCTACCATTTCAGAGCTCAGCCAGCAAGAGGGCCATCAACAGGTGCAGCCCCTCCACCTTGGACTGGAACTGTGAGCCAAAGTAAACCTTTTTTCTTTATAATGTACCCAGTCTGTGGTACTGTGTTATCAGCAACTGAAAAAAGACGAAGGCAAGACCCAAATATGAATAGTCATGAGGCTGAAATATCCTGGCATAAACAAGGCTTAGAAATGGAATTAAACCTGAGACCCTTTCTGAATATTAGAACTAGGGGCACACGGCTCTGTTTCCCTGATGCTGCCAGTGCCCGCCAGCCGTACCGCATCGCCCTGCACAGATTCCAAAAGACGTTCTGTGAGAGGGCTGCATGTGCACAGACACAGACTGTAAGCGCTAATTCCTATGAAAGTGTCTTCACTAAGGGCAAGTGAGACTAATTTATCATTTGGAAGACAGCTCTAAAGTTTCTTTTGAAAGTATATTTTGGGATATAAACTGACTGTTATGGTTTGTGTCTGGGTGTCCCCAAAAGCCTCATGTGGTCATGGGGCAGGCTTTCAGAGTTTGATTGATTATGGGTGTGAGAGCTACACCCGCCCTGGGGTGGACAGTTTGCATATGTAAGGGAGAGGAAGAGGCTGCTTGCAGCCATTCCTCCTTTTTAGTGTTTGTTGCTTTTGCTGTGTTCTGCTACCATGAGCTGGAGCCCTCTGCCACGTGCCACTCTGCCTTGTAACTTGCCAAGTATGGACTAAAACCTCCACAAACTGTAAGCGAAATAAACCTTTCCTTCCTTAATTTTGGGCGTCAGGTGTTTTGTCCCAGCAATGAGAGAAAAGTAACCAAGACACTGACTTAAGGAAAAGTATTATAATATATATTTTTGAAAAGACAGGTACTATTTGGATAGGGAAAATCTCTCTGGAACAGTGTTTTTGTTTTTATTTCTTCTTTTGTTGCTTGTTATTTGTATAGATATCATTTACACTGGCTACTGAATAGATTTTAATTGTACATTGGTGATGATGACGTAGGTTAGTAAAATTCTTCAAGCCATAAAATGAAAAGCATAGATCTACCATTTCCAAATTTTCTCTCCCTTTTTCTTTTTTAAATGGGACTGTGCCTACAGTAATAATATTCAGAGATTTCACAACCATGGCACTGGGGCAGCACTGCGAAGATAACAATTGGTGATTCTAACTAAAGCAGCAAGTAGTTTATGGAAAAGTTGGGAAAAAAGATTGCTCTGATGTCTGAATTAATTTCCACAGCCAAAGGTCATAAGCTAGACCCAGAATGGGTTTATACTTACACACAAAGACACACATCCTTACCTCTCCTACCTGAACAAAAACTAGCACTGGGGAGAACGGATGAGAAAAACGAAGTTCAGTGGCAGAGCCTGAGGAGAGAAAAGCATATCAAACTCAGCTCCCTGAGTCTAAATCTACAGATGAGGGCTTTGTGAGTTCCCAAGCCCCGAGCTCAGGGCTTAGAACCCTTGACCATGAGTTACTGCTGGATGATTTCAAAGAAGCACTAATCAAACAAGTTTGTAAAGGCACTTGAAGCATCACACATTCCTGGATGTGAGCCTTGCAGGAAAAGAGCCGGGACACCCTGGCAGGTGGTTTAACATTGCAATTCACAAATACAACTCATACACTGAATGTCTAGGTTTAAAATTCAGAGAGGATTGCACATTAAAGTACAAATCAAGCCTGGGGTGGGGGCGGAAGCCCTGTGATCATTAAAGCTCTCTATAAGGGAAAGTAAAATTTAAAAAGAGGACATTATAACTTAATCTTCATATGATCTTTCTTCAGTTGCTAGGGATTCACAAAAGGAGGATTCAGCGGATATTAACATATCAGCGTCAAAAGAGCTGCACAATGCAGGAAAGTGGATTGGGTTTGGAGTTGCTTCCTAGTAAGCCCCTTGTTCTAGGCATAATTTTACTAACAAGCTGAATGACCATGTCAGGTATACATAGTGCATTAAGTCCCCAGCTCAGGGTGCTAGGTCTCTACAGCAAGCCCATCTGTGTGTGTGTGTGTGTGTGTGTGTGTGTGTGCGTGCGTGCACGTGTGCACGTATCCATGTTCATGTGTGTACAGGTATGCACGGCATCAGCAGAATCAGTAACAGTGGACACAGAGACCCAGAATTCCAGCGAGGAAGTGGACATTCCCGTATGATGCATTATTAGCCTGATCGCTCTCCTACCTTTGGGGGCTGTCCCTTGCTCTTCTCCAACTGGAACTCATCTTTCCTTAGATCCAGTTCTAATCACCTAAAGCATTTCTGCCCAGGGTCCTCAATCCCTCCCCTGAATCCCACTTTTCCAATGCGCTGGGTGTGCTCTAACATCCCCAAGGATGAGACACCTCCCGTCACTTCCACTGGGGCTCCCCACTGCAACCCGGGGAGACAGGGAGGGCACCCATGTTGCGTGAAAACCTCCCTCCCCCACGCCACACTTCTCTTATGCCTCTTATATCCAGAGGACACTCTGACTCGCTGTCAGAAATACTGGTTCCTTTTGTGCACACTCCTCAATTAGGTGCGTATCTTGCAGGCAAAGACAGTATCTTATAAATCTCTGTCCGCACAGCCTGGTCTCCCACACACAAAGTATACTTAACGGATAATTGCTCAAGGGCTGATTGATTAAAAGAGCCTCAGACTTCCTTCCTTCACAGGTTCCCAAGAAGAAATATACCATGAAACTGAAGGATACAGCTGGCTTCCTAATTAATATTAGTCACTTGGCAGTTCTTAATTAAGAACTCTATAATAAAGACCCACCTTTCCACCATGCCAAGCGGGCATCACCTTCATTAGATTGGAGTGATGTCACTGCAACTTCATTTCCATGCTCTTTCCTCTCCCTGCCAGATGGGACCATTAGCTGCGTAGTATTTATTAATATAATAAACAAAGACAAGTGCAGAGGCTTGGGGAAATTCAGGCAGAATTAGTCACTTATGCTCTTTCAGTCCAAGCTTTACATATAGGCTGAAGGAAGGCTTCTGTGCTCCTGCTCCTCAAAGGAAGCGGGCCAGGCTGGACGTGGGAAGCAGGCTTTCTCCTAGGCTCTGACTCTGAAAAGAGCTTGTCTCCCTGGGGTCCTGGTATTGCTCTGCTCCCCGCAATTACTCTCATTATACTAAGAAGCAATATTCAGGGATAGCGTGTCCCTGCCTCATGAAAAGAGTGGAAAACATTCAAAAGAGTAATGTTACAGTTTTCTTCGGCATGGTCACCTGGTCTCTGAGGGTGGCTGTCTTAGTCATGTTCTTATTTCTAAGACAAAATACTCAACAGCCACAACTTAAAAGAGGAACAGTGTATCTGGCTCCTCGTTTTAGAGGACTCAGTCCACGCTGGGCTGGCTCCGAGGCAGGAAGCGCGGGGTGGAAGGGCCTTGGGGGAGGAAAGCTGCTCCCCTCATGGTGGCCAGGAAGGAGAGAGAAGGGAGGAACCAAGGGGCAGGGGATACATCCTTCCGTGTCACATCCCCAGTGATCCTCCTCTTCTGACCTTGTCCCAACAGCCTACTCAACCCCTGAACTCAGCATGAGATGAAACTCTGGGTGAGTCCAATGCCTCCTGATCAAATCACCCTCCAAAACGAGGCCGCCGAGCTCGTGAGAGTCTGGGGGACATTCTGGAGCAAATCACAACAGTGGCGAAGTGGCGTTCCTGCAACAGCAGTGTCCAGTGTGTTCTGACCAGGAATTGCATGGCACCCTTTCAGCTCTGTGTATGAGCATGAACTATGAACTGGTCAAGTGTCCTCTTCAAAGCCCTGAAGTGGGCATCGCCAAGGGACGTGTGCCACTGTTCTGGTATGTTAGTGTCCTCTACCACACTCAAGCGTCCTCACTGTCTAATGAACTCTTTGGCTACCCTGCTTATTAGGTAAGAGGGAGAACGTGGAGGGAGGTCAGAAGGTGTGAGTGTATGGAATCCACACGAGGTACGCACTTCCTCCCCCGGAGGGTCTGTTCCTGCTCTAAGGAGTTGAGGCAAGAGCTTGGGCTTTGAAGGAACCCAAGCCCAAGTTTTGAACCCAGGTCTTCTCCTAGGCTGGGTGACCTGGAGAAGGGGCTCAGGTGAATCTTCATGACTGACGAACAGGGATCAGCCACAACAGTACTGCAGCATTGGAAAGTTGGGAAACACACGCACAGCTTCTGGGCAGAGCGGAAGGCAAGTGGAGGAGTGCACCACATTCTAATCAACCGTGATCCATCCGGCCCACCCAGGCCTGTCTTGAGGCACAAGGGAGGAGGCCACAGTGGGCTAAATGCAGGCCAGCTCTGCATCTCAACCCTGCGATTTCCTCCTTTGTGCTTTTGGGAAGCTACTGAAGTATCAGTTGCCACACCTGAAAAAATATGGATAAAAACCAGAGTACGCTTATCTCAGGGGTGGCCATGCTCTCATCTTTCCAGGATGCTACAGGGCTGTCTGTGGTTGTCATGATTGTGGGGAGGTCTACTGGATGCATTCCTGGGTATGGGTTTGGGATGCCAGATATCTTTTAACAGCAGGCCACACCAGCAGTGTTAAGGATGGGCTCCCTGGCTGTCTGACTTCTCCATGTTCCACTGGACGGTCAGGTGAAAACCTTATCATCCCAGGGGTCTAGTACCTGAGTCAGTTTTACAAGTGGACACAAAGCATTTTCTGGTCAGTATCAGTGTCAGCTAGACATTCCAGAGGTGTGACTTTGGTACAAACCAAGGTGAGACTGAATTGTGTTTTGCTTTGTTTTTGGAGCTTTTCTAAGAACTGTTCACTATTTTATACAAACGTATCACTGGCAGTGTGGTCATTTTCAGACTTTGAGTAGCTGGTACATCACATCTCTTTCAGACTACCATTAGGGCCACCAAGTTCATGGAATTTTTATGCAGACACAAATGTCTATTATTTCCCATGCTCAAGGACAGTCAGGATCAGAATTTATATATTGAATGTATTGTATCAGAATTATTATATTGAATGGGAACATGGCCACCCCTGAAATAAGAAACTCTATTCCTTTAACTTCTCCATTATATTGTAGCTAGGGGATTATAATGTCTCTGCAATCATTACCTGGTAGGTCTTATTATTTATATGATCTATTCCAGGACAGTAGCGGCAGTATTTGACAATTTTTGTTTTTTGTTTTTTAGGTACCGGGAATCGAACTTGCACTTGCTAGGCAGGCGCTTGTACCGCTGAACTACATCCCCAGCCTGGTATTTGTAACATAAGGGATCTGAGGGTTGAGAAACTGACCTTCCTCATGGGGCTGCTGGGAAAGTTAAGTGAAATAAGTGAGCTAGGGCATTAAGCAAGGGTCCAGCATGTAGCATCTGCTGAAGAAACTTGGCGAGTATCATTATCCGCGGTATTACCGCTCTCCTAGTAACCAGTCTCTCCTTCATGTTGCTTAACTAACTGCTCATAGAAAATGAAATTTACTTTTTGCTTCTCTGGATACTCCATCCAGAGGTGAAAGCGGAGTGCTGAAGGGCATCTGTCTGAATCCCAGGGAGACTGATCGCCCATGGCAAACCGCCCAGAAGGGAAAGAGATTTTTCCCAATAGCTCTGACACTCACAGAGGGTACTTCATTAGCTTGTCCATTACAAACCACTTAAGACACATATTTATTGACAACAATCTGCCAATTGATTAAACATCTCAATAGATGAAGCTGACTTTACATTAATTAGCAGTTTGGAGAAAATAGTTCTCGAAGTTAGGGTGGATAGTTTTGAAAGTTTTTGCAATACTTCCATTTGCTTTAACCTTTTGTGAAGGATCAGCGCATTATGAAAATCAGAGTAAATAAAAACCTTCTTCCCCATCAGTGTATCATTATGTACACAAATGTATCTACATACTCTATACCTTAAAAATAATTTGTTTCCTACATAACACTTTTTTTCAGTATAAGCCTGAACTTCACTGACCATACCACTTACATTCCTCTAAATGAGCTAAGTTCCAATTTAACTTGTTAAACAGAAGAAGTAGCAAGAAATTGTACATTTTTTACTCTGTTATACAAAATTTTATGCATTTAATAAACAGCTCTACAAGACAGGTAGGAGAGGCAGTGATTGATACAAGCTGTGTATTTTGTTCCATGATTTTTCATTTTAGAGTTGTTTTACGAAACGTGAAGATAGAGGTGAAAAAGGCAGATTTTCCCACAGTTTAGCTCAAAAGGAGGGCCCTGAGAAAGTTTGGTTTATAACTAAGCTTCACCTTCTTCCTTTTTATTAATTGAACTTTATTGTTTGACCTTTCAAGCAATCTAAAAGGAATTTTTCCAAAGGGATGAACATCTCTTCCTCATCGCCAGAAGAAGCAAAGTCCATGAAACCAAATGTTTCCGTTTTATAGCTTCTCTTGGGTTTGGGACATTTTCACAGAGTCTGATTATCTCCAGTGCCTCAGAAATGCCCCACAGGCTTCTTTCTCGGCCAGGCACTGACCACTCTGCTCTCAGGAAGTGGTGCTCAGTGTGTCCCACTGCCTGAGGGCAGGTTCACTTGGGAGCTCGCCAGACACACAAAGCTTCTCAGACTTGATCCCGCGCATCTGCAGATTCTGATTCTGCACTTCTGACAAGTGACCAGGTGGGGCCTGGAAGTTGCGGGGCTGGAGGGTGGGTGAGTATCTGGGTGTCTGCACTGCTTGCTTGGTCCTTGCCCTCCTTCCCCTTTCAACAGAGTCACATCACCTACTTTTCTCTGCACCGAGTGGGGCTCTGCTATGCACAGCTTCCCGTCACAGAACTAGGCCAGCCTAGAGGCTCTGAGGCTCCTTAAACACACAGGGCTTTCCTCTCCTGCTCGTGAGGGAGAACCGAGGTCAATGAATGGCTGCATGATAAAAATTCAAATTATCAAGGAAAAAAACTGGATAGCACACAAAGAGAAATGAGATTCAATCACTCCACTAAACTATTAGTCTTGTCTTCCATACCCATGTGAGAAGCAAGAGCAAGTATTAGGAAATTCAGCCCTTAGAGTAATTAAGGAAAAATTTCAGACTTCAACATAGTAGTTTCTTATAAACATCTGTACTTTCTTGGCCATAACCTGTTCCACTGTGGAACAAGAAAGTCCGTGCATCTATATGTGTCTGGTTAAATCCTTGCAAAGAAGGGTCCTGCGCTGACTGGGGCATAATTCTCACACCGAACTGAAGGCTCACCGCCCTGTGCACCCCAAGTAAAGCCTACGTGTTTCTGCCAGACAGACTTAGCTGAAGCATAATTACTGGCATGAAACAGAAAACATAAATTCTTTATACTGCTATTTCATGTCACCCATCTAGTTCAAGAAAAATAAATTACTTAACTTTGAATGAGAAAACACCTATTTGAAAAAAATAATGCTGTCCTCAAAAAAGCATTTATGAGTGTCTTTGTTTACTTATTCATGAAGGAATATTCTAGAACGTATGCTTCAGGTCTTGCCTATCTCCAGCACGGCCAAAGAAAGCCTGTCTATTCCTATACCCATGTAAAATTATTATATAACTCTCTGTCCTTCTTTTTAAATTTTCTGCTTTTTCCACTAATATGTGATCTCCTTTCTACTTGTTTTGTCTTTTCTTTATGAAGACTCTCACAACATATTATAATTCTGTCCAATGATCAGGGTTATGTCAGTCTCCTTGTCACTCTGACAGTCTGTGACATCCATCTTCTGGCGTCATACAGCTCCATGATCTACCCTCCTTTATCCTGAGACCTCATTAATGTAACCGTTGATGGGAAAGAACGAAATGATACCCAAAGCCAGCATTAGCACAGCCGACTCCCAAGCCGTCCCTTTGTGAGTTGGATAGCTTTGTTCCCTGCATGGCCCCACACTCCAGGTGCATTTATTTCATGGTGGCTTCTGCAGTGGTCATGATTCATTTAACTGAAAATAATACCTCCTGAGTGAAACTTGCTAGAAAAGTATCATAAACCTGGGACACAGTATGAAGTTAAACCAGACAATCAAACTTAGACATTCTAAGAACATCACCCCAAACGTCACTTTACGTTTAATCAATGTGTTTTTTGCTTTGTGTTGAAATAGCCCAGACTCAATCTCCTTTCTACCAGGAAGTGCAGCAATAAATTAATTAACCACTTCTTGAATCCTTTTGCCCACACCACAGGGTGAGTAGCTTTACCTCAGGTCACAGTCAACTCATGCAAAGTGTCCTCACCTAATCTGCATTGTTGTCTACCAAGAAAAAATTTTCCTTCCCATTTCATTGTTTTTCATTTTAATCAGCACCAACAAATATCAACACATTTGCCTTTCAGGGACCCATGGTTCCACTCATAATTAGCATCCAACTGTCTGACAGCAAACCGTTTCTAGTAATTAATTTGGCCGTCACAACGAAAACCATCATGTTCCACAGGAGGCTCAGAAGGCACGAGAGTGGTTGGTTCAAATCAGGTCTCCAGAGGGAAGAATTCAAGGAACCCAGCTAATGTAAGCCATGCACAAGCCCAGGGTGTACCGGGGCTGGGTCCTGGGCGAAGGGACACGGTTAGACCGCATAGAGTGCATCTGCTAGGGAGGTCATCATCAGGATCTGCTTGTGTGGGTTTTCATAAGCCTCACGGTAAGAGGAAACATAGTGAGAGGGTTTCACCATGAAAATAAAAATCACAGGACTGAAGCGGGCTCCCCATCCTATGCTCTGGAACATCCTGGAGTTCCAGGTGACCTGCTATCTCTACCACTAACAGCAGCTCACCACCCCTCTTTTCTTTCAGTTTTTCCATTTCCATTTAAAAGCACAGTCATTCAAGAACTATGCTCCCCATCCCAAAGTTTTAAGTGCTGCCAAGGTAACCCTGCCTGTCTTATTTTACCGAGTTATGATTTATGATTCACTGTGAGCCCAACACTCCTTCCTTGACCTTGACTTTTGTGCCCCTAAAGAATGCACACTTGCTGTTGCAAAGGCACTCCAGAAGCCCACCGGCAGGTTTAGACTGGCTGGAGTCAAAGTGATTGGGAACTGGCATTCCAGGCAAATGTGACAGGGCGTGTGCTTCTGCAGTCAGTCCAGAGAAGCACTGGAGCCCGTCTAATTAGCTCCTGCCTCCACTGACAAGCTCTTCTGTGTTCTCTCTCAGCATGGGTCCCAGCCCCAAAAGGGTGTGTGGGAAATTATACAACACTTAAGTCTGCCACATCACTATTACCCATTAAAATGCACATCAGTAGCAGACATTACTTTCGTCTTTGAAGACAATGGGGAAAGTACCTCTGATTCTCTTTCAAAACTGCTTCCTGTGGTCTCCATACTACAGAAATACTCCCAACCAAACAAAATCCTTACTGAACAACAAATAAAACAATAAACGAGACAATGGGTTTAGAACTCTGGGTCAACTATGCAAAACAGGTTGCTTTCTGCAACTGGATGGATAAACTATCCAAAGTACAAAGTCTTTAAAATTCTCATTTAATTGGAAGTAACATACACATTCTCGCTTTAGTAGTAATGAGTGTGAAGTGTCCTAAAAATCCTGGGAGCCTTTTCAAAAATAAGCTCCTATTTACGAGTTAAAGGTATCCACCATTTCCTGAGGTCTGTGATGGTTTAAATTCCTCAGATAAAAAGGATCAAGCTGTAAAACATTATGTACCAATTCCTCATGAGACATATATTTATTGTGTATCACAACATATACTAATAAATACAAATAAACTAGCAGACAGCAACGCCAGGCATTATGGTGTAGCTCCTTCCATCGGCTAAGTTTCCAATGAATCCTTCTCACAGCTAAGTGGTTGGTTCTACTCTAACTCTGTAAGAACCTTAGTGAGGAACAGAAAAGCAGAAACTCTTCCTTTCATGGCATTAAAGCTCTTTCAGTTTTCCTAGATACTAATAATAAAAATAGGGCAAAAAAAATGCCAACTATGTTGGTCACCATCAGATGGTATTAACAATGCTTTTAACCCAGTGCTTCCTGGCCCTGGCATTGTAACATTGTGGGCCAAGTAATTCTTTATCATGGGGGTTGTCTCGTACATGGCAGGCTGTACAGGAACACTCCTGGCTCCTACCAGTGGATATCAATAGCACCCGCACTAGTTGTGGCAGTTAAAATGTTGCCAGAAAGTGTCACATGCACCCTGATGGGTAAAATTGTCCTGGGTGAGAATTGGTGCTTTGGAGTGATAAATGCATGTGCTCTGAATGGAAGATACACCAAATGTGAAGGAGGAGTCATATGTATTGACCAAGTCAAGGTGGTCCCCAAGAAGGAAAACAGAGTTTATTTCTGCTTCCAATAAACAGAGGAAGTAAAATGTTATGATGTCTACTCTCCATCCTCCTAGGGAAAGAGAAACAAAACCAACCAGAGCTGCTACCCTGTGCTAGCAATGGGTATGCTCTTGTTCTAAATTCTTTCCTCTGGCCATGGAACACAGGTGATACACGGAGGGCTTGGGGAGGTTGTGCCCTCACTGAACGTGCTGAAAAGCAATAGGTCCTGCAGTGAAGGTGCTAAGGTAGCGAGTTCCAGGCCACTTGGAGGTATTCAAGCAGAGACCAGATGACAACTGCGTCAGGGATGTGGTGGAAAGGAATCTGGGTGAGACAGAAGTTTGACCTAACTGACCTCTAATGGCTCGACTCCAGATCCCATAGGTCGATCTGTGCCTTCCCATGCTCACACTCTTCAGAGTCCCTTTGGAAAACGCTGTGACAAGCACAGAGCATGGGTCCTTTCCTGGGTGGGTCAGGACCTCACTACCCCAGGCCTCTGAAAGGTGACTGAAAGCAACCGGACACCTACCCCTACCACTGATCACCACCTGGTTCTGGGCTATCTCCAACTGGTTTTCTCCTCCCTACTCCTAATTCTCATTAACCTGAAAGATAAATTACAGCAGTCTGGGATCTCACACTGATGTTCAGTCTGTCTTTTCTAGCAACCTCTATTTATCAGATGGCTTCAACCAAGTGAACCCTGACGCCTCAGCCTTTGCCAGGCGCACTTTTCACCATGCAGTGCTCAAGTACGGGAACAGATAGCCAGGAAGTTAACTGAGAGAGAGCGGCACATTCCACATGGCAACAGGACTGCTGCTCCTATCTGGTGGAAGGAATGGGGGAATTTTCTCTGCTCTTGGCTGTAGAGAGCTCAGGTGAACAGAACATTTGGCCAGTAGTTATCCAAAAGGAACAGAGACATATGTTTCGCTACTCTGGTTTCAAAACAAGCCCCAGCCATCCAGACAGTGAATGTGTAAGCATTTTTCCTTAAACCATCCCATTGCATCTCCCAGTATTTGTTATAATTATAAAACAGATGGGAGCTATTCATAGGTATACAACTTTTTATATAAAATCTTGAGTGGAGTTCTGTATCACCTTACACTGTTTTCTTTTAATGATTTTCACACATGACTATGTGCTTTGTTTAAGCCTAATCTTTTTGCCTCTGCACTTTATGTCCTGGATTTCCTTGCTCCGCCCTGTACATTCAATGCTGTTCAACTCCCATTGAATAAAAACATGCAGAGATGTAGCTTTCTGTTTGTTTATTACCATGTGGCAGAATTCCACCAAAAATCAAAGAATGTGGGAACTGGAAGGGAACTTATTATAGACAACTTAATTAATTTCCTTTGTGTAACTTCTGGGAGAAGTTGAGTCCTTAGAAGTTCTGTGACCTACGATTTATAAAGTTCAGTGATTTGTTAAGGTAAGTCTACTTCACTGCGTTTTTCAGTTATTATAGCTTATTTGCTACCTACAAGGGTGAAGCATCTGCCGGGCTGTTTGTGCAGAAGAGCTACTGCATAAAACTGGTGATCTCTTACCAAGTTAAATATATACCTATTCTATGACCTTTTACTTCTGCTTCTAGGAAATTCACCTGGGGAATGAAGATGTATGTCCAAAAAAAGAACGTTCACAGGACTTGCTTTCATGATCACCTAGTTTGAAACAACATTCATGTCCAGTAAGAGGCGAATGGATCCACATCTTGTGGCCCATTTAACAATGGCAGAGTGGTTGCTTTAGAGGATATCTTGGTCAAGTTGTCCTGCTGTAGCAAGAAGAAGAAAGAAGAAATTATCTTGGATTATTCCCAAGGGCCCTGCATTCCTGCCCACCCACCTCACTTACAGTCCATTCTTTCTCCCTCTGCCAGCCAAGTATTTTATATCCCTTTCTTTCACCTCAAACCTGGATTACTATAACATTTCCTCCTTCATCCACCTTGTTGGCTGGTAAGCCCACGTCTTGTTTTATTCAAGAACTAAAGCACTGAAGTGAATTTCCAACTGGTCCGAACACCAGTTTCTCAATCTGCTTGAGTGGAGTGAAACTGAAACAGCTTTTTATGGTGCCCAAAATGTGTGGGTGCCACACCTTCTGTCTTCTCTCCTTTCACTCTGTGTGAGCTGCTTGGGCCAAGGCCAGCCCTTCCACTTGCATACAAGATCCCAATCCCATGCAGCCACAGTGACATGTGCTTTCAGGCCCACGTGCCTGTAGTCTCAGCTACTCAGGAGGCCAAGGCAGGAGACTGCTTGAGTACAGGCGTTCAAGGCCAGCCTTGGCAACACAGCAACGCCCTGCCTCAAAATCAAACCAAACCAAATGAACCACCCCCAACAAAAAAACCCCAGAAACAATCCCTTTTACCTACATGCTAACAGTGCTCCAGGAACTGCCCCCTCTCCTGCATCATGCGTTTTCCATTCCCCCCCGCTAGTCATCCACTATCACACAAAATATTCCAACAGAGTACTATGCTGCCATCTTAAAAACATCCTTCCTGAGCTCAATGCTCTTCTCCAGCAGTTATTTCTCTGTCATCATCCGAACAACTCAAGGACTTATCTGTGTTGAACCCATTCAGCTAAACCTTCAACTCCACTGCTTCATGAAGCCAGCTCTGGACCACACCCTCCGAATTCCAAAGGCCATTCACTCTTAACTCACTCTGGCCGCCAGTAGCAATCGAAAAGCTGATAATGCCCGTCTTGAGGTACTTAATTTGCTTGGTTTGTGGGTGATCACCTTCTGCTGGTTTTCTTGTCTCCCCGACTTGTTGGTGCCATGGGGCTGAGTGTCTGGATGTATTTTCTTTATACTCACTCCCTAGATGATCCTCCGGACTTCTAACTATGCGCCAATACAGCTCTGTCGCCACCCAAGATCTCAATCCCGCCTGCAAGCTCCTGCAGCCATCTGCCCACAGAACAGCTCCTCTTGGGTGTCTGGAGGCAGCTCACCCTTAACCGTTCCCAAACTGCCCCCTCTTCCAAATCTGTTCTGCTCCCAGGAGCCGTCATTTTAGCAACGCTCACTTCAGTCTCCAAGTTGCTTTGCTAAATTGCAAACTTCTCCCCGACTCCTCTCTGCCATCCCACATCCACTTCCTGGGCAAATTCTGTCAGCCTTCCCTTCAAAAAACCTGGCATTTTACGGTCTCATTTCCTCCCCATCGCCACCATGTCATCTCTTGCCTACATTACTGCAACTGCCTCAAAATCATTTTCTGCGTGTCCCCCTCTGAGTCCGTTGAAGCAGGGATATTTTTAAAAAGATTAGCAGGGTCTTGTCACTCTCTAGCTCAAAATATGCCACTGGCTTCCTGATTCATTTGGAACACAGGGCCAGATGTGTTACAACAGTGCAAGATCCTCCCACCATCTGTCCCACATCACCTGTGTGATCTCCCCGCTTACATTGGTCCCCAGCTCACTCTGGAGCCTCTGTTTTTCTCTGGGTGTACACACTTGTTAATCCCCCTGTTAAAGCACTCTTCCTCCGAATTTCTGTACATTCTTCAGGAATCCCAGGCCTTACCGGACCACTACAAATATGTTAGCAACCTCCTTCACTTGCACCTCCCCATTACCTTCTAAGGCAACATACATCTGTTAATTCCCTTTTCTCTCATCTACCAGAATGCAAATTTCATGAGGATAAGCACTGCTTTGTATTCCCTGTTGTATCTAAGGAAAGTCATAGGTGGGATCTAACCCAGAAGCTTCTGCATACTACACGAGCGCTTCACCACGGAGCTACACCCCTGATGTGTTTCTTTTATTTCCTGCAACCAAAGCATTACAGTTAAATTGCATTATCAATAAATTAGCTCACAGAGACCACCGAGCTCTATGTTCTCAAAGTGAACATAAGCGGAATTGACAGCACGGAATCAAACCACGAAGAAATCCAATCTTGCCTCCACGTGAAACTGAAACAGCTTTTTATGGTGCCCAAAGTTGTTTGTTCATTTAGCAAACATTTACAGATATGCTAATGTGAACGCAGACTAGTTAGAGGAGAAATCTGGAGGCTGGGACCAGAAAGGAGGCTGACAGCAGGGCAGCAGTGGTGAAGGTATGGCGCACACTTATTGTACTTTTCTTTTAAGACAAAAGATGTTAATGTTTGAGTTGTTTTTTCTAAACTAAAACCTCCATGTTCGGGTATAATTGCAGCATTGGCCCTCTGTGAAAAATAAGTGGGTTCTGTACTGCAGTTTGCCACTTGGCCTCTACAAGGTTTGCCGTCGCTGCAGAGTGCAGCCTGTGATGTCTACCTAGCGGTGGGGCAGGGAATTAGTCGTAAACATGGATCTCCAACTTTTAGTCCCCTCTTTTTTTAAAAAAACTTACACCAATCTAGAAAAGCCGAATGTGGGAAAGAGAGGAAACATACAAATAGTTACGGGGCTACATTAAAAGCAAAGCCACTCCAGGCACTACCATATCCGATATCAGGTATTTGGAAGACGGCACAAACATAACGAGTATCACAAACATAAACAAATGAAAGCAAGAACATTCAAAGTGATATAGAGTCTCAAGACAGATAATACAAATCAACAGTGGTTGTTACATTACGGATCGCTATCCTCAACTACACTGCTCAGATTACCAGATGAAAGAATGAAAGATTGCTCAAACCGTTATAGGGAATAAGAAAATAATTCTTCAATAGAACAGTAGAGATAATACAGAGTTTCACTACACAAGATCTTAGGAGTTCACCATTGTAATTCCAGTGCGTATTGTTACCTAAAAAAAAAAAAAAAAAAAAGAACTAGTAAAGCAACTTAAAATAAAAGGTGAACGGCAGACGAATGACCATTTCTATACTTAGTAATAAGGGATGTGCAAGAACGGAAGTGACTTTCCCAGCACAGGGGAGAGGGACAGGAGGAAAGGAACACAGGGAACAGTTTCCAGCCTGACTCCGAATAATTACAGAATTCAGTGTATCATCCTTTTATTCTCTGTTTTGAAAAAGATCAAAGGAGAAAAAACAATCCTAAGTTTTTTATGGTCCTTTGTGCTCATAAATCATAGGAGGCTAACATTAGTTCTTTTACCTTGACAAAATGTGTGTGGTAGACAGAATAGCGTAACTGTATAATTTTAATATATTTTGATTTATACTTATATATTTTCTAGAGGAGGAAATCAAGGATAAGATATTCTTCCAAATAGGGTTCAATGGTCAATTAAGTTTGGGAAATGCTGCAAGTCAGATTACCTTCGTGGAGATACCCTGATGTACAACAAAGCCCCCCAAGGTTTCTCAAGTTCCGTGGAACATAAATAACATCTCGTTTTTTTTTTTTTTGGCCCAGTGCCTATTAACCTCTTTGCACCTTAAGCCTAAGGATTCTCCAACACTATCCCATCATGGCCTTAGAAAAACTGCAGAACTCAAATGCCAGTGGGCTTATGATTTCAAATAAAGTCCTTATGCAAATGACAAGTATAAACTCACACAGTGCTTGCTGTAAAGGAATCAATCTCTGAGGACAGCTGCCTTGCTGTGGTGTGAGGACAGAAGCCCAGGGTGTTCTTACAGCGGGCGTCTCTGAGAGGCTGGCCAGGGAGGGGGTGAGACCTCGCTGTCCCCAGAATGGTAACGGATGCCCACAGGCGAGGAGGCAGAGGGGCTTTGCAAACCCTAAGCTAAAGGATGACACATATGCCATTAAAATAAACACAGCTCAATTCGGTCGCCACAACAGCTCTTGACGTGCTCAGAAGCCTGCAGCATGCAGAGTGGAACAGAACAGCGACAGAAGAGAATATTCTACAACACAGCATTAACTCAAACACCTTATGGTTTTCACAACTTCAAGAATGGATGTAGACTTCACTGGATAATTCATGCTCATTAAATATGTGTGAAATGATTGTGATTCATCTTCCCTCCCGGTCTTTAAACGACTTTCTGAAACCGACTTGGCATCACCAGAAATAATATAATGCAGTGTAAAATGATCTCATTATTGCGAGTATCCTTTAATGCAAAATGATTTCGGACAGTTCTTCACTTGTGTTGCTAAAGGACTTTGTTCCTATTGATGAGTAGTAATGTATGGGCTAAATTATTCCTTTGATGTCAATGCAAATGGAACTTCTAAACTCATTAAGTGTAAATTATTAAGTTATAAAATACCATTGCTAATAAAACTATGGCTACAATAAGAAGTGTGATTAAAACCACATGTAACTCTCACCTATTAAACAATGTATTAATCCATAAAGCTGTAAGCAGCTTATCCCGTTACTATAATTAAAATATGCTTCATCACTAATTGCCCGAGCAACCCTTAAATTTCCCTGAAATCATTTTCAAATGATGGGCCAAACAGTAGCTCTTACTGTGATAAGTCTTCTAGTGCTGGTAAATAAGAAAACCTTTGCAATAAAAAACCTTTTATCTCTTTTTTAGTGCAACCCTGTTGACTAGGACTAAATATATACCTGGCAAAATATTTTGGCAAAATTCATGTGTTTAAAGGTAATGGGAAAAAATCCATGCAGAGAGATTGAGGGGAATAACAATGTTTCACATATATCTGCCAACATATTAACTAATACAGCAAAAAAGATCCTTGATCTGTCATTTGCTGACTGATGAGTGCACGGGGCTGAGACTGAAGCATGGAATTTTATTGCTGAAGACATTTTCATCTGCAGCCAAATCACCAGGGAAACACTTTGTCAAACAACTTCATTCTGCATGGAGACTTTGCGACAATATTGGCATCCTAAGAATTTGCTCAGGTTTTTCCTATTGCATCTAACCTGTCTGGGCCCGGAAATATTTATACCCACACTGCAATTCATGCAGATACTCAGCTTAGCACCTAAAAACCGCCCCGCCAGCTCATGTTTCACCGTGCCAGCAAGTATAGAGTATGTGCCCAGAAGTTGTAAGCTTTTAACATAAATGAGACAATCTATTTTGGAAAGGCTTTAATATCAAGCCCCTACTTCATATGCGTGGGAACTGACGCAGCCCTGGGTACCTGCAAAGTTACGAACCCAAATTTCCTTTGAGGCACTCAAAAGCTTTCAGCCTGAGTCGAAACATAAAGTTAGGAAAATGAAAGAGACAGGGAGAGAAAAGGAGAGAGAAGGAGGGAAAGAAAGAAAGGTCAGGGAAGCAAGACAGGAGATGAGAGGAAAAAATATTTGCATGCTGGGCTCTACAAATTTTGAATTACATGTTGACCTTTGGGGTTTCTGCATTTATTTCCCTTCCTGTGGGAACCTCATCCCCGATCCCTCAAGAACCTGTCCCTGATATTTCACTCTATTGTTGCCTAATCATTGCTTTGCCTAATCTCACTTAAGAGTGGCCCAATCCTCAGCCTAAATAACTTTCTTAACCTCTTCAAAAGCCCTCTGATTGAAGCGCCTACTGTCTCTTACAGGCCTCTGACATAGCCTAGTAATTGGTCTCTCCACTGCTACTGACCTTTCACTCCATAATATATATAAAGTCCAAGGCGATCTCTTCAACAAGCAAAGCTGATCACACCCCGGCCCCTTCACGTGGGCTGCCAGGCTCGGAATGAGGTGGCGCTGCCTAGCATTTTGATGTCACTGGGGCACTGTCAGGACAGTCACATCCTCTGTGTGCTTTTCTTTCTGCTATGATAGCACCTTTGTATGTGCATCTCTCTCTGATGGAAATACCCTCAAGGCTCCCTCCGGAACACCACCTATCTTTCCTGTCCCTTCCTCTGGAAAGTACCTCCTGCCAGGCTTCAGGGCTTTGCTTACCCCTCACGTCTCTCATTACAAGCTCTCACAGGACAGTCTAAGTTTTCCCCAACTCACTATGGTTCATGATACACATCTCTATCTTAGATTATCTGATTTCTCCCTACTCCGCATACTCACAAGGGCATGGAGCACAGCTGTCTTTGAGTACCTTTGAATTGTTTATCTGAGGGTCTATCATAAATGTAAAACAGCGCTCAACTGGGCTGTGCACCCAAGGAATGGAACTAAACAACAGCTTTTATCACAGCAATAACATTAGGCAAGAGGATTTTTAATACCTCCCCCACCCACTGCCATTGTGAAAGGCAGGCTCTAAAACCACACAGGGAAGCAATCATGTCACAGGACTATCTGCCACCCATGGACTAATTGTTTACACCACCAGATTTCTTCCCTCAATGCAGTCTGAAGAATTTAGAAAGGGTAGATCCACATCCACACCTGAGTCCGGGACCAGGTTGTTGTAAGTCCAACTTTATTAGGACAATCATAGGACAAGGCCTGGGTGCTGCCCTCTAATGGGCTCGGCTGTCTGAAATTCTTACGGCAGGTCGCCATCACCAACACCAGCCCCCTCCTTCCCAGAGTATAACTTTTGGTCCAAAAGCCTGATTAATTCATAAACTTCCGCTACAGCCACCTGGGGATATGGATTCTAGGTCCACACCCAGGAGTAGCTGGGCCTGCATTCACACCAGATTGACTTCCGGTCCAGGATGGACCCGCACATTAGTTCTGTGTGCAGTCAGGGATCACCAACCTGGCCTACACTGGAGAGGGACAGTGTGGACATGTCCTGGCACCAGGGCCTCGGCACACTGGCTGCTCCAATTCCAGAAGTGTTCTGTGCGACTCTTCCCGGCTCTGACAACTTAATGTGTGCCTAAGTTTTGTAAACTTAGCACTATAAAGCTTCTAAAAATATCCTACTTGTGGTTTTTCTTGGACACGGAACAGGGATGGAACTGATAATAAGCATCAGTCTGATTTTAGTGTAATTTTGATTTGCTTTATCAGCTAATATATTCTCTGGTGGCAGAGAAGAACACCAATATAATAAGTACTTTCTCTTCAATAAAGTTACTAAAAAGCAGCGAGGCACACAAAGATAGGCAGGTAGGGGAAAAGGAAACGGTTACAGATGTTCAGAAAACAGACCAGAATAAGCTAGAGAAGCTGGAGGAAAAATAAAGCGCTGCTCTGTGTTCCGGGGAGGGCTTCTTAAAGAGGGAAACTACAGCAATGCTGGCCTTTGACGCTGGAGGTCGGACAGCAGTAGGAGGCTATTGTCATTGAAAGAATTTGGGTCTCCAAGCTTTCCTGTCGGTGATTTCTCACAAACTGTTGGCTGCAGGCTGAGAGAAAAGCCACTTTCTTTCGTCTTAAATTTTCTGGTCATTGTGGCCTGCTGTCATATGGGAAGTAAACAAAGAAACATCATTCTCGGTGTGGAGGGATATCAACATTATATACAATCTGAGCAGTATTCTTTAAAAACTATTTATAGTAGTCTCTCAGAGGACTATTTTAAAGCACGTAAAAACACTAATCTTAACCCTGTATCCACAAAACTAACCAGTGCCTTGAGCAAAAACCTTGGGAATTCTCTAATTTCAATTTATACATGATTCCCGGCCAATCTCAAGATTTCAAATATTTATGCTTTCTTTCCATTTTTTCACAGTCTGATTTAATGGGGATATAATTTATATACAGTAAAATTTCATATTCTTTCACAAGCCCAAATAAAAGTTTATCAGTAGTTCTAATTGAAATGCTAACTTTAAGAGGTGAAAAGGTAAGAAGTTCGCGGTCCTTTGGTAAGTGCAAATGTTCACTGCTTAATTTACTTAGCAGACAACAACAACAAAAAGTGATCAGTATTCTTATAATAAGGGGATTTATGAAACGGCACAGCTCTTAAAGGATGTTTACAAATCTACAGAGCTCTTTAAGAATTACAATATAGTGTGAGAAGTCAGTCCAGTAATGCCTGGCTATGGGGATCATACAGATTGGTCCGGAAAACATCAAACACATAAGTGACAATTTATAGAAAAGGATAACAAATGTGATCTATTACTGAGAAGAGAAATACTATGATTGCCTTAAAAAATGATAGCTCCCCTTTAGGTCAGAGTGGATGTCTAATGGATATGTGAAGCTGTAAACATTATCTCTGGTACATGAACAATGCTCACACACTAAAGAATTCATTAAATTAGTTAGCTTAGCACTTTGTGGACAGTTGCTTTAAGTAGCACATAAGGAATGTGCTACTTAAAATATATGTACTGGATTTTACATAAAAATTAGGCGAGGAACAAGTATATGGTAAACTCTTATTACTGTTTTCTCCTTTCAAGAATTAAAACGAGGGGCTGGGGATTTAGCTCAGCAGCACAGCGCCTGCCTGGCAAGCGCAAGGTTGTGAGTTCGATTCCTGGTACCGGAGAAAAACCAAAAAAAAAAAAAAAGAATTAAAATGATAACTTCAACATCATCTTCGCTACCACTCAAGTAACATAAAGGCCCTCAAAATGCAAAATGGTCCATGATGTCCCGTCTTTATGAACTATGTGACCCTGGGAAGGTTGCCCAACTTTTCTGTGCCTCAGTTTCCAAATACACTTAGTGGTGACACCAAGAGGAACTGCTGTAGGATTTACCTGGCTGTTTGCTTTCTGTGTAGTCTCTTGTTTATTCTACACTGCAGTCCAAGGATATGTGTGTGTGATCACAGAGTTCACATGCTACCAAGGAAGAAACTGAGACGCAAGAGAAGGCAGAGCACTTGCCCAAGCTGGTGCAGCTCGGGAGCGGTGACTGCAGGAGCTGGGCCAGGCTCTGAGGCATGCACAGCCTTGCACAGAGCAGTGCTCTGGTTCTGCACTCTCTCTGGATCTGCAGGAAGAAGAAAAGAGCTAGGAGTTTCTATGGTGAACACTAGGGTAATATTCATAGCAGGAGGGATTAGGAATGGAAGTTTCCTCACTGCTATTAATAAAATGATGTTTAAAAGCAAAACTATATATTATGTGAGGGGACATTACACGGAAGAAAACACCAGTGCTAATAATTCAGCTTTGATTATTTTATGGCATTTTTGCAGTGGCCTATTTTGTCATGAGAGCATTTCAGAAAACCCTATATTCCCAATCTAATTTTAACTATAAGAAAATAAAACTAAAGCTATTCCGTGACAATAGTTAGTAGCTCTGACTCCTCAGCACCCTTCTTCCTATATCTTAGCAAGGAAAAAAAAATTAGATGAATGTTGGAACGGTTCCAGAAATTTCAAGATACAAATCTATTTTTCCTTAAGCTATCAAACACCATAACCAATGGGAAAAATCATGTTATATGGCTTTCTAAAATATCATGTCAGAGCTGCAAATTTAGTAAACATAAATAAAGCTTTAGGCTTGTCAAGGTTACTGAAAGTCACTTCTCCTGCACATTTTTTAAAGACTATCTTGGAGAGTTTTTAAGTGGCAGAAGTACTCCACGTAAGATTTAGTATGAAAGGTACTTTTATTTGCATGCTTCATAGAAGTGATCATTTCTTCCAAAGACATCATAAAAGATAATAGAGAAAGAATAATTATTAAAAAAAAAACATGGGCATTCGAACAGTTCATGTCAGGCTTACAGTAATAACATTTTTCAAAGGAAAAAAATCTCACACAGGCAAAGGACCTAGGGAGGTCATTTCATATTTCATAAACTAAAGATCACAAGTTACATTTTTTTCCTAAAAAAATTTTCCCCCAGATATAAATTTGGCCCTAAAAGAGATTCTCACGCACATTCAACAACAGAAACCACAACCACAACAAAAGCAACAACAACAAAGCAGTTTCTGGACTAAAAGCAAAAGCTCTTCTTCAGGTGCTCTGTGATTCCCCTC
This sequence comes from Chinchilla lanigera, assembly GCF_000276665.1. Lineage (NCBI taxonomy): Eukaryota > Metazoa > Chordata > Mammalia > Rodentia > Chinchillidae > Chinchilla > Chinchilla lanigera. The sequence continues at coordinate 11,193,068 of NW_004955429.1, read as the reverse complement.
TGCATCGTACCTGACATGAGAAACCATGTCCTTCAGCTGAGAGGCCGAATAAAGGCAAAGATATTAGGTCAAGAATGCCATGTAGAACCATCGCTAAAAACATCCTTACTGTCAAGAATCATGACTCTGAAGTATTCACAGTCAGTTGTTTCATAAAAAGTCAGGAGTCTTTTCATCCTTGAATCCCGTTTCTTGGTTCAATGACTGAAACATAACTATTTACAGATGAACCGAGACCTCCTCTCTGCACCCCCTTCAATCCCATTCTCTCTAGCTGAATAAAACCCTTCCATCTTTAGGTCCCCATTGATCCTTACACACATTTCTGACATAGTTCCCAGAAGATTTTATTTCACATACTTAATGTGTTCTTTTTCACTCCTTCTATCTCATATGTTACTGAGGCAGGGCCCAGGGATCTTTCTGGCTTCGAGGGTTATGACAGACATGGTACATGTCAAGTGATCTTAGTAAGCATCATTTGTAAGGTGCCATAACTAACAATACTAAAATGTATACAAGCACACTGGAAAGATGCTCAACATTACAGCTACTAGGAAAATGCAAAACAAAATCACACTGGGCTATTATTTCAACCTCACTAGGATGAAAATCAAAAAGCCAGATAATGTGTGCTGATCATGTGGAGCTACCAGAATGCTCAAACACTGCTGGTGGGAATGTGAAATGGTTAAAGGTGGCTACAGTAGACTGATAGTTCTTCAAATGGAGTTGCAGTGTGACCCAGCAATTTCACTCCTAGGTGCACACCATGAAAGGTGAAAGCTTATGTTCACACAAATACCTGTATGTGAGCAAAGGAGCATTATTCATATGAGCTAGAGAAACAGAAATGACATAAATATCCATGAATTATGAATGGATAAATGAAATACAATGTAATAATAAATGGATATGGTATTACATGGCACTAAAAAGGCGTGAAGGACTCATGAATGCTAAACAACATGGGCTAATCTTGAAAACATTAAACTACACAAAAGGAGATAGTCAAAAAGGGGCCCCAATTGGTATGATGCCATTTAGATGAAATATTCAGTGGTACCTTAGTTCACAAACTTAATTCTTTCCACAGTTCTGGTCTCAAAGAGAATTGGATGAGGACCAAATCAAATTCAATGGTTAGGTTCAACATTGACCTTATGGGGAAATTTGATTTGGTTCTTGTCCAATTCTGCTTGTAACCATAATTGTGCAAAGAATTATATTTGTGAAACAAGAGACCACTGTAGTTGAATACATAGGGTCACAGAGTAGAACACTGGTTTCCAGGCTTGTGGGGAGGGGGACTAAGCAAGCTATGGGCTGTGGGGTTTCTTTCTGGAGTAATAAAAATATACCATAACTGATTACAGTGGTGGGTGCTAACTATGAGACTATAACAAGTTACTGAACTGGATATTTTGTACGGATGAGTTTGTATAGTATATGAGTTCTATCTCAAAAAAGCTGTTATGGTTTGGATCAGAAATGGCTCTCAAACACTGATGACCATGCCGATGAAGGCATGGTCTCAGCTGGGGGCACAATGGGTTGGTGGCAGAAACCTTAGGAGTTGGGGCTTAGTTGGAAGAAAGAGGGTCCTGGGGTCACTGGACCTGCCTTTGAAAGGGGTATTGGGACCCTCTACCTCCCTTTTTCTGTCTGATTCCTGGCCACTGTGAGCTAAGAGCTTCCTTCTAACACACACTTCTGCAATGATGTTTTGGCCTTGACACAGGCCCCAAAAGCAACCAGGAGCTGAAATGTCTGAAGTCACAAGGCAAAAATAAATTTTTTTCTTTAAGTTCATTATTCTCAGATATTTTGTCATAGCCATGAAAAGCTAATTAACATAAAAGCTACAAAATAAAAGCATCACTAAGTGACCTAGAGAAAGAACTTTTCTTGAACCCAAGACCTTTGCACTGAGCTACATCCTCAGCCTTTTTTTAAATTTTGAGACAAGATCTCACTAAGTTGTTACGTTGGCCAGGCTGGGCTCCACTTTGCCCGCCCCCTGCCTCCACCTTCCAGAGTGCTGGGATTACAGGTGTGTGCCACCATGTCTGGCTTTATTTCTTCACTGACACCTGAGTGGGAACAAAGGCAGTTCAAGGATAGTTCAATCACCCAGAATCCCCATACCTTATCTCTCACATGCTGACTGATCTGCTGACTGTATGAACGAGCTGTTATTGTCTCCCTTCTTACATCGCCTGTGAAGAAATGTCAGGACTTGCAGTGAGCCTCTGCATGGGAGAGAGATACAGAGGGGAAGCTGCAGTCTCAGATTAGGCAAGTCTGTAACTTGTCTGAAGGAGTAGGAAGAGCAGAAGATTGAGAGAGGGAGGTAAACAGATGGCTAAATAACAAAAACTTATTTTTCTGAAATCAAATAGGAAATTCAATTGTTCACTCATACTTAAAAGCGCTGTCTTCCAAAAAAGATTGGAATTTATAATTTTTACTTTATTGTTGAAAATCAAAATACTGTTTTTTAAAAGTGCTAGTTTTGGTGAACTTAATGATTAAGAATAGAAAATAGTAGGCTAAAAAAGTTAAATAATTTGCCTAACTTAAGAAGAATTGAAACCTTAGTTACGTCAGATGACTTTTAGATTTCATTTATTCACCAAAAAACCCTCCACTTTTGCCATATACAAGATTCATTTTCCTGTTTCCACTAGAACACCTATAAAATGATTCCGTTCTGCGACTCTTAAATAGTTAAGGAAAAATCCATTTAAATATTTCTTTTAAAAATGAGAATTTTGTGAACTTCCTTAACCAAAGATTTAAACAATCTCATTTTTATCTTTAATTTATTGTTTGAAGTATCAGCAAAGCTTTAAACTAAAGAGGTTTTCACTATCATTTATTTGCAAGCAAGACAAATACTCTAACAAAACACAGATTAGAAGTGGCCCTTCTGAATTATGAAGCCACACGTTCTGCATGGGCAGAGACTGAGAATTAAATTACTCTCCTTCTCTGAGATAGGAATCTTCTTCTTTCAGTAGCAAAACAACTGGGATAATTTATTTATCCAAATCAATTAACAAAATTAAAAAAGAAATGTACATTCAAAGGGAAAGTCTTATCAGTATTTAAAAAAAAAAATACTGTATCTGAAAGAACCCAAGGCATAGTTTTATAAATCCTAAGAGGTACTTAAAATGAGCTACTAAGAGAGGAAAAAAATGTGTCTCTATACAGCCAGACCACAAGAGGAAAAAAATAATTAATGTTCGTAGTTACCACTAGTTCCAAATTGAAACGGCAAAACATCAAAGTAAAGCCATCACCTTCCCTACAAGTTATTTATAGGCAAGATTTGAGGGAGGGGCAGAATACAAATGAATTCTTCACTGAGTTCAATAAGAAAATTCTCTGCAGAAAAAAAATACACCTGTCTTCACAAATCATTAATGCATGATGAATAGCCCAATTTTACTGGAAATCACTCCTTTAATCTTTTCTGAAATGAAATTTTATAAGAGACATAAGGAGATTTAATTTCATAGAAAAAAGAGCCCACATTTGTGCACACAGGGACAAAGTAAATTCCGAGTTATCACTATTATCAAAACCAGGACTTAATACTACACTATGAATTCTGTTTAAAGGACCAAATAAAACACATCTTGTCTTTTAAAACACCTTTTCAAATGCCAGTCCTTCCACAGGAAGGTTTGGAATTAGGCCTTTCTCATCATGGACAGACACCGTTGTAGGGAGCTTTGTAAAATTACACACGTGCAATTGTCTCATTACTTTTGAAAATAATTAATTCACTCTTTCCCTCAGTCTTAATTTGTAAGGGTGGAATAAAGCGAACACAGAACCACATTTTACAATGCAGGTACGAATGTCCATTTGGTGAAAAGTTGACCACCTCTTCAGGTCGGCGTTGCTATCTTTAAAACGGTATTTGCAGGCCCGTGAAGAGGGCAAGAGGAGAAGGAGAGGAGTTGGACTGCCTCATTCATCACTCTTCTGTTACAACAGAAGCTTAAATGAAGACTGTATAGTAACTGACCACACTTTGAGCATTCTGATTCCCTCAAAATGGTGCTGACCTACTATGGTTATCAAACACAGCGGTAGTAAGAGCTCCAGTTCACTGCTGTTGATAAAGACAACCACAAATTTATCTTGACAAGAAAAGAAAATCAAGAGAAACCAAACCACGAAGCTGGGTCTACATGAACAAACTAGAAGTTAGTAAGAACAAGTCCTAAAGAACTTTTTATGCTTTTATCTTAACAAAGAAAGCAGTGAATTTTTCATAATCCATATTTCATTCATGGTTTTAATATTTATAACTGACACATACAATTTATGAACAAAAATGTGAACTCTGGAATTTATTTAGGTTTGATTTACTTGCATCATCTTTATTAGGTAAATTAATTTTTTATTGTCACATAGCCAAGATGATCTTCTGCACATGAATTTTTACTATGAAATAGTTTAAAAATTTAAATGCTGGATGCATCAGAGTTTTTACTACTGAGCTATCATGTTCCTTTTTATGTATTCCTAAAATTTATTTTTCAAGCTGATGTCAAATGAGGCATATATGACTGAATCAATGATCTAAGGTAACCTTTTTCGTTCTCTTCTTTCCAGGTTAAAAGGTGCTCTGTGTTTAATGATGAAACTTATTCATTCATTTATTTTGCCAACTTTTCATCTAAAATTTATTCCAGGAAGAGCCAGTTCAAGTTTACATTCTTTGAAGGGAAAAAGTGCCAAATGCTCATCCTTCAAGATTATGTTTTTTACCTTCCTGTTGCATAGGCAGATAAATTCTCAGTGTCACTGCTGCTGCGTTTCCCTGCTATTTTTATTTTCTACTGACAGAATATTCAAAGCTGACAAATGCTGCAGAACAGACATAGTTATTAAAAGCTTCAATTTACAGCAAATAGTGACAGTTTGCTCTTGCTGCTCATAAAGCAAAATCGAAGAGGTGTAAATAGAGAGGTAGAGGTGGAGCAAACACACTTTAGATACCTTTACGGACTATTCTGGTAAGGAGAACTCATTTAAAACATTCCTCCAATGGTGTTCGTTTAGGCACCAACGCAAACATTTTTATACAAATAGAGTGAGGGCTGACAGACCTAGTAGTACTTCGAAAGTTTTACTCATGAACGTCTTTTATATCTACAGAAGGCTTTGAAAAATAACAAAAACTGAGTTGAAATGCAAGACAGTTTTGAACTAATCAAGAATCATGTGTTTGCCAAGATGGGAACAAAAAGCAAACAAGCGGAATATTTGTTTCCACTTGAAAAAAAAAAATGGCTGGTCTGCTTTTGAGTTGACTATCCTAAAACTGACAATACTCAGACTTCTACTATATTTTAGAAAATTTACGGGAGGAGAGGGAGCATTTACATGTACAGATGGTATGGGAATTCTGGGTGGTGGCAGGGGTCAGATAAGGTATGAGAAGCCTCAAGAGAAAACATTAAATGCTTCTTTAATCCTAAAGACCCTTTGGTGACACTGGAGGTGGACTGGAGTCCCAGGGAGGTAAACTGATACCAGCTGACAATAAGAAGAGAGACATTAGAAAAAACAAAGGAATGAACAACAGGGAAAACCAGGTAGAAAACGAAAGCCACCTACCTCCCATTCAAAATGTATGTTACGGGGCTGGGGATTTAGCTCAGTGGCAAAAGCGCCTGCCTGGCATGCGCAAGGTCGTGAGTTCGGTTCCCGGTACTGGAGAAAAACCAAAAACCAAAAAACAAAAAACAAAATGTATGTTACCTGTACAGAGGGCTGGCTCAGAAAGGCTGATCTGAGGTTGTAGAAGATGTCCTAACACCATGAAGAGGGGATTTCCTGTCACAGGACAAGGAAACCAAGAAAATGGACAAAGGAGTCACTCCTGCGCACAAACGAACACTTCCTGATGATGGGAATGTTTCGTATCCTAACTAGAGTGTTGGATATACATGTTTGACAAAACTCAGGGAAGCACACACACGTACACACACACTCTTGTGGCCTGTGCATTATATGTGCATATATTACACTTCCACTTTTTTTTCTCAGTACACAAGTCTTTGCACTGAACTACCTCACCACACTTTTATTTCTATTTATTTTTTATTTTATATAGTCAGAGACAGAGTCTTGCTAAGTTGCCCTGTTACCCAGGCTGGGCTCGAACTTGTGATCCTCTTGCGTCAACCTCCCAGAGTGCTGAGATAACAGGTGTGCGCCATCAAGCCCAGTTTTACACTTCCACTAAAAATACTCAGGCACATATGCCAAATGTCACGTTAATCTTCATGAATTAGGAAGCAGAATTAAGAATCTTGTTAATTTTAATTTTTGCTAAGTCTTTCTTTACCTAAAGAACAAAGATATAAACAGGAGCGCTAAAAGTATTTGAGGAACAAAATAGGAGCTGAGCGGAGATAAGCCATTAATTAAACTTAGAATCACTGATGGAAAAGAGATACTTCGAAAGGCTCAAGTAGCGGGCACAGGAAAAGAAGGAGAAGCCCTCGTATTTGCCTAACTCTGACACGTTACCTACTTGTGATAAACACGCTTTTGTATTACAGCAGGCTATTAGCAGTTTTTCCATTTTAAAGTCGATAAAATATACAGAATGAACAAGGTTGAACAATTAGGAGAGAGCTAAGATACAAACAGATCTCTAAGACTCCTACACATAATTCCTCTCATAAAACAATACTCCATGTGTATATTGTTGTAGAGTATAAAAATAAACACCGCTGTAAGTCTATGTGGTATTAACACGGCTTTCTCTCCTCGCCCCCACGTGGGACAGATGAGGATAAATGCGCTTCCACCAAGAGCATGAACTAAAACAATCAGGACATTTCCTCTGCTATATTCATTTGTTCCTTGATTAAAAATCTGCAACTCATAATACCTCCTCAAAAGCTATACATTTAAAACACTCTTGAGTATTGTGGATGGAACCCAGGGTCTTCACCCTGAGCTACATCCCCAGCCCTTCTTGTTTTTAGCTATGGGTAGGGTCTTGCAAAGTTGAAAGATGCAAAATTGTAAGGATGGGCTTGAAGTTGTAATCATCCTGCCTCGGCCTGCCAGAGTGCTGGGATTACAAGTATGTGCCACCAGGCCCAGCCAGAAGATAAACATTTGGTAAAAGGGCCTAAAGGCTTCTCTGACTGAGAATTGAGTACACTTTTACTATTTCAGTACACTGTTTTTATTTGATTTGACTGAAGTTAGCTGAAGGTAGCTGACCTCTCACAAGACCAGACTGACTGTGGATTAGCAGCTGGGATACACCATTTGGAAACCTGCTACAATGTGCTGGTGGCAGGAAGAATGGTATTCTCAAAGGGATGTCACACAGAGATTGCTGAAGCTAACTGACACCAGAGCTCACGGATGCCTTGGCTGGCTCTATGAACAGTGCCCTCATTTAGACCCCCAGGATCCTGAAGTACACAAGTAAAGACTCTACACGCCCATCTTCCTAAACACCCTCTGAATGCATCTTCTAGGAGGGTCGGGGTCACCCTGAAACAGAAGTGGTTTGCCATATTTGGCATACAGTGCTAACTGTGAAAACAGAATGGGTGTGGTGGAGGGAGAGGAGGGAAAAGAGAGACACATTTAATCATTTACAATCACAACCACTGACAAAACCCAAGGACACCCCTTCCTTCCTAGAGAGAGATACATTTTCCATTATTCAACAGAATGTGCAAGATGCAAGCCAATTCCTGATTGGTCGTTGGGTATTGGAGGATATAATACAAGTGTGAGTGACCTATTTCAGTTCAAATTTTAAGGATACTTAACTTTTTCTCTCAAATAAAATTGGGATTTACTTCTCTTCCAATGAGAAATGCAGGAGAAGAAATAGATAAAGGCAGGATTACTGTTACTAACAACAATTTTAAAAAGTGAAAGGCAAGAAAGGTAGTTCTAAAAAGTTCGGCCTAGAGACTCAGACTCTGGTTCAAAGCTGAGCTCTGTCATTCAGCAGCTGCCTCTTGAGGGTAAAACTATTGACCAACTGAAGCCTCAGTTTTCTAACCTATCAAATGGGGGTGACTATGTTTTCTGTCAGCCTGAAAACATATGGAGGGCTTAGCTGAGGAACTAGCATACAATCAATGTTCAATAATCAAGTATAATTCTGTACATATAGTAAGATATGTATAGTTAACAATTTTATTTATATTTTGCGTTTTTCATTTAAGAGAAACCATGTAATTTTTAAGATTGTGTGTCTGATTTATTTCATTTAACATTGTGCTCTCAAGTGCACCCATCTTCCTACAAATGACTCAAATTCATCCTTTTTAACAGCAGAGCAGTACTTCATTCGGCGTAAACACATTTTCCTTATCTATTCATCTGTGGATGGACATACAGGCTGCTTCAAAGATTACGGAGCGAAACAAAGACAGTTGATAGGAAACATGGAAACAGATTTTTTGTAAATAAGGGTGGGGCAAAGAAAAGGAGGAAGAGGGGTGAGGAAGGGATGAGAAAAGAATTAAGATGTGTGATGTCCATGCACCAACCCCCGACAAGGAATGTGATCACAAATGTACTACAAATATACCAAGAAAAATACAAAATAAAAAATTAACAATTTCATAAATTATATGGAGTACTGCTGTGATAATAAAAATATAAGAAACATCAAATGATTCCTTTTTTTAAACCATTTTTCTGAATTATGAAAGTTTATCAGTACATATGTGCTGTTTGGAAAAATGATGTTATTAAATGTCCGTGCTATTAGATAAAAGTAAAAATTATCTAGTTGTATGTAATGAGAGAAAAATTACAAAGAACTGGAAGACAACAAAACCACAAGAAAACCTTACCACTTGAGAAAATTATGATGAGTGTTCAGGGAATAGCCTTCAAATATTCCCCCCCCCCCATAAAGTTGCAATTAGGAACAGTTACACAGTCTGCTTTTTGTATTTACGATACGCTGTGAAAATTCTCAGAGTCATTAACTGGTCTTGTACAACACAACTTGAAATGGCTGCATTAGCATTCCATCATACTGTGGCATCATTATTTATTTATTCAGTTGTGTCCTGTGGGGCCTTGTGTGGTTTCCAATTGTTGCCATTACAAATGAGATTAGGTTTTTGTTGGCTTGTTTGTTAAGAGGATTACCTCATGTACAAAATAAAGTGAGCAGGAGCTAAAGAATTCTATTTTATTTCAAGGTGGAAGCCAGTGGCTACGCAGTGAGACTGTATAAAATCAATGCACTTAAACAAGCGATTTTTAGGTAGCTCCCGACTCCTTTCCATCCCGCAATCCTTGACCAACCATGTGTGCACAAGCAGATACACAGTCATGTATCTGAACTAACAGAGGTCAAAGTAGAATGACTAACCTCTGTAGCAGAACTGCCTTACAATATATTTCTATAAACACACTATGTAATGCCAGAAGTCAGAAGCTTTACTCAGCCTTTTTTTGGGTAAAGGCAGTATGCTAATTTAAAATTTCTTTATTCCTGGTATTATTTTATCAACAAAATTAATAATCAGCGCCAGTAAAATGAGACACTTTAGTAGCTGACAATACTGTTTTACAGAATCATGCAATCAGAAGAACTACCCACACGAAGTTTCAAGGAAAGACACTGTCCTCTTTAAATCCTGGAAATATATATGCAAATAGGACATAGCTTTACATGCTCAGAAAACTGGTTTTTTTATTCCGCAGAGATTTTTCTGTCAGTGTAACAAGCTGAAAACAAAATATGAATGACAAGTGCACATACTGAGCTGATGGAGAACACAGAGTCCAACAGGAACCACATTAATCTCTTAGAGAGGTTACACGACTTCCAGGCAGAAATATTGATTCACACCTCGTCTACTGTCACAACGTTTGACAAGTATTCAAATTCAAGCTTCGAAATTTCTCCCCAAAATAAATTCTAGTACTTCCTTTAGCTCTCTGGGCTAATTAGGGAACTTCCCTGACTATCTAGCTGAAGCATTTAGAATTTTTAATGAACAAGTGTTGGGTAATAAGAGTATGTACACATATACCTCAACAGTTAGTGGAAGTTACTGGAAACAGAATTTAAAGAACCGGGCGACGCTGCCAGCATAGACAACACTAAGATTAGATTTTGAGGGGTTCCCTCCATTTAAAAACTATACTATAATGTTTTTATCATACACCCCTGAAGAACCTTTCTGTTTAGATTCTACTCTACTAGATGAGATTTCTGTTACCGCTATGTTCAGAATATTTCTCTTTATTACTCTTCTCCCACAGACCTCTTGGGCGTTCTTTGAGTACACAATTGGTTGTTGTGACATAATTTCTCTTCCTCTTAAACAACAGGAATTTTAGTGGTTTATGTCCAAATAAATGTTTCTCTTTATAAGTCAATTATCTCAGATATGATATAATAAGAGGATGTTGACTAACATACTTTATGTTTAGTTTTTCATTTTCTTGAATCAACTGGTCAATCTCAATCACAGAAATAAAAGCACATTATATTTTAGAAGACTATTCCTTTGAAGTTTTCTTTTGAGTTATCTAACCTTAGGGATTGGGATTAAAAAAAGAAAGTAGTGTGTCAAACTCAGGTGGTACGCTGGTGATTTTTCTCTGCTGCTAAGTGTTTCCCCTTGAAAATAAACAGCAATCTTACTATTCAACATTTGACCGAAGAATAATTTGGCTTACAAATAATTTCGTGCTTGATTAAAACAAAAGCAGAATAACACTTTTTGTGAAAGTACCTTCTCCTGAATAATGCAAAGTAAGTACAGTTAGGCTGTATTTATCAGGTCTTTAAAAGGAATGAGATTATGAGAAGACTATTTGTGGCCCTATATCCTCTCATACAATGGTATTACTCCGGACTGTTCCTCTCTTGTAGATATAAAATGGTTATTATTATGGTTTCATTTTGTAGTTTCCTGATTAATAATTAGGTTGATCACATTTTCTGTATATTAGCCATTGAACTTTTCTTTTTTTGAAATGTCTGTTCACATCTTCTGTCAACTTCTACTTTATTTAATCTCCACTTATTTAATGGCGATACGTTCCAAGACCCCCAGTGGGTGCCAGAAACCCTGGACAGTGCCTAAGTTTAATTTATACATTAGGCACAGTAAGAGATGGATAAAAATAATAACGTACTAGGATACTGACAGCAATAGACTGCAATAAAATGGAGTCTTCTTCTCTTGAAGTATCTTACTGTACTGTACTTAGCCTTCTTCTTGGGATGATGTGAGATGATACATTGCCCATGTGATGAGACCAAGCAAATGATGGAGCCTCAGGCTATTGCTTAAAGGTTACTTGAACACCAGGTCAACCCATCTTATAACCAAGGAGGCTATGAAGCGACTACAGTGGGTGGTAGCACATACAGTGTGGATACTCTGAAACAAAGGAAGATTCCCAGCCTGGCTGGGACACAACAATTATCTTATCATGCTACTCAAAGTGGCATGCAATTTAAAACTTCTGAATTATTTCTGGAATTTTCCATTCCATATTTTGGGACAACAATGGACTTGTGCTGTGTATTGTGCTGTTAGAAAGTAAAATTGTAGGAAAGGGGATCATTACATTTATTAGTCTTTTAGACATGAATATATTGCCAGCAATATATGTTGGAGGCCACTTTTCCCAGCGGTAGCTTTACCTTTTAAATCTGTTAATGTTTCTTTGATGACAATTTATTCTAAAGTTGAATATATCAATATTTCCTTTACAGTTTGTGTGTGTGTGTGTGTGTGTGTGTGTGTGAGCACATGTGTGTGTGTGTTTTAGGCATAAGAAAGAAACCTTCCCCTATTCTTGAGGCTGTTTGTAGTTCAATGATAGAGCTCTCTATGCTTGATCCCCAACAGCAGCAAATTCACAAATCAAATGATTATTTTTAGGTTCTTTGAGTTCTATGGCTTTTCTTTCCTTTTATAACTCTCTGTTCATGATGTAAACAGTCCAATACTTCATATACCTGGAACTGGGTTTCCGTATCTGTCACCATCTGGTTTCATGTGGTTTCTCCACATGTAATGTCTCCTAATTGCATCATTTATCAAGCAGTTTATCCTCTCCCCACTGGCCTGCAGGACTCGTTCTGTCACGAACCAAGTTTGTCTGTGTGCCTGGGACTCTGGCCCTTCTGTCCTGTTTCACTGGTCTTGTTGCCTGTATCTACTACCATGCTGCGGTAACTGTTGTATCTATAGCAGAAACTGGTGCCTTTAAGTCAAGACACCCCTTCGTTCCTAGTCTCATTCTTCCTCAGGAAGATCTTAGCTGCTTTTGGTCCTTTGCTCTTCTAGTTGTAGAACTGGCTGGTCAACCTGAGCAACCTTTGCTTACTGATTGTTTCTAATGTCCCCTCTTTTGTCCTTCATATCCTATGGTTGCATCTTGACAGATCTAAGTGTGGATTTACTTACTCTGCTTGGTATATAATGTTTGTCCTGTGAGGATTCCAATGTTTTAACATTTCAGAAAATGTGCAGGTCTTGAAATCTTAAACAAATCGCCTCTCCCCTGCTGGGGGATGATTCTGCACCGTGCTCTCTTGCTTCCATGATTCCTGAGCAGAGGGGTGGTTAGTTTTAGTTCTAGAGGAATTTTTCAAGGATGTCTGAAGAGAGAAGATGGCTGTTCTTAAGAAGATGGAAGATGTGTTCCCTGTCTAAGACAGTAAAGATATTGTGTCTCTCCAGGATAAAGGACATATTTCTTTAAAGCCCACTTAAAACATTTTGGTTTTCGGAGGCTCAGAATCTTTGGGTATGATCTATTTTTTTGTTCTTGTTGTTTTGGTTTTTTTCCGGTACCGGGAATCGAACTCACGACCTTGCGCTTGCCAGGCAGGTGCTGTGCCGCTGAGCTAAATCCTCAGCCCCTTTGGGTATGATCTAAACTCAGTGTGCCCGGCACCCACTGAGGGCCTCCTTCCTATCACCTCCATGGATCTTGGGAACCAGAAGAGCTAACCTGAGCAGAAAACTCATGCGCTTTTGCTGTGAGAAACACAGTCCTCTGTGTCTTACTCACGTCTGCAAAGTCTTCAGATAGCATCTAAGAAGCCAATTTATTAGCTTGGGAGGAGGGTAAAATCTTAGACTTTGCACAGTTCTTAACAGCTCCTACTTTCAGTATTTTAATGTCCTGGAATTCCAAATAGACATGTGGGATCTTTTCATTCCATCTTCCTTATGTCTTAATTTTTTAATTATTTTTTCCTCTCTCTATCTCTTTGCTTCATGGTGGGGAATTTTTCTGATTTTCCCATCCATTCCTTTACTCTTTGGCTGCATGAACCTCTACTTAACCTACCTCTGAGTTTTTAATTCTAATAATTATTTTTTCATTTCCTGTAATTCTACTTGGTTCTTTTTCAAGTCTTTCTGGTTGTTTTTGATCTCTTACTCCATGATGAACATACTTCTTTATATATTTCTCATGTATTTTCTATATCCAGTATTCGGCACCCCAATGTCATAAGACACAGGCGATCTAAATCTGTTGTTTACTGTTTCTGCTAAGAATTCTGGCTGATGTTATTCCATATCTGTTAATTTTTGGATTGCTTTCAGTATATTTTTCATGGTCACCTCATATTAGCTGAACACGTAGGAATTTTGAAGGCAATGGATTGTGAAATCTCTCCTCCAGAGAGAACTTATGCTTATCTCCACCAGGTGCCAGACAGCTCCATTAACCTGGAAACATGTCACTTACATTTTCAGGGTTACGGTTTTCATAAGCCTGCAATTAGCATAAATTTATGCCCCACGTCCACTGAAAATAAGTTGCAAGTACGAAAGACGATTATGATGATTAGTATTTTTTGTTCACATAGAGCAACAGCAAAAACAGATATATCTGCTCATCTGCTCGCTTTCTTGGTGAACTTTTTCCAGCTCTGACTTTCCCTGATGGTGTGACACAACTGAATACTCCAGCTTGAGTGGTTCCTGTTGCACCCTCAGTTCTACACAGATCCAGTCAGTCTCAGTCTCACTCTTTCTCTTCCAAAACAATCGAGCTGCAGGTTTTTCACTTGGCGTTGTTTCTGTGGTAGTCCTGGTCTCCTTTACCATTACCCCTTTCGTTTCCAATTACCAAGGGGTCATCTGACCCCTTTAGCATGTCTCTCACCCTCTTATGAGTTGAACAGCACAATTATAAAGTATCTTTCCCCAATCTATCCTACGGTTAGTCTTCCATGATGAAAGAGCTTTCAGAATATCTGGTTCCCATAAACTATAATGGCCATGTTTCCTATTTTGACCACACACTCAAGAAGTGAACGTCTTTCCCTCTTTGCCAGTAGCTTTTACATATGGTTAACAGCTGCCCATACAAACGGACAAGAAAAATTTGAAGAAATAAAAAAAAAATTTGGTAAATTACAACACTTACACTACAATTTATATCACTTTGGAACACCCAAACAGCTGGAATAAAGCAATAAATTAATCAGACTGGTTAATTTTCGTAAGTTTAAGGCAAAGAATCTTCACTGACCATTTCACCCGCTGTGCCGGTGATGTCTACCGGCAGCATGCCTCTTTGAGAAACACAGGTAAATTTTTATAAAATGAATTTCTAAATAAGTGAAAGACTAAGAAACTTGGGATCCGGTACTTAATTTGCTTGAAACATCATAAATTACTACTACATACTTGAAAGCAAGGTTATATTTTTGTTCAGCAGATAACTCGCCTTCTACCTCATACCACAGACTTCTCTATGTTCACTTTCCTAAAAGAATCACACTGCCACTTTTAGCCTGTCTTTTCTGTGTATGTTTTAGCCTCCCTTAACCCGTATCACACTCCTGGGTGTCTTAGTTTTGGCAAATTCTAGTTTCAGCTTCAGAAGTATATTTTTGGTGCCTTGAAACACATTTTTAAAAGACCTCAGACTACAGGAAAGAAGAATCAATAAACAAAAATGCCATTGAAACTCTCTATTTCTGTTTAAGCCGAAGAAGCTTCCAAACTTTCATCACTTAGATGTTCTCAGAAAGTTCATATGCTAATTCACACAGACTTATTTAAATTAAAGAAAAAATTGGAATTTTTTTTTCCTTTGCCATTTTAAAATTAAAAGACAAAATAACCAAAGACATCAGCACAAGATAACACTATCTGTGAAGTTAAAGATAGGATTAAATTTGATTATACTCCATGACTAAGAACTTGGCTGCAGTAATAATATTTTGGGGGGCATCTGTCAGCCCTCCTTTAAAAAAAAGCCTCCTCTGAGTTTGAAAGGATGAGCGCATACTTGTTCAATACAGAGACAGGGAGGAATCAGAAATAATGACGCGAAGAAAAGCCCATTCATGCCTCAGACTGCCGCTTTCACGCACGACGCCTGAACACCTTTAAATATCTTCCATCCAGCTCTGTATGTGCCACAGCAGCCTGGAACACACGGCTGAAAACTGTTCCAAGACGGTCCATTCAGAGGCTTCCTGTATTACACACGAGGAGTGACGTTACGTGCTCACACACACGAGGGAGAACACTCATCTGAGAGGCTCAGGCTTGCTCTGCCCCACTTTCATACCCACAGAAGGAAGAGAGAAGTCTTTATCTTGGAAAGATGAAGGGACTCAGATAAAGCTGGATCACTATAGAAGGTTATAATTTGCTTATTTGGGTACATACTTCTCTCAATTGAAAGAGCCGCACCAAGACTCTTTGAACATTTCCTCCTAATGCTCCTGATAATAGGTTAAAAATATTCTTCAATTAAGCCTCAAAACCACTCTGTGAAATAAGGCCAGGACCATTATCTCTCCATTGTCCAGTGCAAAAGGCGCTGCAGCTGGGAGGCTCTGCGACAGCCAGAAAGGTCACATGAATAGCGGCTCGCTGTGCACCATGACTACCTGTGTCGTCAGCAGGCAAAGGTCACCGCTGGTCTTTCTTCATTTCCACCCGCCAGGCTGCCGTGAAAGTACAGAAGAAGGACGCCACACCGTACCCCCGACAAATGGGTGGAACCACAGTCTTTTCTCTGCATCCTCAAACACGAAAGTGCAGCTGAGCTAGAAGGGAAGCTCTGCATCCCATGCTGTTAAAGACATGAAATCATCCCTCCTTTCAGAGTCCCCCCTGGCGACAGAGTCACAAACAGTTGCTGTCTCTAAGAAAGAGGGTACTTGGGCGGGAGTGGGGCCTTCTTTTGGAAGAGATGGGCAAAGGGACACTGTCAAAGGACAGCAGTTCAATGAATACACTCGGAATCACGAAAGGACTGGGGTTAAATGTGCCTCCGTGAACACTGTTTATGGTCCCAACACAGACCTTTCCTTTATGGGAAATTTTATAGAATCCACTAAAATATACAGCACAGAAGCATCTAATGCATCACCTTTAACACATGACTGTTTTATAAGGAAGAAAGGCTTCATTTTACTTTTAGATGTTTATAAGGTCTCAAAGGAAATTCTAGAGACTCCAGGGTAGATATTTCCTTTCCTGTCCTCCTGTCCAGAGTTACAGCTGTTGTCCCTCAGACTGAGTTGCTCACACGTGCTGCACATGGTAACTCTGGGACCATCATTTTGTACACAATTCTAGGTGTACAGAAAGTTATTTCTGGAGGGTTATTCATCACCAGGACACTAAACCAAAAGGGGCAGGGAGTGTTATATGCTGCTTAGGACATCATATACTTTTTAGTTCCTAAATAATCACCGTATTTAGGAAGTTAATGCATGTGATTTGTTGAAAAACCAGCACTTTATTTTATTTTGTTTTGTTTTTGTTGTTGTTTTTTTCCGGTACCGGGAATCGAACTCATGACGTCACGCTTGCCAGGCAGGTGCTGTGCCACTGAGCTAAATCCCCAGCCCAAAAACCAGCACTTTAAGACAGACTGAGCACTCAACACTGAGGCAGGAGATCTGGTTCAGACTCTGCCATCCCGGCTGGGTAACCCTGTAGAAGCCACTTTCCTTTGTGCAGCTGTACTCTCTACCTACACAAAGAGAGGTTATTAAACTACATATAAACTACATTATCTGAGGCTTCTTTGAAGTTATAATTAATATTCTAGTTTATGAATTTCATCTAGTTGCCATTCCTTATCAGTTTAAAGACAGGTTGCCATATATTTTTGTGAAAACTTTAGCTTTCTGTAGCATCCCATGATGTACTACTATCACTATTACTATTAACATATCCCCTATGTTTATTTGATGCTTACTGTGGAACCAACCCAGTTTTAAGCACTGTTACACACATTATTGCACTGTCAACCTATGTTATAGCTTGTGCGTAGCTGTCCCTTCAAAGCCTCATGGGCTCCATAGGTGGGGCTTTTGAGAGTGGCTGGATCATGGCTGTTAGATACTGGATGAAGTGTGTGATAACTGGATTAGTTCAGCAGAGTTCTGGGTATGGACAATGGGAAGGCCCATCCTGGGTATGGGTAGCACCAACCAATAGGCTTGTAACCTGGATGGAATATAAAGGGACGGAAAGAAGAAAGGCTGTGTGTGGCTGTTCCTTGCTTTGGTCTGCCTGCCCTGCCACGGACTGTTTCTCCTCCTTGATGCTCCCCTGCTGTGCCACCAGCTTTGGAGCTGGAGGACTGTGGACTGAAACCTCTACAAACTGTGAGCTAAAATAAACCTTTTTCCTTAACTTGTGGGCATTGGTTATTTTGTCCAGGCAATGATAAAGTAATTAAGACAATCTATAAGGAAGACATTTCTCTTAGTTAATTTTTGCATTGCTAAAACAAAATTCTCAACACTTAAAAGTTGAGGGAGGAAAGGTTTATTTTGGCTCACGGTTTGTAGAGGTTTCAGTCTGGAGTCGGCTGGCTCCAAGGCAGAGGGGCATGGCAGAGGAGCATCAGAGGAGAAATGGCTCGGTGTGGCAGGGCAGAAAGAAGGCAGCATGCAGCAAGTGACAGCAGTAACAGAAACAGCAACCTGCCTCTCTCTCTCTCTTTATACTCCATCCAGGCTGCAAGCTTATGGATCGGTGCCACCCACACCAAGCATGGGGGAGCCTTAATCCCAGCATCACACCTTTAATCCCAACATTATACACCCAAGATCCACCTACCTCTGAAAAGCCCCATCTATGACTGCATAATGCTTTGGGGGGACATCTAGATACAAGCCACAACAATATTAAGATCATTCCTTTTTACAGATGAGATAATTAATGCTCAAAAAGTTATATAACAGAAATAATAAGTAGTAAGCTCAGAATGTGAATTTGAAGGCAGTCTGACTTCACAAGTCACCATCCCAACTACACTGTCCTACGGACAGATCATGGCAACACATTAAACACTCAACAGATAATAACTAAAGCACACATAGTTCTTCAGTGAAAATACACAGGAAAATCAGAAGCTTCTACTATTTCCCCTACATCTTGTCCAAATTCCTGTAGGTAACAGGAATATATGATACACAAATAATAATCACAAATTTTCATACTAAGCAAGATTTTGTCTAAAATTTACTCCTTACAAAAAAGTTATAATTCTTCCACAGAGACAGGCTATTTCTTCCAATCCTATATAAAAGATCACATTAAGGCAAAACGGAAATAAAGTAAGTATTTAGGAGATGCTGATGCTGAAGATATTCCATGGATCACTCTAAAATTTATATGAATTTCCAGCACCACGCCATGATAAAAATGGACAAGATAATATACTGGATGGAGGAAGAAGAACTCCACAGTTCATCTAGGCAGCTATGCAGTTATGAATAATTTTAATAAATATGCAAAGCTGGTATTCTGCCACATAAAATAGCTAGTCAATTGTGTGAACCTGAGATATATTTTTAGACTATAATGTGTCCTTGGAATTAAATAATTAATTGTCTCTTTCATGAATACTACTACCATTTCTTGTTCTGGGATATCTGCATTTTGTCTGGTGCTTTTTAAAGATTAATTTTGATTTCCTCACTGTATCATCTGTGACTTTTATAGATTAATTTTATAACTCAATTTTTATTCCACAGCCAGGTTCCATATACTACAATACATTGCTGATTCTTTGCCAAATTCATCTTTATACCCAGAGACAGCACTGCCAAACTAACTTCAAGGATATGATTTGAAATAACAAATCATATCTGCGCCATTCAAAACATACACAGGAAAAGACACAAGGCAGGTAGAAACAAATACATTTAAAAGATCAAAGGAAGAGTAAAGAATCAAATACTTAAATTCTGCTATAACTTAATAAGAGCCTAACAACCACACCCTGAAATGATGTACTGATTTAAAAATATTTTAGTCTGTCCTAACAGCTTGCACTTGGGAGGCTGATTCAAAAGTGACCTGTCAGCTATCACAGGATCACCAGACTCTGGATCTGCCTTATTCTCAAGGGTTAAAGTGACACCAAAGTTGAAACTGATGGTTTAGCTGTCTTGTCTAGTTAAGAATCTGAAATCAGCTCTGGAAAGGAATACAGTGTCTAAGACTCACTTTTCTAACTATCACCAGTACTGGTACCACAGGGCTAGGGTATAAAAGTTAGGAGCATAAACACCTCAGTCTGGAGTCTCTCTTGGGGTTGAAAGCTAACTTATCTCTAAGTCATGTGCCTAATTATACCCCCTCAGTTACTGAGTACTTATCACGTGCTTGAAATAGTGAGCACTTTGCATATATTTTCTCATTTAATTCTCAAAATAGTGCAATCAGTATCATGGTACAATGCAATTAGAACAACAGAATTCCAAAAATGACATTACCCTCTATTTTCCATATGAAATAATATATTTAATGAACCTGCAAGACATTAAGGATGTAGGAGTTGAGCAAAATGGCAAATCAAAAGATCAGTGTTCTGAGCTCTCCTGAAGGTTATAGTCCCATAGAAAAAGTATGTTAATCAAATAGCCACACCAACAGCAGCCTAGGTACATGCTAAGAGAGTTAGAAGGTTGCCAGATAACAGGTAACTAGTAGATCAGACTTGAACTTGGATTTTGCAGCAAGAATGTGTGGGATGGAATTCTAGCTTCTAATTCTGAGCAAATTACTGAATTCCCTTGTATCCGAGGGAAAAAACAGGACCAACCCCACAGAGTTCTTTCATTAGGCAGTTTTCCAACACTGTGATAAAATACCTGAGAACAACAGCTCAAAGGAAGAAAGGTTTCTTTTTGCTCATGGCTTCTGAGGTTTCTGTTCAAGGTTGGCTGGCTGCACCGCTTTGGGCCTAGGACAAGGCAGAGATATCACGGCAGTAGGAGTGTGGGGTGAAGGGGGCTGCTCCTTTCATGGCAACAAGGAAGCAGAGAAGCAATGAGCGAGACAGGAAGGGGCTGGAGACAAAACACAGTCCCTAAGGATACATCCCCAGTGAGCTACGGCCTCCCAGGAGGCCCTATCTCCTGCATTTTCCAATGCTTCTTCTAATGCCATCAGATAACTCTACCAATGGATAACCCACTTGATGAAATTAGAGACCTATGATGCAACTCCTTCCCAAAAAAGCCTTTCAGCTGGTAAGCAGACTTTCTACACAAGGAGCCTCTTGGGGGACATTCTGGGTCCCCACCATAGGAGTTATGATGATTACATGATAACTTTTCAGCAAACAGTTGTGAGACTGTTTCCGTTACTATATTATTTGACCTTGACAAAGGGTAGGACAGTGGCCAGGATAGGTTCCTCAACGAAAGATATAAACAGCCCAAATCTGTGAAACAGTGAGAATTAACCAGGCATTGGGTCAGGATGAGTATTAAACAGGAAAAATGTTTCTGGCACAGATCACTGTACTTGAAAAGGTCCTGTGAACAAAATATGACATTAACTAGTGAGATCCTTTTAGGTCATTTAACCATTTGGGAATTCAATTTTATCATCGGAAAAATAAGGATTTTGGTTCACAGTTTCATGAACTTTCTAATTCTATGAAATCTGAAAATACAGCATTAAGTAATTAAAAATGCTTTCTTCCTCCATGTTTTACTGCTTCCTATGGTTCTAAATGGAGCCAGCAAAGTCCTTCGATATAACTTTGAGGAACATTTCCATTTTATCTCCTTTCTATTCTTTTTACTCTGATCTCCCTCATTATTAGCTTCCCTACATCTGTAAATAAAAGGAGTCAGACTGCAATGACCTCATTTTCTGTCTTTGATGGTAGTTTACACTTCTCCAACTGTGATGTCAATTTGCTGTTTCAGGAGTATCATCCATCGACATGATTCCAGCAGCCACGTCCTACTAAAGAGCCTGTTTTGTACAAAGATGGTCAGATGCGAATTTAAACTTAACAAACTGTTGCTATAACATTATGTGTACGTGTGTCAGTAAGATACCTTGACTCAGTGGGAAGTGTTAGGTAAACTTCTGTGTGCTGCTTTCTATTAGAGTTTAAGCCTCATTTTGCAACCTGCGGGTTACAGAAAGAGTATTTGGAAGTTTCTATTATTGAAGATGAATATTTATACAAACTTCAAAATTGTTCTGTGCTGAGGATATCAAGAGTTTACTTACAAAATCCAAATGTCAGACCACAGCTATGCAGAATGTAACCCACAACCCTGACACCTTTCACGTGTTACAGAAAGACATGGATCCAAGGCATCAAAATAACACACTCTTGAAAATACAGCCACTCACACTGTGGAGCTGGGATTCAAATTTGGGCTGCTTTACTCCAAAACATCCAAGCATTCTCTCTGTGGAGTGTCCTCTTTTAATGAATATTTTTTTCAAAGCACTACACTGCCTTTTAACCTTTTTCATCAAATTCCACTTTGGAATTTCCAATGGCTGCTGATCGTTTGTGTTTGGTTACTTTTCTGGCCCTAGAGAAACTCAATGTTTTAACTCCAGATCATCAGAGAAAAGATTCCTCTGCCCATCAGCAACAGGTTGTCCACAGAAAAGGTTCACCTCTTCATTCCTGTTTACACATCCAACATTACAACAAAGCAAAAATGCTGACTTACACAGTCTCTAGAAAATACAGCCTATCACCAATGATACCTGTTCCACCTTTGAAATTATAACACTAACATCTACGCACAGCAATTTCCACTCAGGCCACATTTAAATTGCTTTGTAAATGTGAGCAGGTATAAGCTTCCCACTGCTTATTCTAGAGACCAGCTAAGGAGGTGAAGTTTAGTACATTTTAAGTTATGGAAGAAAGTACAGATTAAGTATAGGAAGAAAGCCTGTAGATTGAATTTCGTACCAAAAAGGAGAACAAATAATGTCAATCTATGCTTACTGTACTTGATACATAATTATACGTGCTAAGGATAGTATTTTATTCTATGGTAAGATCCAAAATATAAGCACTTAATCTCTGACAAATACCTTTAAACAGGTAGCAATGCATAAACATAGACATGAATTGATAAACCGAGATCCTAACTTTTCAAAGCACAAGGACCAGAAGCAGGACTAGCCTAGTCCTACAGTGTCTTGGGCTGCAGCACACTGAGAGGCTGAGTTGGCCCCTTGGTGACCAGGGAAAGCAGGGATCCTAGGCATATACAGCCATATGTAAGATGGGCTCAACTCCATTTTATATTGGCTGCCTGACTTTTAGGTCCACAGAACCACGTCCTAATTATATTTCTTTCTACTAAAAGTGTTTCCAGAAACCACAAATTCCCTGTGTATAAGACCAGACTCATCTTTCATGCCCCGTTACCTTCCAGTGTTTACTCTATCAGTACCAATCAGCACCGGGGACAGCACCACAGGGTGCTTCTCCAGCTCCACACTGGACTGCAATGAAAGAGCCTTTTATAGTCTGGGAGGAAAACTGGGGTGGAGGGCATGGAAACTAAGCTATTCTTCTTTTTTCAAAAGTCCAGTAATGTGAATGAAGACCTCACAGACATTACCTATCTAATTCAATCATCATCACTATTCTACAGTTGTTCTCAATTTATATTCTGACTGCATTAAAAATATTTTAAACTTTATTTGGAGAAATTTTACCAGAACACAAAAATAGAATAACATAAGGCTCAATTTCTCTAACATCCACGTTGAAGAATTATTTACAAAGGGACAGTCTTGTTCATTTTTCTTTCTACCAGTTCCTCACTCCCCTAGATTATTTTGAAGTAAATTGCAGAAATTTTACTAGGTCATTCATAAACACTTAGGTACATAATGATTAAGTAATATCATATATAAAAATTAAAATTAATAATTCGTCAATCCTCAACTCCAAATATCCAGTATTCAAATTTCCTGATTATCTTACTCCCCACCTTAATTTTTTTTTACATGTGGATTTTTTGAATGCAAGTTTCAAAAACATACTTGCAGTACTTTAATTCAGAGTTAACACTACTACAGTGACTAAAATATCCCAGTTTGGGGTCAAAAGAGAGCCTCTGTACTTGACTATTTAGGCACAATCTTTGACAGCTTTCTTGCTTTCTGGATTGTCAAGATGTTTCAAGCTCTGCTGTATATTCTACTAATAGGGATCCAGAGTAGCCATTTCTTTAAAGATCCCAGAGTTCTTTCAATGAGAAACTGTATTCAAATATAACAAACAAAGAGCTTAGAGTACCCACTGTTGTCTCAATGGTTATTTTATCTAGGGCTTTTTGGTGTAAGAAAAAAAAAAAAATCACTGAATATTTTTAAAGAAAAAATACATTACGAACTCTTACAATATTTCCAATTCAAATTTAGGGTTGTAGAATACACTTAATTTCTCTCATTTAAAAATTTGTATATTTCTTCTCTTCTGTAAGTCTGAGTCATAATGACAGTAATATAACTTCTTATTTGCATTGGATTTCAAAAAAATTAAAAATGTAACAACTTGAGGAAAAAAATAAAGTACCACAATTAACAATATAATAACTGAATCTAATATATGACCAAAAGAAAACAGTTCTTTTTGTCATTGAAGTTTCATCTACTAGAATACACAATTTATTTTCAAGGCATTTAGAATTCTCTTAAACTGTAAAAATACGACTGTTACCCAACAAAAGTGCATAAAACATATATGTTCATTATCAGGAATGTAAAAATGAACAGTTATGCAACCATCAGGTAGGTCAAAGAAGAGAATGAAGTAGAGTTCCTCTCTCCAGAATCTCCCTTTCTTCTAGCGTTAAACAGTTATGATTTTTGGATACTGTAAAAGACAAATTGAATCACAAAATGTTATAATAGTAAGATGAAGCAATACAGAACCTCAAGCAAAGTAACAAAGTGAAAATGAAACTCAGAGAGAAAATAACTACAGCAATGAATAGAACACATTAAATATAAATGGCCAAATAAACCAATTAAAAGGCAGACATTATTGAACAAGATGAAAAAGCAAAAGCAAGCAATACACTTCCTACAAGAAATCCACATTAAATACAAAGATATAAATACATTAAAAGAAAAATGGAAAATGATACGCCATACTAATACAAATAAAAAAGAAAGCAAGGGTGGCAATATTTGTATCTGGTTATATTTCTAGCTAAAGAATATTACTGGGAAACAAAACCAATTTCATTTCATCTTGAAATAGCAATCTTAATCCTAAATGTTTATGGGTTCAGTAACAAACCACATGAAGCTACAAAATACAAGAAGCAAAAAGTGATGGGATAATCAATGAGAAATAGAATTATAGGCTGAGATATCAGTTCCTGATCTCAACAACTGATAGAACAAGCACAGAGAAAATGAAGACATACATGACTTAATATAATTAGCCAAACTATATTCAAATGCTATAGAAACAACTGAGTAGCTACATGCAAAAATACAAACTGTGATCCATACCTCATACTATATACCAAGAATTACTTAAAATGTATCATCCCCAAATGTGAAAGCCAAAATTATAAAGCTTCTCGAAGAAAATACAGAAGAGAATCTTTTTAACTTGGAAGTAGGCAAAGAATAGTTAAACAAAACAGTAAAAGCACAATTCACAAAAGAAAAAATTGATAAAATGGACTTCAACAAAATTAAACAGTTTTATTCTTCAAAAGATGTGACTAAGAGTGAAAAAACCACCAACAGAAGAGGATCTTTGTAGAGTACATGTCCATTCAGACTGCTTTAACAAAATATCACGCACAGGGTTGGCTTCTAAACAACAGATACTCGCTTCTCAGTCCTAGAGGCTGTGAAGCTAAAGATCAAGGCACCAGCAGATTTGGTAAATGGTGAGAGTCTGTTCCTTACAGCTGAGACTCTCTCATGTCCTCACAGAGTAGAGGACAAACAAGCTCCCTCAGGTCCATTTCATAAGGGCACTAATCCTATTCACCAGGGTTCTGTCCTCATGACCTATATGTCTCCTAGAAAACCCATTTCCTGATACCATTTTTGGGCTGTTGGGATTTCAACATATAAATCTGAGAGAGATGCAAACATTCAGACCAGAGCAGCATATCTCTGAAAAGATATAATCTACACTCCCAGCACTCTCGAGGCTGAGACAGGAGGACTGCAAGTTCAAGCCCCAGTTGGGCAACTTAGCAACTTGAGACTCTGCCTCAAAATAAAGTTTAAAAAAATTTTTAAAAGGTCTAAGTATGTAGCTTCATGTAAAGGCTCTGAGTTAAATCCCAGTACCACACACACAAAAAAAAAACTTGTCTATAATATATAATCTTAATACTCTAATAAGAAAATATACTAAACAATTTAAAAATGGAACAGATTTTCAGAGAAGTTCACTGATCATAATAGAAAAGTGTCAAAAGTTCAATATCACTGTTCATCAGATAAATGTGAATTAAAACCACAATGAGACATCACCACAGCCTATTAGAACAAACAGAATTTGAAAAACTGACTACTAAGAATTGATGAGAATATGGAGTCACTGCTGGTTGGTATGTGTGGTGCTACAACTTTGAAAAGCAGTTCGATAATTACTTAAGCAGACAAATACACACCTACCATAAGGCCCACCCACTGCACTCAGGGATTTATCGAAGAGAGACGACAGTACTTGTTCAAGCTGACTTCCACACAAAAGCTCCTAGTAGCTTTATCTGTAGTACCCCCAAAAGGAAACAATCCACATGCCCATCAAAAGCCAAGTGGATAAGCAAGTTGTGGTATATCCATTCAACAGGCCACTGATCAGCACTAGAAAGTACTGAGCTATTGTTATATGCAATAATAGTAACTACAATAACAATACATGGAGTGACTCTCTAAACTCTTACATTGAATGAGAAGAGGTTTTTTAAAAAGAAGATCAATAAACATGATATATCTCTATTTATATAACACCCTACAAAATATAAGCTGATGTATAATCAGAAAACATGTCTGTGATTTCCTGGGGATGGAAGGGAAAAGAGATGAGGGACCAAGGGACAAGTACAGTTTCCATAGGAGAAAAATTAACTCTGGAGGATGAGGGATATGTTCATTATCCTGACTGACTGTTGTATAAGATAACTACGTCAAAACATCTAACTGCATATCTTATATATGTAGTTTGTTGCAGGTCAAGCATTCTCAATAGAGATGTTACATGACATGAGTTCTACCTGGCCCAGTATGACAGAGCTGACAAAAGGTAACAGTGGGATTGGCCTACCTTCCTGGGTTGTGCCTGCTCAATATTAAGCGGCTCGGCCCTCTGCATCTTGGGCCTCTTCACAATCGATGTACATCTCCTCAGAGGGTGCTCACAAGCTCTCTGGCCCCATAGAAACGTTTCTCCAGGGTCCTCAAATCCTGCCAGTAGAAGTGTGCTCAAAGGCTGCAAGGAGGACCAAAGTGGTTGTGCTTCTGATATAAATGCCATGCATCACTTGGTTCTTGTTTTGTAAAGCAGGAAGCCACACTGATTTTCAAAAGCAGGAATTCTGATATAAGCAGGGACGCTGACATAAGCAGAGCAGCTCTAATTTTTTCCTTCTCTCCTTTCCTTCTTGTTGTGCACATAATTAAAACCAATTCACGCTATTTTCAGATCTGAGGAGACATATGAAATGCCATCTCCCCCCAACACATAATTAACAATGAAAATTTAATTAGGATAATTTTCTTAGAAATACAGAACATTACTTCAATCTGTGAGAAAATTTAACATCGAATTTGGAAGCTCTGTGCTGACGGGATTCTTCCCTGCACTGACATGTCCGACGTGTCAAATATTTCTTTAAGCACACTATCATGCCTCACCTCTGTCAGGTGTCCCTGTGTTCAGGTCAGGTTACTGTCAGATGGCACAGGTGGGGGACAATGGACGATACAACCTACTTCTGGACACAGGTTCTTCTCCAGGTGGCTGATTGGGAGGTTCCTGGGGCCCTAAGATGGCGATGCCCAGCGATTCCTTAAGCTCTTTCCCAACTTGGTTCTCAGGTTCAGACATCAGGCTCCAAGTAATTTTCTGACTTGCCAACAAAACCCCCACTTTTCTCATATTTCAAGGGCTGGGAAAAAAGAGTTGCCTTCTCTGCCCTCTCCTCTTTCTCGCCATTTATTTTTAAGCAATTATTAGAGTGCAAAGCCTGCCAATTCACCTTTTAAAGGCGCATTCGCACCATCACAGGAAGGGACAAATTCACACCTACAGCAGACAACAGTTCCACTCCAGAGGTATCTGTTAGGGGACGGAGGTCTGGCTAATTCAGATACAAGAACAATACAAAAGGCTGAGTCCAGGTCAAACACCCTTTTAGAGCTTCTGGTATTTTTTTTGCCCGCTACCTGTTGAAATTGTATTTGCAGGAGTTTTTTTCAAAAGAGCTAAAAAGAGCTACTAGCTTTGATGGGAAACAGCTGGCAAGGGAAGGCCGCAGCCTCAGAGACCTCCAGTAACGTTTATGGTGATGCGGCAGCACCCACACCATCCTGAATCAATGCAACTCAGACAAAAAGTGCAGCGCTGAGAGTGAGCAATGGATGGGTGATGGAACATTTTCCAAAATTTTCCTTTAGGAGAAACGGTGGTGGAATTACAGGCGGCAATGCATGCCTGACAGAACAGTTCTCATTCACCAAATATTTTCAGGGCCTTGTCTGAGGTCACTGGCGAGAGAGGAGCTTCTAATGCAAAAGTAAGTCTGTGTGCTTGGTGGAGCCCGCATTTTAAGGGTGAACTGGACAATAAACGTGGAGACAGCAGTGGGGAGTGGGCACCGCACTCTAGACTGAATAAAACACGAAGCCTTTGGTTGAGACGGTATCAGAGCAGAAATGTGAATGAGATGGGGAGCAAATCAAAGGCCTCAAGAATTAAAGAGAAGCTCTTTATGTTAAAGAAAAAGACTAGCGGCCAAGAAAACAAAGAGGTAATACACACAACCTCAGGAGGGTGTAACTGTATGTCTTCCTTCTGATACTGTCCCTTAATTGAATGGCATCCTATCTAGAACCAGGTGGCCCAAACCTTTATATGACTGAATGGCCCATACTTTTGGTTTCCTTCGTGTAAAATCTATTCCTATTTCCTTTTCTTTTCAGGCAAGTGATACCCTGGGGACAGTGACAAAAAGATTTCTGGAACTGACACACTTAGCAGGAATTCTAGAACACTTGCGTCCAGGGTTAGGAACAGAAAACAAAATGGTACATTGGAAATGTGGGATGGCCACTCATGTTCGTGTAAGTACATGGTGTGATACAGTATGTGTGCTCTGGTAAAGCGGGGACTGGATGAATGAATTCTGGAAATGCAGGGAGGCTAAGAAAATCTTTAAAAAAGAAGTAAGGGAAAAGATCAACACAGATGCATTTTTTAGAAAAAATACAAGGTATTTTTTTTCTCTGCTTCGTCATCCAAATAGCTAGCAGATCACATAACACTCAGCCTATCTTTGATGCCTATTTGGGAAATGTGTTATTGAGCCTCAGCTTTTCTATTTTAATACTATTTTTCACTTAAAGACTAGGGCTCTTTGGTGAATGGGCAGTTCT
Organism: Chinchilla lanigera; assembly: GCF_000276665.1. NCBI lineage: Eukaryota > Metazoa > Chordata > Mammalia > Rodentia > Chinchillidae > Chinchilla > Chinchilla lanigera. The sequence goes on along the minus strand of NW_004955429.1, from coordinate 11,164,137 downwards.
TTGTTGGAGCAAGAGAATTAAAAGCCTAGCTCTACAGATAATAATAAAATAAAAGACAGAAAGAAGGGACCAAGGAGAAATCTTGGGAAGGGTTGTACCAGCCAATCTGATTTTAGTTGACTGATATGAGCTGTGCAAGGCAGAGTCCATTACAAAGTTCAAAGGAAAGAAATAACGTAAACTGTGCTACAGAAAGGTCATGCCCTTCAACCTGCACTAACTGACTGAAGTTCAACTACAAAGTACAGCCGTGCAGCCCACAGTGGATGGATACACAGCTCCCCAGCCAGAGGGTGCAGCTAGTCAGAAAATACATTTGTTCCTTTTCAATCATGAACCATCCAGATAAGAAGATACTCAGTTGGAATCCGGTACATTGTGGGAAGTCAGGGTGTCAGGACCGCAGAGGTAGCAACAGTGACACTGTTTACAAACCCCTGAATGCACATGTATCTTCACGCTAGCATGAGCATGGGAGCTTGCAGGAGGCTGAGTCTGATTCAAGAATCAGAAAAGTTAAATGCTCACGTACCTGCTGCCCCTAGGCTCCATCACTGAATTCCTTTGGGTAGGTCAGCATAAAACCTGCATTTCCTCATTTTCTTCCTAGATATTACCCTACTGCCCAGAAGTAGGGCATTGATTTTGGTTTCTGGCTTTGCAAGAGGCTACTCCATCAGTTCTTTCACTTATTCTGTGACTCTCCACTCTCTCATCTGAAAGCCAAGGTGAATCTTAAAATGAAGGCACGAGCTTAGGAGATGATCTGCATGAGGAACACAGCAGGAAGTCAATGAACACCAACTGCCTCCCCTTAGCATAACTGGGGCAAATTCTGTCCCACAGCTCACTAATCCACGTGGATGTCGGTACAAGGAGAGAAAAAAGATGGGGCACAGTAGGGATTGGGAGCAGACGACTTCATAATAATGCACCCTCTGAATTTTTCCATTCAATGGTGCTCAAGATTCTTAGTATCTGAACTACAGTAAACCAAAGTCACCTTGAACAATCCATTCACATGGTGGGCTTCAAGGAACACATTATCCCTCCTCTGCAATAATTTCTTTGGCAACCATATTCCAGGCTAAAATTTATAAACAGTATTTTCACTTTATGATCCATATTTTTCTTGTTGGTCTGCCTTGTTATTTAGACTTAGAAAAAATAAAGCAGAAGCTCCCTCTAGAAAACCTAAAAACTATAGTTCCAAGATTTTAAGTATTACCAGACAAAACTTTTATTGACAAAACTTATATGCTTTAGGAATTATCCAGAATTTAGTACCAAAATAAATTTTGCTAGTTGCAAGACAATTCTATTAAAAGATCACCACTCACGCAGTTTCTATCGAGAATGCACAAGAACAGATTAAGAATGCTCATAATCTCACATAAACAGTCTGAAACACACACGTCATCTTAGCTTACAGCCCCAAAAAATGAAAAGGAGAAAAGAAAGAAAACCAAAAAGAATCCTTGTCTCATATGGGAATCTGAAGCTCAGTCCTACTCTCTAATACACTGTATGTAATCAGTTCTCTAAACATCCATTCTTTATTTCAAACTCTTAGAACCTTTCAAATACAGAAAATCCTCCCTCTCAATCAATGAAACTTTTAGGGTAGTAAGACGTCATTAAAACAAAACACAATATAGGAATCCACTTTCTCATTTTTTTGCTTACTCTTTTCTTTTCTTAGGTCTTTGTGAAGGACTGTCTTTTCCCATTTCACACTGGGTTCTGAAGGAACAGATTGCTACAGATTCTTGCAATGACACAAGCAAGCCTAATATCATCTGACAGGTGTTATAATCCACGTAAGATTCCACAATGCTTAAGTGAAGAAATGGAACGGTTAGTGCATTAACTGAGAAACTACCTTACAAGCGCTCATTCAAATCACCTCTTTCCAAGTCCCCAGACATTCTGGGGCAAGGATCAAAGGGACACTGATCAAAAGGGGCTTCCAAATGACTAGAAAGAGAGATAGCAGCACACAAAGCCAGCGGCAAAGGCACATTCTTCCTGGTTTCTTTCTTTCACGGACCCCATGGGTTCTTTTTTTTGGTGGGTTTTATTTTTTTGTTTTTTGTTTTTTTTTCCAGTACCGGGAATCGAACTCACGACCTTGCGCTTGCCAGGCAGGCGCTGTGCCACTGAGCTAAATCCCCAGTACCCCCATGGGTTCTTTTTTTAAAGTGATATTTTGTCTTGGTGCTGGGAATGGAAAGAAGGGCCTCACACAGGGGAAGCATTCACTCTACCACTGAGCAACGGCCCCAGCCCCAAAGCAATCTTTTAAATAATAAATACATATACAAAAGAGAACCAATACCACTGGTAGGTACCAAAATTTCAAGTGAAGACAACGTGCCCTCCCTTCCTACCTCTAGTCATCCATTTGTTGCCCTTACTAGTTTATTGCATAACCCACAGAAATGCAATCACATGCCCTACATCCCTCGTGGGGTATTCCCATGGTGGACGAAGACTAGGCACACCAATTCGGATTCACACGAGGAACACCTCCCTCTCAAACACAATTCATTCATTTGCTGTGGACATGTTTTATCTGCACTGTGAGGGTAGCATGGGAAAAAGGAGGCATCTACAAAAATAATGAAGGAGTCCTGGAAAGACCTAAGTTTCAGTTAACACTGTATTACTGAGAACATAGCTTAATGTTTTAAGCACTGCTTATCAATTACCAGCAAAAAACAAAGAACTATAAATTGGTCTATTGCAGGCCTCAGGCTTGTTTAATTTTTTTAGAAATTAGGGCCAACTCTATGAGATGGTTTATTTATATAGCACATTCAAGTCATGAGGAAATCCTGAGTCTTGCTTTTAGACAGATTCTACCTTCTTAAGGGAGAAAACAATATGTATTTGCTCTCCAAAATAAAGGCAGTATTCACATAAACACTGAGCAATAAACTGATGAGTGGTGCATACAGTGCACACAAGGTGTAGCGCCTGGTATAGTGCCTGGTATACATGCTACCATAGCTGTTCTCACCATCATCATCATCATTACAAACATTACAAGGAAAAGGAATGGGTCTAATGAAATGATACAAGGGACCTGGAGTGGAAGGGTAGCAAGGTCTCTGGGGAAGCAATATTTACACCAAGACTTGAAGAATAATTGGGCATTTGACAAAGATGTGAAGAAATAATACTTCAAGCAGAGAACACAGCAAAAAGCAGTTATCTGGGACGGGTCATGACCCAGCCTTGTCATTTTGGGACCATCCCCAGTGGCTTTGTATAAAGGCACTCGGGTGTTAGCTTGGCCCAAAGAGCTCAGGGTTACCTCTCTTACTCAAAGGGAAGGACTGAGCTCAGTAATTCTTTGGGTGACAACTGTAGTGAAATCAGAAGAAAATGCAGATGCTATTTTAAAATGAACGTTATAGGTTTAACATTGGAAAATGATGCTTCCTACATATTTAGCACTCTAAATTTTATAGTTAAACCAAACAATATTATACTGGAGAAAACCAGAGAGAAAGTTTTTACCCAAGAAGATAACTATTACCCTGCTGACTATTTGCATCAAATTATGAGTGAGTTCTCTGATATTGGTTGTAAATATCACATGCAACTGACAAAAAGCACAGTCTTAAATGATCCTTTACATGTCTCTTTCTCTACCCTATTAAGACGCTCGTTGTTACTTTGATTTATCTGATAATAAATTTTTGATGACTGGTAAGTCTCATAAAATTGCTCTGGTGCTGACTATACTGATTAATAAGTCTGAAGAATCGAAAGTGTCAGGAATTCATGTGTAAGAATAAGTTACTGCCAAACATATATTAGATATTCCATAAAATATAGAATAAAAAGGTTGATCTGGTAATTTTATCTTGTATCCATTTCCGTGCAACAATTTATATTCAGGGTCATCATTGTCTTCCCTTTGCTTAAAAAAAATCAATAAAGTAGATCCAGATATTTTAGAAGGGTGGGGATATTAATTTGAGAATTAAACTAAATTCTTCTAAAAAATTATGAATTGGCATAACAATAAACTATGTTTCCAAAAACATAAACAACTCAGAATTAAAATGAAACCTACTGGGAGCAGGAACAAATCTGACATGTAGGGAGACACCACAGGAAGACACCAGCACCAACCCTGTAAGAGACGGGGGCTGGGGGGTGAGGGAAGCTCGGGGGCTATAGAAGAACAGCAACAAGGTGGGACAAACATAACTGAATGCTACTTTGGGTAAACTGTGTTTTCTCAACTCTATTCAATTGCTGAAGAACAACCTCCAGTACTTTAGACTGATCATGTTTGGAGTAAGGTTTTCAAAGAGGTAGTCAAGTTAAATGAGGACATCAGGATGGGCCATTATCCAGAAGACTGGTGTCCTTATAAAAAGTAAAGTATGGACATAGAACTAGACTCAAGTGGGGAAGACCACATAAAGAGACACAAGGAAGGATAGCAGTCATCCATAAACCAGGGAGAAAGGCCTGCAACAGAAACTTTTCTCACGACACTTGGAAGAAACCAGCCTTACTGACACCTGGATGTGGGATTTTTAATCTCCAGAACTGTCAGGCAAGGAATTTCTGCTTTTAAGCTACCTGGTTTGTGGTACGTTGTTAGGGTAGACTTTTCTTTAAAAAAAACAAAAAACTTGCAGTGTAAAATAGCCAAAACCTCAATGACAATTTACTTAATCACTAAACAATTTGATAGAAAATAAAAAGTATGTACACATTTTGAAGCAACATTGTATATGTTCCAAGTGAGACTATTTAGAATTAAGTAGGATAATAGAAAACAGTATTTTCTCAACCACAAACATTTCTTAATATGAGTCTTAAAAACACAGGCAAAATAATATATGAATATAATGTAATAAAATATGGAAAACTATTTGCTTAATGCCTGATGAATAAATTGGAACACTGACAACTGCCTAGGAACATAACTTACGCTTAAGCTTTTTATCTGATAAACTTGATTGAAAGTCCTTTCACAATATAATGTATTCTAAACCAAAATATCTGACAGCACAGAAAAACTCTCAACTGCCAAAAATAATAATAAAAAAAATCCCTTCAAAAATGTCCAACCAGAACAAGGGACTGGAGCTCAATAAAAAGCCAGCATGCAATAAAACAAGATATTACTGTGTAGAGAATAGAAATCACAGACAGTTTTGTTTGATTATAAAAGCGCCACTTTTTAATTTATCTCTCAAATAAAAACAGTAAATGCAGGCAATACTTTAGCTGGATAGAAAGCACCAAACATTGAACTTTAAGATTACCAGGAGTTAATAAAAGTTATCGATATGGAGGGCTGACCAATTTCACTTCACTGAGTAAGTCAATATTCAATAGTTCAATATGATTATATCAAATGGCTATCATCTAAAAGTGGAACTCAGAAGAGCTCCTCTAGAGGAGGAGATCTGACACATTTCCGCGGTGTGGTGCAGATGGAGTCTAGTTGAGATTTACTTTCCTTTGGTCAAGTGGGACAAGTTACCTATATTCCATCTACCTGAACTGATGCTGTAATGCATTGCACTGCACATTACAGGCTATACAACACCTGCAAAGTACAAGGCTGGCCTCACCTACCAAGTGGGGAGTGGTGAGGAGGAGGAACAGCAAAAGGGGAAGGAGGAAAAAGGAGATGGAGAGGGAGAAGAGAAAGAGGGAGGGAGGCAGGGAGCAAGAGAGAATCAGATTGCTTTTCTTTACTATGTGTTTTTTGTTAGTACATGTTTGCAATCCATAATGATTATATTTATCATGGGCAGCTTGTACACGACAAATCTTACTTCTTTCTTTATCCCCTTCCCCTGCTATCTCTCCCTGTGTCCTCCAACTCTTGATCCTAAAGTCCTCAATAAAAGTTTTTTGCAGGTAAGGTTCAGAGCTCACATTGCCTGTTTTCCTACTGATGTGGTAGTGGCTGTCGTCTCCTTTCTCCTTTGTCCCTGTAATAGTTACTCAGAAATCTTTAATGCTAAGTGCAGGAGTTGCTGAGAATAATGCGAACGGCACTGAACCGCATGCGAAGTACAGAGCTTCTCTTTGGAAACCTGACTCCCCCAGAACAATGCAGAGTCCTCTGGAAAGGGCATGGTGCAAAAGGGAGGCAGGAGGAGACAAGAACAGACCTGGTCCCAGTCTGGATTTGTATCTGCAGCACGGTGGGGTGGGAAACATTCCAGAACAAGATATGTATAAACCAGATTTACTACAAATGCTTTCAGGACTGTGCTCCTAGAAGCTGGTTTTCAATCCCTAGGAGGGCTCACGTTTGACCTTCACAGGTTTGGTGGTGGTGCTGGTGGTGAGGAGGCAAAGTGTAACACTTACAGAATCCAAGTGTCCTGAAAATGTCAATGGAATCATTTTGTATGAGCTATAAATTTATAGACAAGTAAAGCTTCTCAGGCCTATTAAAAACACACAGAATAAACTGGGAAATTGTACAGAGACAAAGGAAACACAGTAAATACCTGTGAAGCATGCACGAACACATACACAGACACACACATACACACACAAAATTATGCATCCTAGTGGTTGGTAACCAAGGGACAAAGCAGAAAAGGAAATTTTTTCTAAATGCAAAATATATTAAGTGATCAATCACAAACTTGGAAGACAGAGAAATGTTACGCAGTCTTCCTCAAATAGTCTATATTCTTCCTGTTACCTTAGAGAGGCAAATACTAATTTACAACGGCAATTAACAGAGAATGACCACACAAAGAAACAGTTGAGCAACTAAAGCAAAGACCAACAACTGATGTTATATCCTGATTTACTTTTATTCAGTTGGATAAAAATTATCCAACTTGAGCTCATAACCTACTTACTATCTGGAAGAACATTAATGCTGTGTGATTTTATCACTGAAAGCTGGTGACCCAGAATAAAGCCAACCTAGTTGAGAACTAAGAGAACTACATTTATTTGGGTGTTAATTAGCATTACAGTCTAGGAAAAGAAAACCACACTCAAGCAATCTTGAAAATGTGCTCTGAGGTTTTACAACACGGCAGGTGTATACATGGCTTTAAACTGGAAGGGTGGCATATACTTGTTATCCCAGCTCTCTGAGAGGCAAAGGCAGGAGCGTTGTAAGTTACGAGCCCAGCCTGAGCAGCCTACTATTACCCTGTCACAAACAAACAAACAAACCAAAATAAAGCCAAAATTCCACCCATGGGCTGGCAATTCATTAGTCAGGAGTTATGAGTGATACGTGCAGAAGTTACAGTCTTATAAACAGGGGATTGTGAGCAGTCCCAAGCTGGGTAGTTTGGGGCAAAGCATCATTGTATAGAAGTCCACAGAGGTGAACAGGATTTAGAAGGTCAACTTGCACCCACACCCAGGCGGGGGGTGTCTGTGTCTGCAGCCCAGTTCAGAGGTTTAGCTGTGGATCTATCTGCGAGGATGAGCAACGAGCTCTCAATTCTGCTTGAAGTGCTCCACGCTAACCCTGCTCCATTTCGATATTCTTCCCCCCTGGCACAGTGAACGTGAACTGAGAGACGGGACAGGAGACCGCCCACAGCATAACATGGTTTTTAGGAGTTTCCTTTTCTGCCTGATAATACTTAGTCATATTGGTTCGGTGCAACATATTTGCATGCAAATAGGCCCAGAGATGTCAAAAGGTGGAACTGCGGTTTATATTATGGAGGAAATGTGACGATACATTTATTAGCTTTGAAAAAGAAGCAACACTACATACGTAGCATCTATAAAGGAAATGTAAATTATCAGAAACAGAACACAGAGTCACCTTTTAAAAATAAAAATAATCTTTAAGTCAAAAGCTTTAGGGAAAACACTAATCCTTCATTCTCGTATCTATTGCCCAGAAATACTGTTTGTCTGTGGCTTCACTTGAGCTATTTTCAGATATAGTAGTCAATAAGGAAAGTCTACGCTGTTCTGCATACTGATTGTCAGGGTGTAAATTCACTAACTGCTGGAAGGCCCTGGAAGTTTAAGCCCTCTCCTCTATCTTCCTGAAGATATTTATAAAACCATCCGCTGATTTTGTGTATTCATTCAGATTTCACCAGAAAATAATAAGGTGTATGGAGTATTTGCTAGACATGATTTCCTTCCACAAAGGGCTGCATAAAACGAACAGGCTCACCCGTTAAGTTCCAGAGAAATCGAATATTTAAAGAACTTGTAGGCCACTGACTCAGCAGCTGTTTGAGGTCACAGAAGCTCATTAATAAGGCCCATTAATGTCCATTATAGCCTCTAATAGGTTTGCACACAGGGCAGAAGAAACAAAAGTACTTAGTTTTCATTCCACAAGCACAACAACTTGAGAAACACTAACCAGCATAGAAAAGAATTTTTCCTTACAAATCAAACAGGATTCATTTTGCTAGATTTTGAGTCAAGAGAAATTCTCAGCATTCTTCTCATCGTCCCTGACCAATCACCAAGCACTGTTTTGTTGAAATGTTTCCATTAACGAAGCTGAAAAATGCTATGGCCAGTTTTCAGGCAAAAAAGCCAAACACAAGACAAAAACAAGTGAGTTGGAAGCCTTTCCCGAGGGAGAAAAGAAAACCACAGGGAGGAAGGATGATGAGGAGGCATCTTCTGAGTTATGCCAGGCTGTGAAGAGGCTGCAGCACTGCCACACTTGGCAAATTGCAGCCTTCAGGAGAAAGTCTGTTTCCCAAATGCTTCTTTCAACCAATACATTTTCCACCTAGCAGTTGTCAAATCTCTTGTTTTGTGAACTTGTTGACAAGAGTTAACTTGTCAGCTTTTAAAACCATCCCGGGCTGCTGTCCCCCTTCCTCGATGGAAATGTGAAAGGTGTGAGTTACTCCCTTACACGGTGCATCTCGTCAAGTGCCCGGACTTCAACCTGACCGCCCCTCCTGAGAGGAAAAGCATCCTCGCTGCTCTGGAGACCGAACAAGTGATGATTTGGTATTATTCTATCATCATTCTCCTCCTCAGAAATAAAAGAGGCCATCACCTAAAGAGTGAGAAGATGCTTACACACTCGGGATGTGACCCTGAACCACACTCAACAAAGCCCTTTAAAGGGGAAGCAACTTGTAATGGGCAAAGCAACAACGCCAGCTGGCACGTGCCCCTTGCAGAAAGCATGGCAGACTAGCAGAGAGCCACCTCTGCTTGAGAAACGAAGAGGAGGACACGATGCATGCCCGTGTCCTCCACAGAACCTCTGAAGAAGGACACCTCAACATCCTGCCTGCCGCAACTGCCTGCTCCCTGGCCTGCCTCACCACACAAGCCCCTACCTTCATCAAGTCAAATCATCCTGAAGTATTTCACTCCTTCCCAAGCACCAAGTGCACTGTTTTGTTTCAAATGTCCGTGTCTCCTCTCGCAGTCCATTAGAGACTATAAATCAGCTAATCCATCTTCCCGCTGTCGCCTCCCCAGCTCCGAAGGCCTGGGAGATGTGCTGAGAACACGAAGGTCGCTGTGAAAGTCTCCCACAGCCTTGCAGGGAAATAAAACATTCTGGTCAGTTCTTTAGTTCTGTGTTGCTCTCATTTAGGTAACAGGTTAATTGGTTTAAAAGAGATAAAAGGAAGGAAGTTCACTGCCATTTCAAGGGCCAAAACAAAACTATGCTTCCACGATGGTTGAAAGGTCTGTCTGTCTATCTATCTATCTGTCTATCTATCTATCTATCTATCTATAAATATGCATACAGTTATATAAATACACAAATAGAAAAGGATTTTTCATTAAAGGGGAATGTGTGGCTTACATAACAAGAAGCAAAGAAGTAACCATTAGGAATTTTAGAATTGAGGATCTAAAACAAATGCACTGAATGTGAAATACGCTTCTTTTTTAAAAGAAGTAAGTGTCAGGAACAAATTGCTTTCCCTGAAGGTTGTCACATGAAAACCTTTTTAACAAGCAGCCAAGTCTTCATTAATAAGAACAATATTTTTTTCTGATCATTTGAAAGGATATTGCAAATCCTTTAATATAAAATGGCTACTTAAAACAGTACAGTTGAGTTCTAATTAAATAAGGATATACTAATATGCATCTACTGATATTTCCATGAATATGTCTTTTAGGAGACCACTTAGGAGAACCTTAAATTTTAAAAATCAGCATGTAGTCATATGGAAAAAAGAAATGAGAACATTTTTGTACAGGTGAATGTAAGTATATTCTCTCTCTCTGCCGGGGATCACACTAGGCAAGTACTCCACCACCAAGCTACATCCCTAGCACTCTACAGATACAATGTAATGGACACAGAAGTGATGACAATTATTAGGGGAGGACAGGGAGAAAAGCTGAGGGAAGTCATCCTTCCTCTCCTTTCCAAATAGGAAAGACGGGAAGTCATCAAGCATCCCAGCTTTACGCGAGCTGATAGTAAGTGTGTCCTTCCACCAATGGCTCACACAGATGAGCAGTGAATGGGTTCCCTACGAAAGGGACAAAGGATGCTCTAGGCGTACCTCCTGTTGAATGGTGGCTTAACTGTACACAAGGTAAAGCAGCGCTCTGTAAGTACTGTAAATCAAAAAGGCTAAGTAAGTTCACAGTCGGGAAAATGCTGGGTTATGCCCTCAAAAGTAGGATGCTAATAATGGAGGTAAGGATGTGTACATAAATGTCACTGATTAAACAATGTATCAAGTATTTCCTCTGAAGTAACTACCAATCAACTCAGCCAAAACAATAAAGTTCCCATTATCGAGTCCTACCCATGTTTTAATAAATACAAACCATTTCTAAAGTGTATAATGGTGATTAATTGTCCAATAATGAACCTGAAGTACTACAAAATCCACGAATTCACAAATTAATCTTAAGGAATGAAATTAAATTTAGTGGCACTTTCATATGCCATGTTTCTGATCCTCTGTAAATTATAAGTTCATTTAAAGCAAATTAAAAGCTTTTAAACCTTACACTAAGGCATATAATAGTCATGATTCCAAAAGCTCAACACAAGAACAGAATATTAAAAGCTGTTATAGAAAAGAAACAGATGACTTATAAAGTAAAGCCCATCAGAATCACAGCAGACTTCTCAACACAAATTCTCACGGAGAGCTTGGGTGAAGTATTTAAAGCACTAAAACAAAACACCCTACAATCCAGATTGATGTACCCCATAAAACTATCTTTCAAAACTGATGGGAGAAATAAGATATTTCCATGACAAAGAACACCTGAGGAAATTCATGGCCACCAAACCAGCACTTCAAAATGTTCTGAAAGACATTCTAGAAAGAGGACAAGGACTACAACTACATGAATCCCAACAGAATATATCTACCAGGCAAGGTAAGAAATTAAACAGAAGGGGAAAAAAGGGAATCAACAACAGGAAAATAACATAACAGGGATAAAATCAGTTTATCCGTCAATGTTAAAATTTCAATTCACCAATCAAAAGAAACAAACTGGCAGAATGGATCAAGAAGCAAGACCCAACAATATACTGCATATAAGAAACACATTTAACTCAAAAAGAAATTCATAGACTGAAAAATCAAAGGACAGAAAACAATACTCCATATGACAAGAATCCAGAAAAAGGCAAGTGTAGCTATTCTATTTGCAAAGTGGATTTCAAACTAAGTGTGATAAAGGTCACTACATCCTTGTAAAAGGAACAATCTAAGAGGTAGAGATAACAATCATAAATATATACACACCAAATACTGGCAGATCCAACTATATAAAACAATTATCAATGAACCTGAAAAATCAAATAAGCAACTATATAATTGTAATGGGGGACCTCAATACCCCACTGTCACAATTAAATCAACTAGATGAAAAATAATCAATGAAATATCAGAACTGAACCAAATTTATGAACAAATGGAATTAGTAGATGTGTACAGTGTTCCACCCCACAATATGAGAATACACATTCTCAGCTGCATATGGCAAATTCTCCAAAACAGACACATACTAGTTCATAGAACATGTTTAAATAAATGCAAAGGAACTGAAAATTTCCCATGCATATTATCAGACTATAGTGCAATGAAATGAGAAATGGCAAAAGAAACAAGAACTTCATAAACACATGGAAATTAAATGACACCCTCCTGAACAACTAATTGTTCACAGATGAAAAAAAAGAAATTAGGTAAATTTTACAATTAAATGATCATGCTAATATAACATATCAGAATTTATGTGACACAATGAAAGCAGTCCTACGAGGGAAATTTATATCAGAGAAGTCCCATATGAGAAAGACAGAGTGAGCTCAAATAAACAACCTAGTAACTCTCAAGCCTCTAGAAAAGGAAGAGCAAGTCAAGCTGATAGCCCCTGAGGGAAGAAATTATAAAAATGAGAGCAGAAATTGAAGCCAAGGAGACTAAGAAAACAATACTCAATAAACTGAACAGTTGGCTCATTGAAAGATTAAGTAAAATAGATAATCTCTCTTAGCCATCCTTAGCAAAAAAAGGAAAGAAAAGACTCAAATCCATGCAGTTAGGGATGAAAAGGGTGAAAGCACAACAGATCCTGTAGAAATCCAGGAGATCATCAATATCTACTTCAAAAACCTGTATTCTACTAAGACTGACAACACAGAAGAAGTGCACAGATTCCTAGAAACATATGAATTACCCAAGCCAAATTGATATAAAAATGTAAATAAACCAAGATCAATCAATGAAATTGAAGATATAATTAAAAATCAATCAACAAAGAAAAGCTCGGGTCCTGACAGATTCACTACTGAATTCTACAAGAAATTTCCAGAAGACCTTATGCTACTACTTCTCAAACTATTTAATGAAACTGAAAGGGAAATAATACTCCCAAAGTCATTCCTCGAAGCAAGCATTACTATGACACCAAAACCACAAGAGGATCCAAACAACAAACAGAACTACAGGCCAATGTCCCTAATGAACATAGATGCAAACATCCTCAATAAGACACTGGCAAACAGAATGCAGCAACTCATCAAGAAGATTATACAATATGACCAAGTAGGATTCATCCTAGGGATACAGAAATGGTTCAACATATGCAAATCAATAAATGTAGTATAGCATTTTAACAGAGTCAAGGACAAAAACCATATGATCATCTCAATAGATGAGGAAAAAGGCTTTGACAAAGTTCATGGTAAAAACCCTACAGACAATTGGAATCATGGTCTTCAACTCAATCTGATAAAAGCCCTCTATGACAAACCAACAGCCGACATCACACTAAATGGAGAAAAACTGAAAGCTTTCACTCTAAAATCAGGAACAAGACAAGGATGTCTACTGTCACCATGATTATTCAATACAGTTCTGGAAACACTAGGGAGAGCAATTAGACAAGAGAGAGAGATAAAACGAAAAGGGATAGGAAAGGAAGAAGTTAAATTATCATTATTTGCAGATGACAGGAGACCTTACATAGAAGACCCCAAACCCTCCACCAAAGAATTCTAGATTTAATAACCAAATTCAGGAATGTAGCTGGATAGAAAGACAACACTCAAAAGTCAATAGCCTTTCTGTGCACAAATAATAAACTCACTGAGAGAGAAATTAGGGAAACTACACCTTTCACAAAAGCATCTTAAAAAGTGAAATACCTAGGAATCAATCTAATGAAGGAAGTAAAAGACCTCTACACTGAAAATTAAAGTACTATGAAAGACAAAATTGAAGAGGGTATCAGAAAATGTGAAAGATATCCCTTGTTTTTGACTAGGAATAACCAATATAGTGAAAACGGCCATACTTCCAAAATTCTTAGACAGATTTAATGCAATCCCCATCAAAGTACCAACAGTATACCTCACAGAATTACAGAAAACAATCCTGAAATTCATTTGGAAAGAGAAGAGACTTAGAACAGCAAAAGCAGCTCTGGGCAAAAAAGGCAAAACTGGAAGACATCACAAACCCAGACTTAAAATTATAATACAAAGCTACTGTGATAAAAACAGCATGGTACTGGGAAAAAAAAAACCCTCCAAAAAACCCCCAAAAACAAACCCAAGGATCGATGAAACAGATTAGAAGATGCTCAAACTACTCCAAACCTACTTAGCCATCTTATCTTTGACAAAGAAGGCAAAAAACTTCACTGGACAAAAGATAGCATCTTTAATAAATGGTGCTAGAAAAACTGCCTTTCCACATGCTGAAGATTAAAACTAGACCCGTATCTTTCACTATGCAGTAAACTAAAATGGAAATGGATCAAAGCTCTAAATATCAAGCAGAAACACTAAGTCTGCTGGAAGATAGAATTGGTAGAACTCTTGAAGACATTGGTGTAGGCAGACTTTATGAACAAAACCAAGACTGCAAGGAACTATTACAAAGAATCAACAACTGGGATCTTATCATAGTAAGATGCTTTTGCACAGCAAAAGAAACCACCAATGGAGTGAAATGACAACCTACAGAATGGGGAAAAAAAATTGCCAGCTGTTTCTCAGACGAAGGACTAATATCTCAAAAAAATAAGAACTGAAAAAATACAAATTTCACAAATTTAAAGACTCAATCCACAAATGGGCATCTGAGATGAACACACACCTCTTGTTGAACCAAAAGAAATAGCAAACTAATATATGAAAAAATGTTCAATATCATGGGTCACTGGAGAGATGCAAATTCAAACAATGCTGAGATTCTAGAAGGAATGGCTGTCGTCAACAAATCAATCAATAACAAATGCTGGTGGGCCTGTGGGGAAAAAGGAGCCCTTTTCCACTGTTGGGAATGTAGACTGGTACAATTATTGTAGAAATCAGTGTGGTAATTCCTCAGAAAACTAACACTAGTTCGACCCAGCTATTCTCCTTTTTGGTATCTTCCCAAAAGAATTCTAAGCATGATACCACAGAATTATAAGCATGATATGCACATCCATGCTTATAGCAGCACAGCTTGTAATAGCTAAACTTTGTGCAGAGCCCAAATGCCCATCAGCCAATGAAGGGATAAGAAAGATGTGGTTTTTTTTCTTATACAATGGAGTACTACTCTGCCATAAGGAAAGATAAACTTGAGACCATTTCTAGCTAAATGGATACACCTTGAGACCATAATCTTAAGTGAAAAAAATCAGAATGTATGTTTAAATATCACATTGTTTCTCTGGTGTGAGGAACCGAAAATGTAGTAAGGACCAAAATGTATACCAGATTTGGGGAAATGGGAACAAAATGTTGAGATGAGAAGGGAAACAAGGGAAGAGGGGAGGGGAAAGGAAAGAAGGGACAAGAAAAAAAAGAATAAAAGGGAAAAATGGAAACAAAGTTTTTATAGAGCAGGAGAAGAACGTTTGAAAGGAGAGAAGCAGGAAAAAAAGAAGCAGTAAGATATATCATGTACAGGTACCAGTTCCCTATGATGAATATTATAGTTACGGATAGCTAAACTGTACCAAAACAATTAAGCATACTTCCTCCAATTCTGGGTTAATAGGTACTTACTTGAGTATTTTCTACATAATGCCATATACAGAAAGGTATCTTAAACACAGTCTATAAACTGAGCTCTATCTAGCTTCCCATTTACCACCAAAAAAATCAGAGCTGTATCTAAAACACACGATGGCAACAATTAAGAAAAACAAAGTGAACAATAATTTGCTAACTTGCAATTATATTATTTCTACATCATCTCATTAACCAAACCAATTTCTGAGGCTAGACGATATTTGTGTTTAAAACAATGATTGAATCTGTAATAACTGCACATATCTATACGGCTCATGCAACTTAATACATATCGTATACTTATCCCATTTTACTCTTATTAAGGATTACATTATAAATGTCAGAATATCATCTAAAACATGTAAAGCATGCTTTAAACTGCTTTTATCCATGAAGACATGCCATAATTCGGGCATTTTGTTGCATCTCATTTTAACATCATTGTTTTTCACGGTGCTTGGCAGAGATGGCCACTCGTAGGCAGAAGTTCTGTCTTGTCACTGGATCCAACCTCACAGCCCAGCACAGACCCATTGAGAAACGCACTGAGTGGTGGGCATCTTTCTTATACTGAGACAGAGACAAAGACAGAGACAGAGACGAGACAGAGACCAACCGAGACAGAGAGTGATGGAGGGAGACAGGGAGAGAGATTCTTAACTGAATGTAAACTTCCAAGATCCTTTAACTTCTCACTAATAGTGGGGATGCTAAATTCTCAAAAGTTGATACCAACCAAACACAGAAACAGATTAAATCCGACTATGGGTTTATTTTCCAAATCTTTGTTGTAGATACTTGAAACTAGCCTAGATGCCAGTCCTAGGGATCAGTTGAGCACTGAGATAAACGGCTGCTGTCGGGCTGAGGAGCTGGGGTACAAGGGGGAAACAATGGCGGAAGTAGGTGGGAGGCAGAAAAATCCCCTCAAACCCCAACACAGCAGGAAGAGGCTAGGTTTGGGGGTGGCTCATATTATCCCCCTTAACCTGAAGTCAGGACTTCAGGTATTTTGAAGCTGTGATTTTAAGCTGATTTCTCCACCTCTTTTTCTGTCCTTTCTCTTTCCCTTAGAGACTGTCATGTCACTGGAGTAAAACCTTCTACATAACAGAGTGAGGCTTTCCTAGTATTCTGTCATCTTATAAATACACTGCTTAAAAATTTTGTTCATAACATTTATAATTCTTGCATTCACAGAAAAATAAAATATGTTCCGATCTTAAAGTGTCTGGTGTATTTCCTTGAAGCCATGAATATTCAACTAATTTAGTATCTTAAAAATTCTCTAAACAAAACGAGTGAAAAATGCCCTTAAAAATGTCAAGTAAAAGTAATCTACAGAGGCAATTCCCACATGTAGTTTTTAATAAAACATTTTAAAATGCTACGCTTTAACTGCCAGCAACAGGACAATGTTACCGGATAATTCTTTACATGACATCATTATAAATACCAGAAAAACCACAGATATTGTAGAAAAACATAGTCTACTTACTATTTGTATGTTTCAGAACGGATATATTCAAAAACGTGGGACACGCCAAGCTGGAACTGGTCAGCAATAGGGGTAACCCAGGGATTGTTCTCTGCTTTGAACACTTGCTTCTGACCAGTTAAATCCAAGTTTCCTGAAAGGATGAAGAGAAAGGAGAAGGTGAAGATCATCTCAACCAATACAGATCAGGTCTACAGACTCCTGTTCAGTACTCACAGCACAAGCCCACTAGCGTGTGACCTGGTGGTCACTAATTGCACTTCTAAAAAAAATTCTTACCCCAAGACATCACTGTTAGGTACATAAGTAATGTTAGTGACAACACCCTGTTTCAAGAAATTAAGTCCAAGTGGAAGGAAGAAATAAGAAGGGAGGGTAGGGGAGGGATGGACAGAAGGGGCAAAGAAAAGACAAACGTGGAAGGAATTCTTGTCAGGGTAACAAACGTCCTGTACTTCTAGGTATTTGTTGCAGAAACTAAAAAGAGCTGTCTGAGACTGAAGGAAGCAGTAATATTGAAGCCACTTGACATTCTATCTTGAGAACATTTAGAGTGAATATTCACTTTGTCCTAGTAGATCTAAGCCCAATCTGATCAATACCACTTCATCAAGCAAGGAGCATATGAATGAAGACACGAATGTTGCCCAAGTAAAATGCCTATTGTGTTACTCGATACAATAACCAGAAGCACATCGCGGAAGCAGCGCTAAATGAAGCTCATTAACACGCTAATGATGGATACTAATACTTGTACAGCTCTAATCAGTTTATAAATTCCCTTTTAGAACCATTTCCTCCCTTAATTCCCTGGCAGTCCCCCAAATTAGCTATCAACATCACTTTTTAGGTGAAGAAATGAAACTTGAGGGAATTCACCGATATGTCCAAGATCAAAAAATGCTGTCACATGGGTTCAATCATGACTAGAAACCACCTTTTCTTTCTACAGGTAAAATAATCATGTTAAATCACATGCTAATCTAGACCAGTAAAGATGAGTCTGTCAGGCATGGCAGTGCACACCTGTAATCCCACCACTCCGAGAAGCTGAAGCAAGAGGATCTCCAGTTTGAGCTCGGCATGGGCAACCTACCCTAGTGAGACTCTGTCAAAATAAAAAAATAAAAAAAGGGCAGGGAATGTAGGTCTGGGTATCACCTTAGAGAATGTAGCTATGGATATCAAGCTACTTTTTTTTCTTTTTGGTATGTTCAAAAACGGAGAAGATGATGTGTGAAAGAACTTTGTGTGATGTGTTTACCTATGAGACAGAGAGGTAGGGACAGGGATGAAGCAGCTGAGATATATGTAGCTTTCCTAGCAGCAAACAGACAGAAGCCCTTTCCCTACAATTCCTACCACGTATGTCCATTTTCAGACTTCTGGTCCACAGCCCAGGGCTACTGGAACACAGACATCCAGCAATCACTCTTCCCAAGACACAACCAAAGTGACGTATGTCCAGTTCTGAGGCTCTATTGTCTATTTTGCTATAACTGATAAGTCAAGATAATGAAAGTGTATTCTGGGACGCAAGTACACCAGGACACAAATCATTTTTCAGCTGATCTGTGCTTTGGGAAAGGAAGGATAAATGAAATTGTTACTAAGAAAATGATGCAATATTTCTTCTTTAAACAAAATAGATACTTTGAATCATTTCTGGTTTTGTTTTACGGACTTGCAACTGTTCAGGAAAATGGAGAAAGAAAAGTGATTACAAATTCACAAAAATGCTTCTAAGGAAGGAAATATTACTAAATATTAAGAGAGAATAATTCACCATGATCTTTCCAAGAAAAAGAAGAGCCTGTTGGTGTCAAGTGAAAAAAATAAGCCGATATATTCCTCTCCAATATTATCAATAATGTCAGTGTCCTCATCTTAGTGGTTAAATATGATTAGTTAGATTTTAGTCTCTTGGGAAATTAACGAGCTTGGTTCTCTAGGAGTCAGAAAGCTGTCCAAGGTGAGTGAAAACCCAAGGGTCATAGACGTTCTGCTCAGTTGAGTACCTTTCCCTGGGTGTATCATGTTGGCAGGGAGCTGCCATTCATCTTTTTGCTTTTGTTTCTACTTTTACTTAGGGAAGGATTTCTAGATTCCCCACTGATCTCTTGCATGCATTTCTCGATCATCTCTATTTCCTCTTAGGATCTAGTTTATGATGCTTCTGTATCTTCTCTTCATTTCATTCCTTTATTACTTTTTTACTTTTTTTCTTTGAATTCCCCTTTTCTAAAAAGGAGGGTAATAGGAATTTCTGGAAAGAACCCATTCCCTTATAGGCAGATCTGTGTTTCTGATATGTCACGTTTTCCATGTCGAAAGAATACAATGGAGATTGTTCTTAAAATGGCGGCCATCCAGGGACAGGCGTGCATTCCAGGCAATGGTAACCACAGTGCAGCAATTCATTAATAAACTGAGGATGCAGGTGCTGCAGGAGAACACCCTCTCTTCAAACATTCACCAAAGAAATAACTTGGCTTACTCATTGTGGTGGACTGACAACTGGTGGTCAACTTATAACCCCGACCTGAACTGAGTAGGCATGGTGCTGGGTGTGGGAGGCCCACCTGGGGACTGTTGCCAGCAGCATAAGAGGCAGCACTGGAGAAGACGAAGTAGGCTGTTGGGAGCTGGCAGAAGCTGTTGAGAGCCTGTTGGAAGTGGAAAGAAGCTGTAAGGAGCTGTTGGTTCTCTTAGAGGAGCTTATCATGCTGGCTTTCCTGATCAACTTAGGTGTTTTCATCTTCCAAGGAGCTCAGGACCTTGTTGCTGCAGAGAATGGCTCTGGTTCACTTTAGGGGAGCTCTGGTCCTCACTCTGAGCATTGCTTCCTGGCTCCAGAGGGGAAGATGGTGCACAGCTCAGTCTCCTGGAGAAGCTTTTCACGTTGGCTTCCCTGATGGGAACTTGGCTTTCCTCATCATCAGAGAAGCTTGGGCCTCACTGCTGCTGAGGAGGGCTGTGGTACTTTTCGGGGGAGCTCTGGTTCTTATTTTGAGTGTTGCTTCCTGGCTCCAGTGCAGATCCCTCAGCCTGCTAGCACAGATCCTTCATCCCGCTGGCACAGACTTTCTAGATTCCACCACTGACCTTGGGGCCTTCCCAGTGCAGATCCGTGAAACAGGCCTGCATGAGATATTGTTATGGGCTCTGGGCTTCCAGTGGGACTCGTGGGAGGTGTTGTTATGGGCTCTAGGTCTTCACTGGACTCATGTAGGACATTATTGTGGGATCCAGGCCCTCAGCTGGTCAAGATTCTTTGGTTGTTAGTATGCGGACAGATTTCCTGCACTCTCTTGTATATGATTCTTTGGGTGACTATTATAAATAATCTTATAAAATATGTGTCCTGTATTCTATTGTTCTCCTTTGCAATATCCCCCAAACCACGACACTTACTGTCATCTTCCTGCCTCCTTGCCCTTCGTTTTGACTCAGTACAGAATGAACCAGGAAACAAATTACGGAAACTTTTGGAAAAATCTGCATATACAAAGTGGATGAAGTGGGGAAAAAAGCTGCGATAAGCATCATAAGGATGTGAACTAATTCCTAAACAAAGGGTATCCCTCGTTACTGGCAATTCTGCCTTCCATCTGTTCCCTTCTCACCCTCAACCCTGCATCCTCCTACTGAGACACAACCTGAATTTCTAGTCAGGAGACTTCTATTGTACAAGCACCCAGGACTTCCCGTCCTTCACATGCTACCATGAGTTCATGCAGCGGCACCCCTGTCCTGCTCACACACGGTTCAGATGGAGATCATGACAACAGGATTTTGTTCTTTATCCTGGGGAAAGAGCAGGAAGAAGACAGAAGGTAGTGATGTCTAAGGCACGGAGCATCCCTGACCACAGTGTATTCTCAGGGCCCTCAGTCAGTATGAGAGCAACATGGACCCAAGAAATGGCCTGCGAAAGATTCTATCCACAAGACTGAGCTATTTAAAATTTGCTCTTGGATGACTTACACAGGACAGTGAAAGAGAGAGACTCTTTTCTTTCTCCGACCTGTACCACAAGCTCCTTCTGCCAAGTTCCCAGGCTTGCCTCAATAACCCAAAAGTACAGGTGAGCTAAGTCGGTTTCAATGGACCATCCTGGAACTTAAAGTACAGAAGCCCGCACTCGACCACCAGCAACTTCTGAACCCTCTTTGGCACGCACACTGCCTCTGTTCACTTCTTAACAGCTCCTTACTAAGGCTGCGGTCTTTTTAATGCTAATCCTCCAAAAATAATGCACTAAAGTTCTGTGCTGCCTGACTGCCACACATGGGAGACAGACCTAGAGGAATAATGCCAAGAAAGGTCAGCCGTGCCCTTCTGTCTGAAGCTTCTCACCCGCTGGAGATCTGTCAGTCCCAAGTGACGTCTCTATTAGTGCTGTCAGTGGAGACAAAGAGCCACGGGGGATTGCTAATGACTTCTGCTAACTGGAGCACATGGGAGACGCTGGATGCAAACCAGACACACTCCCTTCAGGGAAAAGGAGTCTTACAGTGATGTCTGAAAGTCAGGAAAGCAGAAAGGACTGTGGGCTATCCATGAGCGTCTTCATTCACATCACTTGGAAACCATTTGCACTTTCTGGCCAGGGCTGGGGGAGGAGGTGGGGCTCTGGGTTACGCTAGCCCGTTCCCATTTGCTTATTTTAGTCTCAAACTTGCCGCTAAATCAATTTCACAGGTGCTTCATAAAGCTGCAAGAACTGGGAAGCCTGAGAGAAAGGATGACTCAGGTTCACAGGAGGGAAAATAGAAAAGCGAGAGCTTCTTGTTGGATGCTGTTCCCTCTTTTTAACCAAACACCATAAAAAAGCGTTCAGTGTCCATGGCAAACTACACAGGAAGAAACGGCTGCCTGTGACCAGGATGGAAATCACCTCACATGTGAGTCTCACCGGGCAATGCCTGCTCAGAGTTATAACTTGGTGGGACAGGATGTGTTTATTTTGTTTTTCAACCGCATGTCACCGGTGGATAACACAATCCTGCTTTTGTGTAGCTGTAATCCTCCCAGCAAGCTACTTGTCTCTGGCTTCTCTTACCTCACTCTACACCCATCCGACACAACACGCAGCAGTTTCAGAAGAGGGCTAATATAATTAGAGTGAAGCGAGGCCATTATACTGTGTGAAAAGATGACACCCGTCTCGTATCAGCCTAGCAACAAGTCCCCATCGCCTCGGCACAGCTCGGCTGTCAGCTGTCTGGGGTAGGTTCCCTTTTAAGTAATAACATGCAGGAAGCATCTCACCCCACTGTCAGTCAGCCAGCAATCGCACTCACACAGCACGCTTCAGTGCACCAAGAGCGCACCCCTCACCCATCCCCTTTATTAGAAGGCTGAGCGGTGCTCCGGTGGTGTTCTAACAAGGATCAGGCAGCAGGATTAAGCACTGTGACAAAGAGGATCTAATAAGCTCGAAAGTGGTGCATCTACAGACACGCTGGCTGCCTCCCAGACATAGATTCACTTTGCTCACTCCTCAGTCGAAAGGCGCAGGCCACTGGGGAAGCCAGGCAGCGCCGTGATTAGCGCTGACCCCCTGACCGATACCGCTATGAAGATCATATATCACTCAGAGGCTTATTCTGCAATCGCAAATTGGATTTTCCATTTTATTACCTGCAAAAGGACCACATATGCTTCTTTCTCTAGCCTCTAGTACAGCAAGCTTGGCTGTGCAATGGTAATTGTATAAACATTAAATCATGCAAAACAATCGTTCTCCTTGCTGGTTATAAATGTGATTGAATAGGCAACTGCGGCCCCATTAATAAGCATGCTCATTTTCACTTATGGAAATTGGTTGTTTCAGTAATCACACTGTGGGAATTCTTCCTGAGTTCTCAAAATCCTAAAACATGTGGCCGGGAGCACCATTTGTCATAGCATGAGTAATCAGGGGCGAGGGGTGGGGGGACCACGGCAAATTTTTCACATCATCAAAACAGCATTTCTTTCTTTCCTAATTTCAAAACAATGCCCCAGAAAGTGTTTTAAATCATGTACTCTAAGAGCCAGGCTCTCTCTTACTCAGTCACAAAAGTCTCAGATTATGGTCTAACAGGTAAATTTACAAAACTATGGCTGATTGGGTAGTCTATCATTACTATACCAGATTTGCCCAAACCCAGGTAACTGATTTGCTCACAAAGGGATACACATGGCATATCATGACAGCTGAAAGATCGCCTCTGCTCCGCAGTGAATCCCAAGGAAGCTAGCCACAGATGACTCCAACACAAAATAAAAGCCGCATTTAGGGCTGCGCTCTAAATAAAGAGATGGTCTACACATACATCTCTGTAATTTTTTATTATGATGTGCTACACTACTAATTATAGAAATGCATGATGATAGATAATGGCAGACAATGGAAGGCTTCTTTTTTTGGCTCCATTTTACCATGTAGAAAATGATGATAAGGCCTATAAAATGATGCTTCTATTGTACCAGTGAACGTTTTCAATAATTAAACAATGGAAACAACGAGAATGCTCATTACCAAGTGATAAGCACAATAATATATAAAACAGTCATACTATGAAATTTTATTCAGTTATTAAAATAGACTTATTTGTATGTCCTGACCTGGAGAGAGATCTATACTATAAAAAAAAAAAAAAAAAAAAAATCAGAGAATACTATATTTCCTACGATCCTTATTTGAACAAAAGATAAAAATTCCATAGTACGTATGTGCATGTTTATGTGAAAAAGAAAAAGGATATCTAACATGTTAATTTTTCTCTTTCAAGTTATTTAAAGTAGTCACTGTTTTGATAATGATAAAGGTTAAGGGTTACAAGATTAAAGTGCATTGAAAGGGAATTTATCAACAACAAATTCAAAATACACAGTGCATGCTAATTGGTGCCAACGAGTATATCTTATTTAAAACGGTGTTATCGACAGGCCAGTGGCCCATCTTTTCTGCCCACATTCTTGATGACGGTCTATCAAGCCCTAAATGGATTGAGAATCTAGGTCTAAGGTTGCTTCTCTTTCTTTACACCGTCAGAGCAATCAAAGTAAGCTGAGGTGTCTCCTGACAGGTCGCAAATTTATTCTGCAGGGAATGCAAGGCCATACTGTCATCCTGGCAACTGTCTGCTCAGCCTTTTGGTGACACATCTTTAAAAAAAAGGCATTTTGTTCACGCAGGCAATGCACTGCTGCTTCACAATGAGCGCTAAAATAAACTGCTGCTGTTCTGATGTGGACGGGGAAGAGGACAATCTGAATAAGGAAAAAAAAAAACAAAAACAAAAACAAAACCTCCTTGCCAAATGGCTCTAACAAAAGGAGCCCCTGATTTATGTGTGTGCTGGTGCCAGTAGATCCAGGAGTCCTTTTAGCAATGAAGAAAAATCCCACTTTATACTGTTTCCAGCTCATCCTCCTCTTGGCCATTTGATATGTGTCGTCGAGGGTAAAATGGGATAAAGGCACTCTCTATCACTTATAAATATGATTAACCAGCTACACAGCAGCGCTTGACCCCAAGGCCTGCCACCCCAGTGGGTTTACCGTGCAAGTTGATATGGCCATGAGTAAATAATTCCTGTGTTAAATCTGGCATCCATTTAGGATTCCCTTATCATTCTTCTAAATGTGGGAGGTAATCTCGCTTTTGGTCATCAGATTTTTTCTTTATTGATCATGCAATGTCAGGTCACACAGAAAAACATCCAATGGTCCTGGCTCTCGATCCCACACGCCATTCACTGACTTCGTGGCCAGGAGAGTGCACATGAATACCATGCGCTGCCGAACCTTGGCTTCCTCAGTTGCCAAGCAAAGAGGAGAAAGATCAATGGGTAGGATTGTGGGTAGGGACCAGAGGACATATGAAAATGGTCCTACCAACTGGAAAGCATTAAGAAAATATAAAGTGTTACTTTCATTATTCTTTTAACTGAAACTTCCAAAGGGAAATGATGCATATTTGCCTAAACCAAATGTTCCCTCAAGAAATTAATAAGCTTCTGAAACTGAACGTCAACTTTGCATGGTTATACTCTTCTGAAGAAAGGGTCCTGTTCCTAAGATTCTCAGATGCCTGTGAATAAAAGCAGAGCTAACATACAATTGGGAACACCAAATTCATTTTCAGGTGAACTGAAAGATTTCAAGATAGCAAAACAGAAAAATTCCATTTTACGTTGTTTCTAGCTCATCCTCTTCTTGGCCATTTAACATGTGTCATCCAGGATAAAACGGGAGGGAGGCGCTCTCCACCACTTATAAATATGATTAAGTGTGATTGCTCTTCCTCCACCTGGTGGGTTACCCACGCACTGGCCGTTCTTTATCTTCCTCTCCAAGATCTTCCCTTCCCTCAAAATCCCCAGCTCATGGGACTGTGTAGAGGCGACCCTTCCAATCTCGTGGGAAGCTGGAAACACCAGCACTCAGGGGCTCTGCTTGATCCCAGGACCTTGCATCTGCTAAGCAAGTGTTCTACCACTATGCTTCACATGCAGCCCCATCACAGCTAAGTTAAACATATGCGAGACTGCCACTGAGAAAATGGGACAGCAGCTCCCCAGTTAGTTTAGCATTAACACTTCATCAGTTTCCCCACTAGCAAGATTCAGTACTAACAACAGTGTTACTTAATTGCTTTGTGATGTTAGGGACAGAAATGATTTGCTTTTCTCTTCCTAGAAGGTCTTCTAGTCCTTAGCTAATCTCTAATGCTGGAAGTACAGGGCCTATTTTGCCATCCGTATTGCCCGGTTATTTTTATTCCACTGCATACCTTTGTAAGACCTACAACATGCTTTCAAAAAAAAAAAAACCTATAGAGTCTATGAAGGTAAGAGCCATACTGGAACAATAAACTTCAGAAAATATTAACCCTCACATTTATCATTAAGAGAGAAGCTCCAAACCAGTAACTTGGATTCTGTGAATATGCAAGCACAGATTAATGCAATGACTAGAAAACATCAAGCTACTAAGGCTGAGCTGTCTATCCTACTCATTTACAACTCATATATGTGTATATCCTCCTGTACCAAACTGGCACAGCCCAAAACAACTGTAATTCCTTCGGCTGACTAGGCTTTGAGGAATGGGCACTTTCCCTACCCTGCTAGTTAGAGTGCTCTGGTTGGCATTTCTTTTCTGAAAGGCAAATTGGCAATTTATACTAAGAGCTATAAAAATGTTCATACTGTTTGACCCCGAAGTCTACCCCAGTGATAAATTTGTGCTGAGGAAACAATCACACATATTCTAAATGATTTATGATCATACATTTTCAGTTCAGTGTTGCTTATGTTCTTCCTGGACAACTGGAAACAACTCAATTGTCTGAGAGTTGGTTAGTAAATTATGAGACACAGGATGGCATAATACACATATAGTCATGTGATTAAAAAGGTTTCCCAATAGAATCCTGTGACATGGGTCAATGGTCACAACATAATACTGAAAACTGAAAAGTAGACTATAAAACAAAAACATGCTTTTTTTAAAAAAAAACCATACAGACAGATGTATAGGGGAAAAAAAAAGACTAGAAAACAAGAGAAAGACTAGAATAAAATAAACTTAGAATTTTATTACTGGTATTTGGGGATGGTGGAGTCACAAAGGTTATGCTTTCCTGCATTTCCTACCTGGAAGAACTCTGGATTCTCAAGTCTGAAGTGCGTCAGAATTTTCTGAAGGTCTTATCGCACCTCAGCGTTTTAATTTCATGAGTCTTGAGTGAGACCAAGAGTGTGCAGTCCTAACAACTTCCTAGGAGGCACAATGTTTCTGTTCTAAGGGACTACACTTCAAAGAGTCACTGGTCTTTCTTAAGGGTAAAAAGTAAACGAGACTAGAATTTTAAGTACAAGACAAATTTTTAATTTACCAATAGTTCTGAGAAAGAAATTTGAATTTTGAGGTGTGATTATAAGTTCTACTAAGGATGTCAGAAACCTTCACCCAACAATGAATGCTCCTCCCTATAATCAGCTTCATCACCATAATTACTTATACAGTAGCTAGTGTTTATTGAGCATGTGCTATGTGCCAGGTGTTGCTCCAAAAGGTTAGTGTACATTATTCCAAGAAGTCATGCAATCTTGCATGAAAAGAATTATGATCTCATTTTAAAGAATGGTAGAACAATGAATTAAACTGATGCTTTTTCTCCTTTTTTCTTTAGTTGTTATTTTTGTTACACTTTATTGGCTATTTTAAAAAATAATATCCATTGCTTTCACTACTTGCAATTTTTATTGCATTGATACACATAACATACAATTTATCATTTAATTATTTTAAGAGTACATTTCAGTGACATTGAATACACTCATGATTTTTTGCAACTATGACCATCCATTTCTGTAGTTTTCATCTTATAAAACCAAACTTCCATACCCATTAATAACTCCTCATCTGTCTTTCTCCTGAGCTCTACCACGTCTTCGTGATTTCCACTATTCTAAGTACCTCTTATATATATGGAATCTCATAGTGTTCTTTTTTGGACTGGAATATTTCACTTCCCACCATGTCTTGAAGGGTCATCCACATTGCAGCATATGTTACAATGTCTTTCCTTTTTGAAGGTTGAACAACACCCTACTGTGTGTATATATCATATTTTCCTTATTTCCAAGTCTCTGCTGACAGGTACTTGGTTTGCTTCCATATTCCAGGTTTTGTGAATAATCCTGTCATAAACATGACTATGCAGAAACAGTTCTTGGAGACCTTGTTTGTTTGTTTGTTTTTTTTTTTAAATTCCTTGGGGTGTATACCCAGATATGAAATTGTTTGATGATATGTTAATTCTATTTTTAATTATTTGAGAAACTGCCATATTATTCTCCACAGAGGCTGGACCAATCACCAACAGGAGACGAAGGTTCTGATCTCAGATCCTTGTTAATACTTGTTATTTTGTGGGAGGTTGTTTTCATTTTGCTTTTTTTTTTTTTTTTTAATACTAGTAGTAGTAGCCATAGTCTCCTCATGGTTGTGGAGTGGGATCTCCTTATAATTTTGATCTGCATTTCTCTAATAAATAGTAATATAGACCTTCTGTGCATCATTGTTGATCTTCTTTGGAGAAATGTCTATCCAAGTCCTTTGTCCACTGTTCAATCAGTATTTGTGTTTTTATAGTTCTTGAGTTTTAGTTTTCTATATATTCTGAATATTAATCCTTTACTAGATATACCACTTAGAAATATTTTGTCATTATTTGGGGTGCATTTATATTGTCTGATATTGTCCTCTGATATAAAACATTTAAAAATTTTTCCGTAAAGCTCAATGTGTCTATTTTTTTCTTTTATTGCCTGTGTCTTTAGTTTTCTATCTAAGAAAGTACCACTGTCATACAGCTTCCTTTGCTACTCTTTCTCCTAAGAGTTTCCAGTTGCATGCCTCTTTTTAGGTCTTTCACCCATTTTGGTCTAATAGTAAGGGTTAACTTCATTCTTTCACTGGAAGCTGTCCAGTTCTCAAGCATCATTTGCTGAAAAGACTGTGTATTCTTTCACTTCGCATTCTGGTCAAAAATCATTTTAGCGGGAGGGTTTATTTTGGGGCTCCCTATTTCATCCTATTGGTTTCAAAGTCTGCCTTAATGCTGATACTTTTCTATTTGCAATTTTTGTTTTTATCTGTAACACTGAACCCCAAGCCTTAGGAAAACTAGACAACCACTCTACAGTCAAGCTACATGCCCAGTCCCTCCTGCTTTGATCAGAATAACTTTGTAGCAAGTTTTCAAATCAAGAAGTAAGAGTCCCCTGCTTTGTTCATTTTGAAGATTGTTGTGACCATATGGGGTCCACTGGGATTCCACACCTATTTCTGGATGGGTTTTTATATTTCTGTAAAAACATTATTGGGGTTTTAACAAGGATTGCATTAAATCTGCAGATTGCTTTGAGGAGTATGACACACTTCCACTAATAGGACACAGCACGTGTCCACAACAGACTGCAATAATGTGCCCAGGCACCCCCCTGTCCAGCAGTCAGATGGACAGTGGAGAGATGGTTTTAGTTAATCTGATAACTCATTTATATCATATTTTTTTTAAAGAACAAAATTTCATATAACTACATATTTAACAGATTTCATCAGGGCAGATTTGTTTAGGAAAATCATTCTACAGAAATGAGGAGAACTGAAGCTATCTCGGAAAATTCTTCACTGGAAGAAAAGGCAGAACAAGTCCTAGTCCAGGCAGAGGCTTTGAGAGAAGCCTTCCAGGGCAGGCTGTGAAAGGCGGGTGCAGGGTCAGGGTGTGGATGGTGAACAGTGGAGTAGAACTACGATGTTCTGTGGGTGGCTGGGAGCTCTCTGATGTTGGGGTGGTATATTTTAATCTATTTTTATTTTTAAAAATGGAAACTTTTATACCATTGCAGAGAAACAGCCGTGACTCACATTTCACAATGTCCATGGCTGACTGCAAGCACTTCTGAGAGTGCTTCCATGGATACGCCTCCTGGGTCCCTCTTTCTCACCACCTCCCACTACGCCATGGTAAGGTTGTGTGGTCAGGTGTGAGAAGCAGCGTCAAAACTCCTGTCTTCTCAGCAAACATTTATACCCATCCCTTAGCCTTGGATTTACAACCTCATGTACATGTACACTAGTGA
Organism: Chinchilla lanigera; assembly: GCF_000276665.1. Classification (NCBI taxonomy): domain Eukaryota; kingdom Metazoa; phylum Chordata; class Mammalia; order Rodentia; family Chinchillidae; genus Chinchilla; species Chinchilla lanigera. The sequence goes on along the minus strand of NW_004955429.1, from coordinate 11,134,511 downwards.
CTGCATTACTTTGAGAAGAAGTCTGACCATGATCTACATGCACACAGAACTATACAGCCCTTTCCAGAGCTTGAAGGTGTTACGATTTGTGTCTGGGTGTCCTCCCAAAGCCTCATATAGTCATGGGGCGGGCTTCTAGAGTTTATGATTGATTCATGGGTGTGAGTGCTACACCTGCCCTGGGCTGGGTAGTTTGCATACAATGTAAGGGAGGTAAAGAAGCTGCTTTCTGCCGCTCCTCCTTTTGCTCTTGTTGCTTTTGCTACTTTCCACCGCCATGAACTGTTGCCCTCTGCCATATGTCACTCTGTCCTGGAGCTAGCTGAGTATGGACTGAAACCTCCACAAACTAAGCTAAATAAACCTTTCCTTCCTTAACTTTGGGCATTGGGCATTTTGTCTCAGCAACGAGAGAAAAGTAACTAAGACAGAGGGTATAGGGGCTATCAAAATTTAATTTCCAAAATATGTAAAAAGAGGAAATAATTTTCTAGATGTCATGAGATAAAAGGCCAAACAAATACAGTGATGAAATCACTCTGAGTATGATCACATACCTTTAACAATAACCATCCCAGTAAGTGGCAAAAACTTACTTTTTAATGACTGCTCTCATAAACACTGCTAAAAAAGTGTAGCAATTTTCAGCCAATAGGATTCATGCTGAAGTCACTGTAATGCATTACTAGGTACTTGCTCATATGGAACTATGAAGCAAAATTAACTTTCTTTTTTATTTATATATAAATACCCTTGAATCCAATTTTATTAAAGGTTAAGTAAGGGATCAGCCCACTACACAGAACCTAAACTTAAGTTATATGTAAAAATGGCTTGTTTCGGCTTTGCTTCACACTCTAGAGCTTATATTTTTATTACTTTGGTGCTATGAGTTATACTCTCTGTAGAGGATGTAGACGGTAAGGGTGTGGATATTGTGTCACATAAAATATGGACTAAGATAATTAAGAATCATGAGTGACACAATTACCAAGTCTACATTAAAAACTGCAATTATAACTTAATTTTCAGTGCATCCAAAATTTTTCACGCTCAAGAAGAAGTCCAAATGTTTTTAGGTTATATATTAACAATCCATTTTAATGAGATGTGGTGAAACTTACTTTCACTTGTTTTTAGGATTAACAAGAATATCTCAGAAGGAGGAGGCAGTGGAAGAAAAACACATGCTCTGAAGGCTGTAGTTCTACAAGTCCGTGTGCATAAACACACACATACACATACACCCTACATCAGAACTTGAGAAATACAATAAAAGCAAAAGCTACACGCTATAATAATAGGAACAGGAAAAAGTAGAAAGAAATGACAGACTTATATTCCTAGAGATAACGATTTATTTTTTTCTATATAAGTGATAAAAGACAAGCATCCCCAAACAGATATGAATAAAGATGCCTATTGTCTGTTAATCCAAAATAAGCACAAGCCAAAGTCACACACTAATATGTTTTAGAATTTTGTCAATTAGGATTAAGAAAAATGAAAGCAAAATAACTATACAACTCAAGGGGAAAGAGTCCACTCTACCACCTTTCAAGGGTCTACTTAGATAATCTATGACTCTGAACATACAAAGTTACTATAAATAACAGAGTGAAAATGGAGATCTACCACAACTTTGGATGTGGGTGAGGATGATTACATCATGAATTTGTTTCCAGTATTTTTGGAAAACCAACTGCTTTGGGTTAAAAATATGAAGTACTGCCACAGTAACAAATAACATAAAAAAAGAAAGTACTATAATACTCTACTCAAGAAGAAAACAATCAACAATTACAAAATCATTTTCAACGTGTGAAGGTGTTTCTGAAGCGCACTTTATTTACCAAAAAAAATCCCCAAACAAACAAACAAAAACAACACAGAGCTTGAAGTAGTCCAACTCTGGCTTGGCTCTAAGCACTAGTATTCTAAACAACCTTCTGATTTCTACTGGTTTACACAGCATTGACAACACCCAAATTCCAACTGGCTATGGTCAGTTCCCAAATTCCAGGATATCCTGGAGTTTCTGATTATTATCGTCATTAAAACTGGCATCAAAAAAGGGAACTAGAACAAATTTTTGATGGTGATAATTGTTTTACACTCAAAATAACCTTGAGCAGTACATACACTCTTCACCGGTGCTACCTTATACCTTTTGCACACTTGCCATTTTTAATTTTCACCATCTACAGGCCCAAGAAACATTCAGAAAATTGCTTGCTAACAACCTGATACCAACAAATAGGAAGCGTGTGCTACCATCTAATCAAGAGCCAGTCCCCCTGGTAATTTAAAACACCTAGTGGTAAAGCTTATGATAAATAACAGCCCCCCATGGTGGTCTGACTCATAGTGGTCTGACTTTAACAACTGTTCAAGTTCAGTGTCACTCACGGTCATTTACAGGACCATCCCGATCACTTCCCATTACACAACGTGCGGCCCAACACACCACGTTCTTTTGTTTCTGTACTTAAACACTTCCCCTTTGCTTCAGGATGAAACTTGACTTGCTCAGTTGTTGCCTCTTCTGAGAAGCCCGCTGAGATAGCACAGGAAGCTGGTCCCCTTTACTTCTCTCTCTCTCTCTCTCTGTCCTTCATAGTGTTTCTTAGATTTTGGGATTACTTTCCTTCCTTACCCTTGGTCTGTTATTCCAGCTCTGGTACCGAAGCCATGTGACCTTGTTCAGAGCGATGCCTTCCTCCCTGGGCCCATGCCCTCTCCAGCTTTGCCTGGAGCAGTGAAGGCTGTGCTCCTGACACTTGACCACACACAGCTGATTCCTTCTCAGCAGCTTCCTTTAGGAAGGAGGCAAAACAAAGATGTCTGCCCTAAATGACTATCTAAAAACTCAAGACTGGGGAAAATGTTTTTTGTACTTACAAACGAAAAGCAAGCCCTGATGCCCTACACATATGGTCTCAGGGCTGCACGGAATCTGCAAAACGAAGAGGTGCTTCACAGTTTGGGAAAACGACGCTCATGGAGGACTGCATCATTTCCCCAGGGAGCAGCAGGCAAGTGAGACGCACACCCGTCAGTGCCGTCCTACCGGGCAAGTGAGACGCACACCCGTCAGTGCCGTCCTACCAGGCAAGGGCAGGTGCCTGAAAGGACTAGTTTGCCTGCTTGCTCTCTCTCTTCTCTCTCTCTCATTCACCCAACTGTTGCTATCTCCACCCCCCTTTCAAAGAAAAAAGTGACAGAGACAGTGGCAAATGCACTTGGGTTATGCATCAGGGTCAGGGCAACAGCTGATGATACCTAAGAGAGTATACATACCCTGAGGATGACACAAAGCATGCAGTTTATCATACAGAGTATTCCATACAGCCCCTAGTAACACCCACAGGTATCTACAAATAAAAGTGAATATAGAAGTGAAATATCAAATAGAAGTGGCCAGAATCACTAAACTACTACACAGTATAGCAGAATTATATAGATGATCGCTGAACGCATCACAATGCAAAATATGCACACTACTAACGACAGTGTTTAGGGGATGAGAAATTCCGACTAATTTTAGAGTTAACTCAAGGTAAGTAGAAAACCCTCTTCAGTGCAGTTCTTGCAGAACACTTTCTCTTATACCAGAGTTTGATGTATTAATAAGTACAATACACAGAAAGTAAACTACCGTGAGGATTACAGCTTCCTTCACATCTGTACATGCAGTACACACACACACACACACACACACACACACACACACAAACGCACACATACACATCCTTCAGTGATCACAAAGTTCTGAAAAGTCATTTCATATGCATGTTAGGTTACTAGGGCTGCCAGAACAAAGGACCACAGACTGGATAGTTCAAGTAAGCGACACTTATGAGCTCACAGTCGGAAGCCCAAGATCAAAGCTTGGTCTCCCCCATCTCTCTTGTCTCCTGGCTCTGTGGTCTTTCCTCTCTCACTTGGTCTCCCGCATCTCTCTTGTCTCCTGGTTGTGTGGTCTTTCCTCTGTTCAGGTACAACCCTGGTGTCCCTCTGTGTCCAGGACACCAGTCATTGGATCAGGGCTCAGCCAAAGGGACTCACTTCAACTGGGCCCTGGCCCCAAATGCAGCCTTAGCACTTTGGCAAATGAACGGGTGAGGGCCCAGTTCAGCCTTAATAGACAACAGTCTCCATTTTCTAACAGCTGAGTAGCTAGAATAGTAGCAGGACTGTTGTAAGTATCTCCTTCTGCTTCTTCAATGTACTGAATCATGTACACTTTGTCTTAGTACCGTTTGTGTCACAAAGAAACTGTCCCTAGGTGCTTGTGCTGCAGTAGTTCCCATAAAAGCACAAGAGCTATAGTTAAAACATGAAAGACTCAATCAAAAGTGGAGAAAGCAAAGAAGAGGTTAAGAGTGACGACAGAAAGCGTCATACATGAAAGACTCTTCGAGAACAAGAGTAAGTATCCAGGAGCTACAAAATCACCGGGAGCCCAGAGGAGAACAGGGAAGTGGGAAGAGGCAGAGGCCAGAACACCAGCAGCCTTGTCAGCCAGGAGCTCTGCTTGCTCCACACACGCTATGGACCAGCAGAAGGGCTACCGCAGCAGAGCCACAGGTCTGACCTCTGTGTTCAGAGACAGCACTGCAGTCACTCCAGTAAGGGTAAGTCTTCAGCACACACCGGCCACTGGCCTGTGACCATGAAATCTCAACCGCTTCCCCAAGCAGCTTGTGACTAAACATGGTGCAGTGAGATCCGCGAGGCTTCTTTGTGAACGAGGTCACAGACTGAGACCCTTTAATGTTAATACGGTCATGTACCTGTATTTCAATATACTTTTCTGATCCACTGAAAAATGGGCAGAAAACAGTGACTGTACCAGTAATTGCAATGGAAAAACAACGTTCTGTTTATCCTCTTCGCTTTCCGTACATTTCCATTTAAATCTCAGATGTACTGCTTACTGACAACATGACCCAGGACTAACTATTGTCTTTGCATCTCAACTGCTTATCTGCAAGATGAACATTGTAAGCGTTCACCTCAGTTGCTAAGAGAGTAAAACTTTTGATAAATGGAAAACGTGTAGGACATGACATATTAAGTATGACAGAAATATGCACCATTAAGTAGTACTACATGACTGTTACTACTGTGACTATTTTAACAAAAAAGATAGAAAGTAAGAACTTCTGACCCAGAAAATTAATGGGATCATGCTTGAGAGCTGACACCTTCGCTGTTAGGTGACAAATGCACGAATGCTGATGTGACTAACATAAATCCAAAATCCAGAAGGCGGAGTGCAGGGACACAATGTCAGGCATGTTAAATATGATGAAGACCATCAAAGTGGGGACATCCACCAAGCAGTAAGATTTATAATCAAGAATATCAGGTGTGAGGAGTAGCTAGGCTGGGGACACGGACTTAGAACTTATGAATAAAAAAGTGCAAAATTAAAACATAGTGTCCTTAAGAAATGGGTTTGACCAAATACACAGATGGGGCAAATAGACAATTTTCTGAACAACAGAGGTTAGAGGAAGTCAAGTTATCTGAAGAACATATTTTTATATACTTTACCTACCAATGTATATGTATTCATAATATAATATTTATCACATTAGTTGGCAAGAGTTGAGCAAGGGGAGTAAACTTCAAGGTAATCTGACTTCATTATTCTCACCAGCATTTGCGATTGTGGGTACCACTGTGGCGGAGTAAAAAGGGTACAACCAACCAGAAAGAAATAAAGGCTACATTTTCCTGTAATTATACAATAGCCAGTATTTTTCATTCTATACATAAAATATTTTCTCCAAAATACTGCTGTCACTTTAAATCGATAACCTGTACACTATTTTGAAAGAATGATTGTGCCTTTTAGAAAGTTATGCCTCTCTCTTTAGGGGCTACCACGTTGGCACCACATTACACACAAGAGCGAAAGGCGCCTCGCTGAAGTTCGATGAAGCATTTGAGCAGGAGCTCTGATGGCAATTTCCAGATGCTTTTTGATGATGAATGATAATATTAAGCTCCTACTCGAAGGCAGCATACAATAATTCTTCATTCCCTGATATTAAAAACCTATAAAGGAACATAAAGCTAGCCTCAGACTATCGCTTACCCCCTCTGGTGAAAGCACTCCTCTGCGTACACCAGCCCCGATGAAGAATGGAAAGTCTCAGGCAGGTTGGCAGGTGTCTGGGCTAAAGCAGGACAGCGGAGAGATGAGCCTGCAGAAAGCTGGACGCAGGAAGTGGGGGGCAGGAGGCTGGGTAGGTAGGGACAAGGGGGCAGGCTGAGACGGCCCAAGAGATGCAGTACCGAACTTTGGTTTTCTAAGGTACTTCCTAAGATGGTATATGGCACATACAGTTAAATAACAAGGGATAAACTAATTCTTCTATATTTCCTTTCCTTAAAATCTACTGGGAGGGTATGAAACACAATAAAAGAATTCTGAAAATAAAACAAATGGTTGCTACCACACTATCACAAACTATGATGAGTGTTAGCCGAATACAGAGAAATTCAGACCAACAGGAGGGGAAGCACCGGCAGTTGACGCACAGTTCCTTACAACTCGAACACAATATAGATTGCTGAAACAGTCCTGAAAGCCCCCTCAAACAGGCCTGAGGGTGGGACTGGGGTGGAAGAATAGCAGAGCAGTGGGTCTCACAGGGACACCCAGGGGGCGAGTTATGAATAGCTTCTCACTGAGAGAGAAGAAGTAACAGGAACCAGGGAGGGGGCGGGGGAGGTCCCACATCAGCACACAGCCTCTGACTTCACTGATGATCTGAAAGGGAAGGAACATGAGAAAAGTGACAGGGCTGTTGCTTAAATAAGTATGTAGTCCAAATGAGAACTGGAGCTACTTTCAGAAAATTCATACCATGGGAGCAATAAAAGTGAGTGGAATGCAACAATGTGGATAAATCTCAAGATATAATGTCATGTAAAGAAGACAGAATACACACCAAATGGTTCACTTATGTAAAATTCAAAGACAGCAAAACTAAAAAAGGAGTATTAGAAATTAAGACAGTGGCCACATTTGGGCAAAAAGTAAGGCCTGCCTAGTGATTAGAAGATGGCCTACAAGGACTCCTGGGATGACGGAGGTGTCCTAATTCTCAGCCTGGGTTATTGTCATTTGAAGTTTTATATGTTGATAATTCACTGAGCTTTAAGCTTATATCATGCATGCTTTTCTATGTGCATTATGTTTTCATAAATAGTGTGAGAGACAGAGAGATACACAGAGACAGAGAAGAGATGAGAAGCTATCAGGATGAATGGGAATAAATAACCATATGAGCATCCTAGTAGAAAAAGCAAAGTACTTAGGAAGCTGAAAAATCAGGCTGATTTCTGATACTACTTTAGCAAACTTCAATGCCAAAATTCAATGCCCATAAAATTTGAGAAAATGAAAAGGCAACTCAAGATTTTTATACTCAGATAAATTATCCAGCAAATAAACCAGGGACATTCTCCAGTGTGATAGCTTGAATGTTCCCATCCCCTCCAACATACATGTTAAAAGTCAATCACTGATTTACAGTAGTAGTGGGTGAGACCTTCGGGAGACGATTCAGCCATGAAGATGAAACTTTTGTGAATGGGACTTGGTGCCTTAATACAGAAGGCCTGATGGAAAAGATCTCTGTCCTTGACCTTCTGTCATGTGCCAAATGAGGACACAATGATCCACCCTCTAGAAGTACAGCAAAAAGGAAGAACGTCGCCCACAGCACCAAACCTGCCAAACCTGCCAGGAAACTTCTACACTTCTAGAACCATGAGCAATGAATTTCTGTTCTTTATAAATTCTGTGCTCTCAAGTATTTTATTATAGAAGCACAAAACAGACTAAGACATCAAGTATGCAGAAACACAGTATATGTATTTTAAAAATACTTGGCAATTAAATCCAGTCCATTAAATAACATATGAGAAAAGTACCAATCTACTTTGCAAAATACAGCTTATAATTCTAGTGAGGAATCAATACTACCGAGAATTGCTACTTTTACGTTCAAGCCATCTTGTAGGAATTAATATCTTACTATTCTCTGGTTTGAGATGTCAAACTTCAGAAAGTTTTAGTTGTATTTGATTTCCCTTTCTTAAGCTCAAATAATATTTACTAGTTTAAACATACTATTTTTATTATTATCAGTAGAGTTACTTCTCTAATTTTTAATCTGCTTTCACAGAGACGTATCTTTAGTGACGATACATGAAATGTAATGGTTATTTCATGGTGATAGGACATTGAATGAATTTTTTAGCTTTCTGAATGTTTTAGTTCTTTAAAATAATTAATATGAATTATTGTTATGACAGCAATACAATCTTTTTGGCACACTGAATTAGTTAATACCAAAAGTTTTCCTTCCACTTGCTTCTTCCATTTAGACCCTTCCTTTTGTTCACTCTGCACCTTCCTTACTCTACCAGCACACACACACACAGAAAGCCCTGCCATATTTAATATCCCCCCAAATAAACATCTCTATCTACTATCTGTATCTACTGGATGAAGTGAGCCACTAAGTTTCAAGGAAGATCAAGTCCTTTAATGACAAAACACGATCTGCCAGGCAGACAGAAACTGGGCCCAATCTGTTTTACAAACAAGATGACATGCTCTGGTGACTACAGTTGTTTTCCTATTACCAAAACCAACACTCTGAACTCTACAACGCTCGCTCTAACGGTGCACCTGGAGTTAATGAGGAAAGAGTTGCGAGGAACTAATTAATGTGCCTGCCTCACAGCACAGGCTGCCGGTGGGTGGCTCCTGCAGGGATGCCCTCCAGTGAAGGAGCAGGATGCCACTTCCCCCCTACCTGCAGTGACAGCAGCCATGGACTTCACAGTCACTTTCCTGGGCAGACAGGGGCGATGTTCTGCCCGGCTGCATCTTCTGCTATAATTTATACACTCTCGGTCATTTAGATACATAGCCTTCAGAGCATCCACTTCAACTTTTACGCTAAAGTTTTGTGAGGTAAATATGTGTTTCTGGCAAATTCACAACTCCCACAAAGGGCAAGTTAGGTCCAAACCAAAGGCAGCAGCAATTTGCTTTTCCTCAGAAGCAGTGAACCCTGTTCAGTTGTGGACGACACCCCCGAACAGGGAAGGCTTACTGATCACCCTCGGAACTAAGAAAGCTGCAATTTCAAAGTGTGCATCTTGAAAAATACACAAAATAACCAACAAGTGCCACTGTTTTGGGCATAAATTTTAGGAGACTCTTAGGGAGAATTTTTAAATTTTTGACTCTGGATTCATACAGTGAACCAGGCTTTAAAATTCCCAGTGGTGAAATGAGTAAACAGTAAGGTGATAAAATAAGATAAATTTTAAAACAGTATTGAAGACACCACTAGCCGAACGGCGCTGTGCTAATGACTTCTACTTTTAGATGATCAGTCGTGCTATTTAAACAAGTGCACTGCACCACAGACAGCCCTCAGGAACAGGTACCAAGGCAACCACGCTGCTGCCAGGCTGTGGGTAGCTGTGGGCAGAACGCACTGATAAGGATCCAAAACACCACCACAAACTTAAAAAACTATCTGAAGAAAAATGAAAAACTGGACTTAATTCAACATCCATCTGGCATCTCTGAAAAAGAAAGAAATAACTTAGGGCTCCCTTGCCGTTAACAAATTTTACATTTCAAAACGGCAAGGGATGGAAGATTCCAGCCCTCTGAACGAGACGATTTTAAAGCGATTTTCGTGGTTGACATTTTAGTGATATTTCTGGACATGAATCTTTGGTTGACTACCCGGATATGGAATATGGGGCTGGTCGTCCCTGTAACCTATTCCTGTTAGAACAGTGAAAAGCATGACATTGCTGCTGTCAAAATACGTCACCAAAGACTCGTATTTCAAAATAGTTTTGTGTCAAAAGCTATTAATCATAATATCAATATATAGAATGAGGGAGGCAAGCAATATAAATTTCATTTCTCCCCAATATGGAATCATAAGAATCAGTCCTACATACACCTACATTCTGCATCAATCTGAGACACACATCCCAATAGAATTAAGATCCTGATGTTAAACGGTACCCCACAGAACGAGCGGCACATAAGCAGGACCCACCATGACAGAAAATTTGACCATTTCATGAATTATGAAGTTCGCTGCACATAACTATGTGAGATAGGAGTGGTCCCCCAATACACGCATGTCCTCAGTTCTCAAACCGGTGAACATCAGCTGTAGGGCAGAAGTATTAGGTTAAGGATGCGGAGACAGGAAGATTTCCCAGGTGGCTCTGGTATAATTACAGCGGTCCTCACAAGAGCAATGGGAGAAGAAAGTGGGAGGAGAAGGCAACGCGATGACAGAGGTGGAGACTGAGGTGACTCTGAGGATGAAGGGACCAGCAGCCAAAGAATGTAGGCAATCGGTAACAGTTGAAATGGATCCTCTTCTGGACCCCCTGGAAGAAACCAAACTAGGCGACAGACATAGACTTCAATCCAACGAACCCTATCCTAGACTTCTGACCTCCAGAAATGTAATGATGGACTGGTGTTTTAAACCACCCCACTTATGCTTATGTGTTATAACAGCCATAAGAAACCAATACACTATGTAAAAATATCCTAGGTGCTAGGAAAGCTGGCTCTTTCAGTGACTCACAATGTCACTTTCTTCAATTTATTAAATGATTAAAGATCTTAAAATACTATCCCCCAAATGTTTATCAAAGTGGTTACCTCCTGCTATACAAGGGACAGCACCTGGCCCCTCAGGCTGGACAGAAGAGTGGCAGGTAGATGAAGGCCAGATGGGTGGACAAGGACAGCTGCATAGCAGTGACCGGCTCACCTCTCTCTTCTCCATCCTTATGGCCACATGGAATGCAAAGATAAGGAGACTGTGGGTGCAGTCAAAACACAAAGACACCATGATTCTTAGAAGCCTTAAAGTTAGGATCCAGAGGAGGCAGGGGCTTTTCTTGGGTATGGCATTACCTCATTGTAATGCAAGGGCCATTTGCAAACACTGCTGCAATAATCCCATCCAGCTCCCTCATCTCCCCCCGGCCTCGCCGTTCAGCGGATGCCAGGTGTAGTCACATGACTTTCTTGGTCAATGGAGCATTAGAAAATGTGAACGCTGCAGAGATCTGGAAAGGGCTTGAGTATGTGGGTTTATACCCTGCATTTCATTTCCTCTGTTGAGAGATCACCATGAATGAACCCAAGGCAGCTGCATCAGACAAGGACAACTGGAGAACTGCAGTGTGCTGGCAGACAGCATGGTAGACCCGGTACACACAGACCTCCTAGGTCACTCAATGTCTTCCGTTTTCTGTTGCCATAGCAGACTACCACAGACTGGTAATTTACAAAGAAAAGAAACTTCTTACCATTCCCGAAGCTGGGAAGTCCAAGAGCAAGGTGCCTGCCTCCCTAGTGAGGAGGACCTCTCTGCTCCATCACGGCACGGCAGAGGGCATCGCACAATGACAGTGCAAGCATGCCAGCTCAGGTCTCCCTTCCTTTTTTTATAATGCCACTCATCTCACCGTGGCGGCCCCGCCCTCTCAACCTCACCTAGCCATGACTCCCTCTGAAGGGCCTGTCCACCAGACACCACCAACATCCGAACTTAGGGATTACGTTTCCAACACAGAAGCTTTGGGGAGGCTTATTCAAATCACAGCACCCAGCCCTCCACCCGTTCCCCAGCTGACACCCGAGAGAAAGCAAGTACACAGCAGCTGAGGCAGTTCTGGCTGAGAACACTGTGAGTAAATAAAATGGTTCAGTTTTAATCCACTAGGTTTCGAGGTGGTTTCTTGCACAGCAAAAGTTAACTTGATGTAGACTATAAAACTGATAGAGACACGCTGGAGAAATTCTGAAAAAAAGAAACTCACCTAGAATTCCAATGTATAGAGACATTCATAAATAATTTTTTGATTATTTTCACATAGATATATATGAATATTCCCCATAGGTGGAATCGCTCTACAAGTACCATCTTATAATATGCTATTATAAGCATTCTCGTATCACTTCACACTCCATAATCTACCATAGTTTATTTAATCAATTTTATATCACTGGATGGTAAGAGGGCCGCAAATGTTTTCACCGTTACAATTATGCTACAAGAGGATACTACTTGTACAAACTCAAGTTGTGGATTATTTCTTGATAACAACAGATACCTGAGGGAACATTACCAGTCTCCTGTGGATACTGAGGGACAACTCCATATCTTTCTCTAAAAGAGTTGTGGGCTTTCAGTAGCTGCCTAAAGTGGTCCAGGATCTCCTAACCTGTAACTGGACCAAACAGCGAAGTACAACATGAGCACACTCCACCGAAGTGATTCTGCAGAGGGACCCAACCAATCACAGAGTACCCACCTGCAAGGAAGGCAGAACTGATGAGTGATCAAGGAAGGCACAGGACACATGGGACCAACAGCTTTGCAACAGATTAAACTTGTACTTTAGTCATTAAACTTAATATACCATTGCTTTCTTAATTTTCTCTCTCTCTCTCTCCCTCTCTCTCTCTCTCTCTCTCTCTCTCTGCCAGATGAGGACATAGCAAGGTGTTCACCTGACCAGGAAGAAGGTCCACAATAGAAACTGAACTAGCCAGCACTTTGTTCTTGCAGTTCCCAGGCTCTAAAACTGTGAGAAATAAATTTATGTTAAGTCACCGAGCCTTTGTTGTAAGAACCCGGCTAAGACATATTAACACCTCTTTAGGTTATCACAAGGCTATCACAGTGATTACTGCTACCACAATAATCACTGCCCAGGTTGCTTTCCTGTCTTAATTCCGCGAGGCATTCCAATTACTAGTTCTTTACACTTTCTCCAAGTTTCATTATGATTTTAGCTTTGCTTGAAACAGAACCTTGTTACAGTGTTTGTGCTTTTCACAAGGCCTAAAAAGATTTTACGTAATAAATACTTACTACTCCATCCTAACTTCCACGAAGAATCATTTCCAAAGAAGGAATCATTAAAAGCTTGGAGTCTGGCAGATATACAGGCTATTTATGTGATATTGAAAGTTACCCTCTTGAACTTCAATTTTCTCATCTGTAAAATGGGGGGAAGGGTACTCTACCTTGTTAAGAATATTTTATTTAAGATTAAATTATCCTATTTGGGAAGCAAGTACTTATGAATGGAAGCTAACAGTATTACTGTCATCATCATTTTCCACTTCACTTGCCTAAAAGAACTGATCAATTCAGGCAATGAAATGCAGAGGTATAAAAATCTATTGAAATGGAAAACTTGACATTATTCAAAGAGTGTTTGCCACAGTTCATGGAGTCAGCCTTGAGGTTACGACTGAACAGTGAAAAATCTGGTAGCCTTGACAAAACAGAAAGTTGTAACACACTGGGGTTCGGAGAACTGTTATGAGGGATATAAACACGGAAGAGGCAATTTGGGTTAAAGTAGGTGAAGAGCCAGTCTTTTTTTTTTTTTTTCCTAAGCAAATGGGGTAATAAGCAAAAGCTCTAAAATAGCAATGGAAAGCCCACATGAAAAGAACTAGCTTGGGGTTTTGGTCACCATCTTACAAATACAGAAAGCTGAGAACCACCATTCTCTAAAGTGTCTGTTGAGTAACTCATTCTTCGCTACTCCTTTACAGCAAATCACATGAGCCAAGCCTTTTGGATAGCAACTGTTTTCACTTGGATTGACAGAAATAAGCAAACAATGAACCTTTAACACTAACCATTGATCTTGCTAATTGCACCTGCCACTATAGCCGCTTCTTTGGTTTCTAGCCAGCCCTCCATCCCAATACTACTGCAATTGCTAAATGGTCAGAACACACCAAGTGGCAGATTTAGTGTTTCACTAGCAATTTATGTAACCGACAGGAACATGGTTGCTGTAGTGAATCGTGATTTATTTGTCTTACATTGTGTCACATAACCTTTTAAGTGCAAGGGGACAAGAGGCAACACCTCTTTAAAGTTTAATATATAACATCTCCCACTATACCCTATGAACTAGATTTCAAGAGAACACATCAAAGGAGTGACAGATTTCTCTTCCCTTTCTGTAGCTGTGACCTCATGTGCAACCCCACTTATGTACTCTGAGTTCAGTCACTGTTCTCTATTTGCATGCGGTTCAGTAGAAAATGTGGGCATCTATAGCAGTCAGATAATAGAATTTAGATAAAAAAGCTAAAATAAGGACTACTTGGGGTGGGACTGCTAGACTGAAAGGTCCAATGGGTAGATCTGGAGCATCTTAAAATTCTCCAAATTATAAGTAAACCTTCACATGTGAAAACAAACATTTTGGGCAAAGTAGCTCCATAGATTTCACTGGTTCCTCAAAGGGGTCAGTAATTCATGAAGATTAACAATCATGGCTCAAATTTGACCTGTTACTGTAATAAATAAAAGGACTGGAGATATAAATATGCAATGTGAACAATGAAACAATATCAAAGCATATCATATTTACACTAAAGTTTATAAATAAAAAAGTAAAAGATGTCAAGTTGTCAGTGTTGTCTCCCCCTAAATTCATAATGAAGTCCTAGCACCCAGTATCTTTAACTGAGACTGCGCTTGGAGATAAAAACCTCACAGAGGTGATTTAGATAAAATGAAGGTGTATGGGTAAATTGCAATCCAATATAATGGATGCCCTTGAGAAAAGAGGACATTTGGACATGTAAAGTATTAGTCAGTTTTTATCACTGTAACCAAATACCCAGAAAAAAACTTCTAAAACGTGATATTTGGCTTATGATTTCAGAGACTTCAGTCCATGGTAAACTGTCTCCAAAACAGAAACATCAGGGCAGAAGGGCATGGCAGAGGAAAACTGTCCATCTGGAAGCAGAAAGAGCAAGAAAGAGGAAGAGGCCAGAGACCACATACAATCAGTCTCCAATGTCATGCCCCCATGGGAACCCAGACATACCCAGAAGTTTGGTTTTCTAACGTAGGAATCTCTCAAGCCAATCAAGTAAACGGTCAAGATTAAGCATCACATGGACACATACAGAGGCAAAGGGCAGAGTAAAGGCACAGGGAAAAGACAACTATCTACTTGCCAAGGAAAGAGGCTTGGAATAGATGCACCCTGTATAGCTCTCAGAAGGAGCCAGTCCTATATACTGGACCTCTGGGCCCACAATTTTCTGTTGTCTAAGCCACACAGTCCTGTGGCGCCCAGGAAATGAACACAGTTCATTCTTAGTTCTAACAACGAAGTAAGAGATAATTCAAGAAGCAACAAAGCCCAACAGATTTTAATGGGGATTAAAAACACGAAGGGGGAAATGGTCTTAAAGAATACACAGAAGTAATGCTATGTATTACCACACTTGTGTGTCTCCTAGGACACCCCGTCAGTGAGTGAAAGTTGGAGGGACATACTTTGTAAAAATAACTTGTGAGGCTGTGTAGATAGCTAAGAAAGAGACAGAAAAATAACTATTATTATACTTGGCCCCAGTAGCAGTTATCAAACATTAATCCAAACCTCTGTATATAGGCATGATGACAAAAGGGACAAAGTACATGAAATAACTGCTTATAGATTTTGGGCAACAGGTAGCAGGGGACTCTCCCATGAGAGAAAGAGAAGAAAGAAAATCCTCCCAGCCACATCCTGTTCTTATCGCCGAGACAGCTGCGCAGGAAGCAGTTCCGGCAATGTGGTGACCCAGTGCTGCTGCTGAGCAGAAAAGCAGAAATCTGAGTTTGAGGCTACTGAGTCGGGGAGGGGAGTGGAAAGAAAGGAACAGTGACGGAAACTGCTCCAATGGCTAGGGCAAGACTTCCCAAACCTGGGAAGGAAAAACACAATGAAACAGAAAATAACAGCGAAAGAACAACTCAGGACAGACGGAAACTGAGCTATTCCTAGAGTTTGTACGAGAGTAGAAAATGCTCTCACCACGAGCATCCAGAGAGCAGAGATCTTACTAAACATCCTTAGTCATGAGGTAGAGATCCTAAACGGCTTAGACATCAGGGTAATCTAGGCCAGGAGTAAAGAGGAGGACGGATTAACCCGAACCAACATGAAAAGCAAGCCTCGGGAGCTGACAGGGCAGCACTCCTGTAATCCCAGCACCCTGGGAGGCTGAGGCAGCAGGATTTCAAGTTTAAGCCCTACCTCAAAAAATAAAATAAGAGGACTGGGGACACAGCTCAGCATGAAGGCCTTCAGTTCAATGCCCAGTACCACAAATAAATAATATAAAAATAAAAACAGGCCTTGAAAGAGTGAGCTATTCACAAAGAAATGAACTGCTTGCCAGAATTAAACTCAGCAGCCTACAGAAGAAAACAAAATTCATATCCTCAAAACTATGCCACTCACAATGTCTACTACACTGTAAAACATGTTTTGAAAATTTAAAATAGCAGATATGTAGGAAACCAGGAAAAGGTGACTTATGAACCGTACAAAAGTCAGTTGACAGAAACAGAATCAGGAATTACAGTAGGGGATGAAAATTTTAAAACATGTATTTAACATATATGCAGAGATTTAAAGAAAAACATAAATATAGTAAGTACTACATAATAAATATTAATAGAGAAATGGAATTATAAGAAGAGCTACATGCACGTACTTGAACTGAAAACTTAGAAGGTGTGAAATGAAAATTTTACTGGGCCCTCTAGGAAATGAAGACACTGTAGAACCAAAAAAGTCATGAATTTAAAGACAGGACAAATTAAACTATCTGAACTGAAGCAAAAAGGGAAGCAGGGAGAAAGAAAACAAGATAAAAGGAAAAACTAAGTTACTAGTTCATCTAATGCAAGGGCAATATGAATTCCAAAGCAAGAGAGAGAGATGGGAAGTTAGTTAACTAATCAAGCAATTGAGAAATAACTGCTGAAAATCATAAACCAATCAAACAAGAGACCACCACTGAAAACCCACAAAACTTATTGCGTCCAATAAACGTATATATAAAACAAGTTCCACATAGCTCTCAAAGGGAAATTTAAGGAAAGTTTATGTATAAAATTATGATAAAGAAAAAGTCATAAAAGAAAACACAGACATATTACATACAGAGAACAATGGTAAGAATGAAAAGCAAATAATGCCAAGCAGGGATAACAGAACACCTGTCAGTGCTTGAGGAAAAAAAAAAATCACCCAAAATGTCAAAATAAAATTTATATCTAGAAAAGAACTGTTCAAAAAATGAAAGTAAAAGTAAAGATATTTCAGAGGAAGAAAGGCTGTAAGAACTGTATTTCCAGACATATTAAAGAAAATTCATCAGGATAAAAGAGAAAGAACAGACGGAAGTGCTTATTTGTACCGAAGAACGAAGAGTACCAAGAATGGTAAATATTTCAGTAAATATAAAATATTTTTTCTTTTTAAGTTAGTGGAAAATGACTTGAGAAAAAAATTTATTATTATCGGAGGTTATTGCAATCAATTTGCCACAGCACTGATAGAAGACGAGTATAAAGTACATAATATTTTAAAGTGCTCCCTTAAAATTCACCAACACAGACAGTAAAACAGAGCCTTAAAACAAATGAGCAAGTTTTAGAGGGTCACTGTCATCCACGCTACACATTCTGGTCACAGTGTTACGTTGGAAATCAGGAACCAAAAGATTCAGAAATTCTTAAGTAACCTGAAAAACAAAGTATTTCTAAGCTTCTAAGTAACCACAAAGCCAAAGAAGGAACCATAACAGAAATCAATTTTAAACTGAAAGATAATAAAACACAGAATACAGGACATGGATTTAAGATAACGGTTAGGGAAATTTCTATTGTTTTAAATGCTTATATTCGGGAAAAAATAGCCAATAGAAATCAATGATTAAGCTGTTGCTGGAAGAAGCTAAAATGAAGAGCAAATTGTACTTAAAGTGAGCACAGGAAAAAAATCGGTGAAATACAAGGATCAAACATTGAGTAAAGAAACTCAACGAAACTACACAAGAGTAATAAAGTTGATAGAGTCCCACCTAGACCAATCAAAGGGCAGAGAGAGAGGAAACACAAATTACCAATCTCACCAACGAAACTGGAGGGCATCGTTACAGATACTAGAGACCAACTTAAAGGAAATACACAAGATCTCTAAGATGTGCAATTTATCAGAAGAAACAGAAATCTGACACCAGAAGAAACAGAAATCTGAAGAGCCGTAAATCATGGGGGTGGGTGGGGGAGCTGAATGCATAATAATTCAAAGGCTTATTACAAAGAATATTTAAAACTCAGATGGCTGCACTAATGGCTTACTTTAAACATTAAGGGAATACACATTTTATGAGACCAGGATATTCCTAATATAAAATCCACACATACCTAAGACAAGAAGAAAACTATAGACTGATACCCCTCATAAATACAGTGGCAAAACTGTAAACAAAAATATCAGCAAATTAACTCAAGTAACATAAAAGGGGAAAATACAAAAATACAGAAATACATGGTCACCTTAATAGATGCTGCAAAAGAATATGGCTAAATCTAAAACCTTTTTATGATAAATTAGGAAGAAAGAATACAACAGTACTTCTTAAACTGGACAAAAGTCATCTTCCAAAACCTACCGACAGCATAATATTTAATAGGAAAAGACTACATGTTTCCTTCATAAAATCAAGAATACCAGGATGTCTGTTTTTGCCACCTAAATTCCAAACTCCATGAGAAGCTCTAGCTAGAGAAATTAGCAAGAAAACAAAATAAAAGGGATCCAGATTGGAAAAAAGGTAATAAAGCTACCTCTATTCACAGTGGCCTCGTCTATGAAAAACACACACACAAAAATTGGATCTTGGGGCTGGGGATTTAGCTCAGCGGCACAGCACCTGCCTGGCAAGCGCAAGGTCGTGAGTTCGATTCCTGGTACCAGAAAAAAAAAAAATTAGATCTAATGATAAAGTTCAGCAAGGTTGCAGAAATACAAAACTCAATAGCGTTTTAATACTCCAACAGTGAATAACCTGAAAGTAAAATTAAGATAGCAATTTCATATATAGATGTATATATCAAAATAATAAATTCTTAATACAAAATTTAACAAAATAAGTATCAAGCATAAACTTTGAAATCAGTAAGGTACTGCTGAAAATAATACAGTTCTAAGTAAATGGAAAGACAACTAAAGTTCTTATATCTAAAGATTTCACATTAGGAAAGTACTATTAATCCCCCATACAATCTACAGGTTCTGTGTAACCCTTGTCAGAATACCAGCTGGCTTCTTTGAAGAAACTGACAAACTGATCCTGAACTTCAGCTGGAAACTCGAGGGATCTGAAAGGGAGAGTTGCAAGTTCTTACTAGCACACCCTACCTTCCAAGCTTACCACAACTCAAGAGTACTAAAGATAGTGTGGCCCTGCCATAAGGCATTGCCGGAAAAGAACTGAGAGTTTAGACACAGAACAGCGTATCCATGGTCAACTGACTGCTGACTGAAGATCCAACACCATACGGCGGGAAAAGTTTTTCCTTCAAATGGTACAGAGGCAACAGGAGAGGCACGTGTAAGTGAATGAAATTGAATCCCGACTTCTCGCCACATGTAAAAGTTCATTAAAAATGGATCAAAGATTGAAATGTAAAAGCCAAGACTATAAAATCCTTAAGACTGGGAGAGATGGGGGAATTGGGGTTTAAAAGCTGAAGTTTATGGGGTTTCTTTCTGAGGTGATGAAAATGCTCCACAGTTGGGGTGGATCTTGTACAACTGTGTGACTGCACAACGGAACACTGACTTGTACCCTTAAAGTGTGTGAACTGTGTGACCTGCAAACTGTACCTCATTAACGCTTTTATTAAAAAATGAATAATATACCATGATCGAGTGTGCTTTAAAGTAAAAATACAAGACTGGCCTAATATATAAGGTTTATCTTGTAAAAAACCCAGTCAGTATGTCTTACTACATTAGAAAACCAACAGCTTGTATCTGTTCCACGCAGCATAGCACCTGGCATTATTACCTTACCGCGCTCCAAGGGATCAGTCTGAGAGCGGTTTGCCTGGGTGGCTCATGTCCAGGGACTTCCGTGTTGCGATCAAGTTGTTAGTCTGGGGCTATGGCTTCTGGTAGTTTGGCTGGGGCTGGGTGACACACTTCCCAGTTTGCCTGTGCCGCTGTTGGCAGAAGGCTTCCCTTCATCAATCATGGGCATCTCCAAAGGGCTGTTCATAATGTGGCAGCAGGTTTTCCCCAGAGTAAGTTATTCAAGAGACGGCGGGACAGAGAGAGAACAAAAGGGCCTGGCAAGGTGGAAGCTGCAGTCTTTCATAACCCAGTCTCAGAGGGGGCAGGCCGCTACTTCTGCTGCTTTCTACGGCCACAAAACCAACAGGGAGACAACTCAAGGGTAGGAACATCAAGACGCAGCCTCATTTTGGACACACTAGAGCGAGTCTCCAGAGGAAAAACAACCATGATCACTTCGACAGATACAGAAAAAGGATTTGACAACATTTAAACCCATTCAGAAAAACTCTCAGAAAACTAGGAACAAAAAGAAATTTCCTCTACCTGATAGTCAGTATTGTCTAAAAACTTAGAATTAGCATTATATTTAAAGATGAATAACTGGATATTCTCCTCCCAAGATGAAGACAAACTGTGGATATTTCCTGTCCACCTATTTTACATTTAATTGGGAGGTCCAAGCCAGTGCAGTAAGATAAGAAAACCATACAAAGCACAGAAATTGGACAAAAAGAAATATAGAATTTTTATTTGGAAATAACATGATTGTATATGTAAAAAAATCTTGGAATATGCCTCCCACACTCCAAAACAAAAAGATAATATTAATCTTTATAAGTAAATTAAGGGAAGTTAAAGGATTCGAAAGTCAATTTGAAAACTGTTATGTCTATATGCTGGTGACAACTGAAAAAAATTTTAAATATTACTTATAATACCATCAAATATAAAATATTTAAGAAAAAAAATTCCCCAAAATTATACAACCAAGAACTACAACATAGTTGAGATATGTAAAAAACATGGAAATATATTGTTTAGAAATGGGAAAACTCAATATTCTTAAGATGCTAATTCTTTCCAAGTTGATCTATCAATTCAAATACCAACCAAAATCCAAGCAGAATGTATGAATGCTATGGAATAGCCAGAACAACCCTAAAGTTTACAGGACTTACACTACATGATTTCCAGCCTTACTAGGATGCTCCGGTAACCAAGACAATGTGGTACTGCTATAAATGTAGAATAACGAAACATGCAGTCCAGAAATGTACTTACACAGTAAACTGACTTTTGACTAAGTCTCAAAAGCAACTTAACAGAACAAGAAAATTCTCTTTTAGAAATAGTGCCGGAGCAACTGTTTAGGTGAAAATAATGATCTCATTTATACACAAAAATTAACTTGAGCTGATCACAGATTTAAACCTCCGTGAAGGTATGATTGATGCTTTGTTTTCCTTTTTCCATTGATGTCAGAAGGAACTCGGTAAGTTGGTGCTGGGTAAAGAAAAAATTAGCTATGCATAGAAGGAGAAAAACATGGCGTAATGGTGTACTAAATGATAAAAGGAAGGGCCCCTTTGAGACAGGGACGGTCAGAAAAGAGCTCATCTGAGAAGCCCTGCAAACACGCAGGAGGTAAAAATTCTAGGGACATGGCAGAGACCTTAATGAACTGAGAGGACACCACTGGGTGCAACCTGGGAGGGAACAGGGAAAGCAGCAAGAAATACCTGGAGGCCAGATCACCCTGACTACTACAGCTTGGTGGAATACCTCAAGAAGTTCTAACAAGTGACGTGATGGAATCCAATCACACTTTGACCACTGTGTACAGACTCAACTGCAAAGAGCAAGGTGGGCAGCTGGAAAGAAATCAGGAGATTTTTACAGGTTGAGCACCCTGTATCGGAAATGTTTGAGGCCGGGGTGTTTTGGATTTCAGATTTGAGAATATTTGCATGTACCTGATGAGTTACCTTGGAGATGAGATGCAAGTCCAAGCACAAAATACACTTCCGCTTCATAGATGTATCACACACAGCCTGAAGGTAATTTTGTACATTTTTGTGCACCTGCATTTTTTACTGCAACTGCTCACGTGAGGTCAGGAGTGGAATTTTCTTTCCAGTTGTGCATCATAGTGGCGCTCAAAAAATTTCAGATTTTAGTGAATTTTACATTTTAGACTAGAGATGTTCAGTGCATACAGCAACCAAGGTGAGAGATGAAAATGCCTAGACAAGTGTAACAGCAGCACTGACATTCTAGCAGATCTGGATAGGAGCTGTGATACCCATTTTGTAATTATCCTGTATGTTTAGTTATTTCTTTCCAAGAAATCAGTTATTTCATTATGGGGGCAAGGACTGTATCTGTTTCATTAATCGTTCTTCCCCAAACCCAGAAAACAGGACTACATTCTACACATTCTATCTGATATGACAGGGAGATTAGACAGGGACTATCTAAGAAAAGGCACTCTTTTTAAAAATAGCAAAAATAAAAAGCAATGAAGATAGTAACCAAGGCCTATTAAAATCATTAAACATACATAGAGTTAGTTAGTCCAGGTATTTTTATGAACATTGGAAGGCAGGCAACTGCCTACAACTTCGCAAAGTACAAATGGAACAATCAGATGCTTTCTGATAGTATGTAGTCAATTTAGGAAATTAGGGCACCAAGGAACTTTCCAGAAAGTTCTACATAAGTGTAAATTTACAAAGCTGATCTGGGGTAAGTTACAAGATATAATATTTCAGCTTCATCTCTAGATTTCTGCTACTGACAACATGAAAAACAACCACCCCCACATCACCCCTTTCCCAGCTCTGATACCCCAAAAGAAACATACATGCAGTACCTTCCAGGTATGACTCAATATAATACTACTTATTCTTTCAGATCAGAATACTGTAACACGGAGGGGGTAATATGAAAGGAGATGCTATATAAAAGTAAGATATATACACTCAGGTGATAAGAGCTGTATTTACAGACATGCCTCTGAAATAACAAACATTAAATCTGCAATCTCAGTGCGGCTGGCATTTCTCCCAGGGCAAGAACACATTTAGTGTCCTATTAAATCAAGAGTGTCCAATGTAAACAGTGGCATGTTTTACCAGCTGGTGTTAACACAGATTGATGTACACGTTCAATCATATACTGGGCTTCCTAAGATTTATACTACGGCAAAAACATTTTATATATTTGCAACTTGCCACCCCTTTTAAGGAACTCACTTTCCAGGTAGAAATATAATTCACCTAGCATTTTTTAAATCCATGCTCGAAGCATTTTCCAGGGCTAAAGATTCACAGAAACAGAATATATAAAAAGGAACTTGTTTAAAAATATCATGTAGGAGACAACAGGAGTCACTTTTGATTATCAACTGAGACCACAGGAATCAAAAGATATATTTGTGTGTGTGTGCGCGCGTGTGTGTGTGCGTGTGTGTGCGCGTGTGTGCATGTGTGAGCAGAGCAAAAGAAATATAAGCCCAGAAATAAAATGTAAAAGCAGACAATATAATCCAAGTCACAACTCAAAGTCAGATACAATTTTTCTATTTCCTGCTTTTTGTTTTTCAAATAAAATTAGGGCATGTATTTAACATCACTGCAATGTGTCATCTAATGATAAATTATGCCTCTACTGCTCAGTATTGATACATTCACGGGCATATACTCTCAGGAGGAATACTCAGTTTTGAAACCAAAAGATCTGAACTAAAAATGAGGTTCTGTCAATAATAAGCCAGATCGATAATGTAATTTTGGGCATGGTCCATCTGGTTTCATCTTTAAGAGGAGGCCAGAGAGCTCCCCTTGCCTCCAGCACAGAACTGAGACTCAGGGTATGAAAAGGTTTGGTAAATTGTGATATTTTTATAGGAACTAAGATACACACATAATTATATTTAACTTAAAAGTGGCCTTAAAAATGTGATTGATCAATCGACAAATTCAATTATACACATATGCAAGTGGTACCGCTTACAGCCCCATAAAGTCCTTGCCACTTAGGGCTCTATTCAGCTAGAGCCCCATGCCGTCTGCCAACCATCCCATGGACTGATCCACTACACCTTTTAAGGTATGTACCTTCTTAGTACCTAATCCAAAGCGCTTTTTTAAATATACATATATAATGTTATTTCTTTATATACACTAACGTATATGTTACCAACAACCTAAAAAGGCATAAAACAAAGCAACTAATAGTGCATGATACTACCCTGTTAACTGGGTGAGTTATCACATGTTGTAGAATGAGTCCTACACTCCAGCTCCCGGTCCAGCCCCCATGTATGCTCAGCAATCCACACAGTAAAACACGGAGAAGGCCCCATTTCTCAAGGCTGCTGGGGCAGTCAAATGAGAAGAGCTGCATACAACGCCCAAAGGCATAGCTTACATGCTGGACCATTACTAGCATTCTCCTCTTCTGTCCTGTGACTTCTTTGGACCAAAAACAAAACAAAATAATAAAATATTTAACCAGAAGTGATGCCAAAACACAACCCAGTGCTCAGGGACCCCTGGGCTCCCACTGGAGGAGCCTCCTGCCTCTTTTCTTCCCATTCTGTCTCCCTGGCATATCTCAGAAAACTGGTACCCACCTCTCCTCTCCTTTCCAAGCCCTCTGTTAGGCTCCTGGATCACATCTGCATCTCCTGCGACCTTCCCTGCAGGCTTCCAGCAGGAGCATCTGGGCCAGAAGCAATCTCCATTTTTTCTACGGGGCTCAGCCAGAGAAGTGCAGGACTGCAAAGAAAACTGCAAAGCAGAGTAATGGCCAGGGCCACTGTGTGGGCCTGCCATGGGCTAAGTGCTTCCCAGGTGCCAGGAGGGCAGAAGACAGAGACCAGCGCATAAAGGCAGGGTTTGCAAACTCAGGTGTCCGCAGGAGCCAGTGAAGTAACTGTCCTGGGCAGAGCTGAAGACTCGATGCAGGAGCGGGGTCGGCACTAGTCACCCTCTGGGCAAATCTCTCTGGATATCCTTGACATGTTGTACCAAGGCTGTGAAACATGGTGTGTCTACCACACCATTTTGCCTTTGTGCCAGCCTCCCTGGCAGCATTCCCTGAACTACACTGTAAGAACCCTTCAAGGGTCCACCAAAGGACAAGGGGCTGTGTTCTGTATGTTAAAAATTTCCTTCCAAATAGAACAAAATACACAAAACATTACTTGAGACTGTTACAAAATTTCTTCATTTTCAGACAAGCAGGAATCTTAAACGATCAAAGTGACTCAGGCAGAGACTCTGGTGACCTGGAAATTGTACCACAGATGAGAAAGAGAGGGCTGCCTGTGGCCCTGGCCAGCGATTCACAGGGACACAGAGGGCAGAGATGGAGCGGGGAAGGACTCAGGCCGACACCATTCCCTGCGCTGTCTCGGTCTCCACTTCATTCCCAAGTCCGCAAAGGACGCAGCAACAAAACCAAAGACAGGAAAGGCAAGATGGCAAACAAAATTGTGCTACTTCGCAACTCAGTTAGATACAACAGTCTCCGATCCCCTTCCCCCTCTCACAATGAGCTACATCCCAGTCTTTTTAAAGTTTTTTCAGGGGGAGGGGCAAAGTCTTGCTAAATTGCCCAGGCTGAGCTGGAACTTGCAATCCTCCTGCCTCAGCCTCCCAGAGTGGTGGGATTATAGGCACGCACCACCATCACACCCTGGCTCTCTACTTTCTCATTTTAACAGACTGAGGTAGAGAACACCAGTTCTGATAATAACATAAAGCCGCTACGGATTAAAGCAGGGAACTATCCAGAAGAGAGAAGCTAGAAAAAAAAAAAAAAATTCTAAGCTTTCCATTATGTTTTTGGAGTCTGTTCTACATATGGTTAATAACTGCCATTCCATCTTTTCTGGAAGGAGAAGTTAAAAGATGTCATTAACAGTTAAGCGAGTTTGCCCAATTCTAGAAGAGATTTCACACTCTGGGTCTGCAATGGTTTTAATTCGTAACACTATAAGCAAGATTTTTTTTTTTTTTTTTTTTTTGTCTTTTTGAGACTGGGTCTCGCTATGCAGTTCAGACTGGCCTTGAGCTCACTTTGTAGCCCAGGCTGGTCTCGAATTTACAAGAATCCTCCTGCCTCAGCCTCCCAAGAGCTGGGATTACAGGCCTGTGCCACCACAGCCTGCCTATAAGCAAGATTTAGAAAGTTGGATTTATACTTGTTTTAAGCATGAAATAAATTACTCATGTGCAGGCAAATAACCAAAAATTTACAGTGTATGCATATACACTGTATTAGTGACATTAAAAAATAAAAACAATCAGTTCAGAGCAGTGGTTATCAAGAGTTCTGGGAAAAGAAAAAAAAAAGGTCAATGAGATAAGCACTTTCCAAAACACTAACTTAAGACAGTAACACAAAGCCTGTAATTCCAGCACGCAGGAGGCTGAGGTAGGAGGATTGCCACAAGTCTGAGGTCAGGGAGCCTCAGACACACAGCAAGGTCCTACTTCAACGCCCCTCTCTAAAAAAGGGAGACATTCCACAATAAGAAAACAAAGTTGCCACACACAGAGAAGCCATTTAACACACAAAGAAGTGAGTGTGATTACTGTGTATGCATTTACAAAGTATCCAACTACTACAGAGGCAGTAACAATCACACAAAAGATGTCCAAAAAGAAAAAAAATCAATGAATGAATGAAGCAACCAAAACTAACCACAGAGCCTTTCAGGAAGAAGAACTGGGCGATCAGCTAATACAGTCAAGATAAAGATCACAAAAGGACTTGGACAGCAGTGACACCTTTCTTGCTGGTCCCAGTCTGCTCTGAGAGGCTGCCACACAGGGCCGCCTCATGGAACCCGCTCTTTCCTCTCTCCTGTGTCTCTCCTGGCATGCCTCATATGCCCCAGCTTTGGCACGGAGGATGGTTCCAAGCCTTTCTTCTGGCCACAGGACACATGGACCGTTCATTCACGGCACATGGAGCAGACACCGGCTTTGGGGTTCCCCCAGCATTGCTTTGCCCCAGGTGCTGAATGACTGTCACAAGGCGGGCTTGGGGAACCCCAAAGCTGAGACTGTTCCAGAAGAGCCCAGGTTTCAGAGAAGCTGCCTCGGTCAAAGGTTAAGAGTATAGGAATTCGCTTCGCACGAGCATGTGTGTTCATTTATCTAAGTTTTACTGAGTTCCTGACACAGGGCTCAGTGTTTTATGCGGATTGTATTTTTAATTCTCACAACGACACTAGGGAGATGCAGGCTATGACTATCCTCATCTTACCTCAGACAAGTAACGTGTCCAAAGTTCATCACGGCTTGTATCTAGAGGTCCCCCAAAGCTTCATGCTGACGGGGGGGGGGGGGCAGGAGGAGGTGGCTGGCTCATGGGGCTGTGACACTCATTAGTAGTCCACTGAAGAGTCTGTAGCCCAGTGTGACACTGGGAGGTGCAGCCTGGTCCCTGGGGTCGTGGCCTGGAGGGGTCACCCTCCCTCCCCCGCTCCTCCCTTTGTCCTTCCTCTGCTTCTCCGCTGCCAGGCCATGAAGCTGATCCTCTCACCGCTCCCACACCCCTCAGCCCCTCTGCCCCGTCGTGCAGCCAGTGGACGGTGGGACTGTAACCTCTCCAAACTGTGAGCCTAAATACCACCCTCCTTCCTTAAATTGTGCACATGGGATATTTTGTTCTAGCAACAAGGAAAATGAGACAGTTCCAGAGCACGGAACCGGGATGGTGAGATCTGAACCCAGGTCTAGTGATAAAGGGCCAAACCACCTTTGTGGTCTACTGTTGGTATTTTAAAAATGTTTTAACACTCTGAATCAAACAAAAAGGAATCGTTGGCGAAGTGACAATAATACAAGAGAAGATAAACAAGATGTTTATAATCTGAAATTTAACTGTCTAAAGAACATGGGATTTCCTTGCCTGCCTCCATAAAGAAAGCATTTTCCCTTAGCTTCTCAGGGTCCACAAGAAATGGATCAAGAAATATAACAGAAAAAAAGTTTAGAATAGGTAAGATATTAATGTCTTAATTTGTTCATTCTAGGGAATGTAAATGGGAGGAAAGTCTCAAGTCATGATGTCGCTCATTCTCTGATTAAAATTAATATTTGTCTTCACCCTTCACAAGTATGCTAGAAACAACGCATATGCTTCTCATAGATACTGTAACTAAGAAATGAGATTGATTACTGGCACATACAGCTAGCAGTAAGCCAGCTCACCCCAGGTAGGTGCGGCACCTCACAACCACATCCCATGGGAGCCTCAGATCAGAGTAGAGATAGCTGTGACATCTAAGCACTTGCCTAGTGGTATATCTAGCTGAGGAATGTGATTGTCTCCTCCAAAAGCAATACCTGAGTGACAAATGCAGGGGTAAGTGTCCCATGACTATTGATGAGACTCTAGTCTCATCCAAGTATGAGTCTATCAAGAGCGAGTCATCCAGGTCACACAACACTGAAAAAGGACGACCATGCAAAACCATGCAGTGCGTACCGAGCTCATGAAACATCTCTCAAATATGAGAGGGAAAAGGCAAAGTGGAGCGGAACACTTGTCACCACTGCCATTGTTGCTGGTAGCCTTGAAGTCACACGGTGCTCTTATTCTGGGGCCAGACTCTTTATCATTACCTTGCCTGAAGATAGTTAAGATCCTGCCTTCCTTTGCTCACCTACAGATGCAGGCCTTTTAACCTCTCCATTAATTAATTCTTCCAAGAAATAGTATGCACGGGAAGGGATGGGGGTGAGACCGGCTCATCACAGGTGCTGCTTCACAGGACAGACTGGATGCTGGCTAAAAATACTGGCCCAAAAGAGACTTCAGGAGGGAAGCAGGCACAGTAGCAGATTTTTATCACATGCATTTCACTGTTCTTCACTGGCAGAATTAACTGCACCAGGGAAAACACGAGGCAGCCTCCAGCAGCCTCCGCAGAGGACTCATCTTCTCAGAAGCCACTGCATATCACACAACACTACGAGGCAAGGGGCTGGGGATTTAGCTCAGCGGCAAAAGCGCCTGCCTGGCAAGCGCAAGGTCGTGAGTTCGGTTCCCGGTACCGGAGAAAAAAAAAAAAAACAACACTACGAGGCAGCTGTGGGCCAGCAGGGCAAGAGACCAGCCTGACCCGGACCCAAGGTCTGCCCAGAAGCCATTTGGAGCCAAACACCCTGGGTCCCAATTGGCTTCAGTGTTTAGGAATCAAAGGGCTTTAAATTCCACTTCCGTCCTCTACAGTCACATACAAGGCTTCGTGCTCCATCTGTGGCATTAAACTTGCACTGCTTCGAAGTAAACCAGCAGCCCAGATCTCTCTTCTGAGCTCCAGATTCTAATTTCTGTTGCCTTTCCAATTTGATACCCAGAAAGCATCTCAAATTCAAGACATCCCAGGAGCACCTCCTGGCTACCTTCCCTCTTCCCTTCCCTTAACCTACTCTTCCCCAAATCTTTCCCGTCCCATACAGGACCAGAACCTCACATCAACGTGACTGTCTCAGCCCCTCATCCAAGCCATCACCAATTTCAGCTCTGAAACACATCCAGGCCACTCAGCAGTACCTGTACACCCACCACCACCATCTGGAGGGTTCTGGCTTTTGCTCTTGTCTAGATTATTATCACAGTCTCTGCTTCCGTGCTTATCCTCTACCTTCTTCTGATATGATTTCAACACAGCAGCCAAGGAGCCCCACTGAAAAGTAAGTCAGATGGTGCCCATCTTTGCTAGAAGCCCTTCCCATCTGTATCAGCTGCTGCCAGTGTAAGTTTCCATGAGCAGAAGATAAAGCAACAGAAATCTCTCTTACAGCTCAGAGTTCACAAGTCTGGTGAGGGAAATCATGAAGCTAAAACTAAGATGTAAGCAAAGACCCTTTCCTTCTAGAGCCTTTGGCACAATCAAGTTCCTTGCCTTCTACAGCTCCTGAAGGCCACCTGCTTTCTTTGGCTCAGGGCCCCTTCCACACAGGCCCCTACCCTCTTGCTTCTCCTGCCACCGCTTTGCTCATCTAGTGGGGTCATCCAGGATGATCTTCCAGCTCAGGACTCTAACTCCCACTGGCAAAGTGCTTCTCACTCAGAGTAGAGGACTTCAGGGAAGATGGTGGACTGGTGAGCAGCAGAGAAACAGCCTCTCTGAGATTTGAGTCTAGATGCTGGAATACAGCAACACGAGGAGGACAAGGAGGGAAGTGGATCCCTGTGATCCAGCAAGGGTCTAAAGCAAGAATTAGAGCCCGTGGGGAGAGAGAAGCGAAGAACCTCAATGCAGAAGAGGAAGGTGGCAAACCACTTTCTCCCTGGGCCCTGGCTTGCAGTATGCTGCGGCAACTCAAACCAGCAGACAGTAACTACTGTCAACCCCAGAAGCCTCCAAGGAGAAAAGTACCACTGGAACACAGCAGAGGACAGTGCGGACTGCAGTGGCTGCTGAGTTATCCCAGTTCAGATGACCCTCAGCAGAAGGCAATTAGCTGGTCGCCATTTTGGGAAGGGGACAAATGAACCCAGAACAGCTGCAAGCTGGCTCTATCTAGCAGCTCAAAGTGTCATGGTAAGGTACAGTCAAATCCAAGCCGGCAGGAGGTCAGGGAGCCAAAGTCAAACAGGCAGAGAGCCGAGTTTAAGACAGCAGGAGGCACCTGAAGTGTTGCAGGCCAAACAACTTGGGTTCCAGCCTCACAGCCAGACACCAGAAGCAGCCTGAACTTCAGTGGAACTAAACGCACAGCCTTGCTGGGATTACCCACCACCCCACAGTAATTGTACTGCTGGCTTGCTGGGATCAATAACACAGATCTGGGCTCTGTATGTCCCCTCCGTCTACCAGTGACTTTAGGACATGCCCTGAAGTGGACATTTTTTCTTTTTTTTTCTTTTCTTTGGTTTCATTTTCTTTTTCTTCTCTTATCTTGATTGTTCTTGTTTTTATATGAGTGTGAACACTGCCTCTAATATTTTTGTTGCTGTAGTTTTGCTCTGTTCTTATTTCTGTTTCTTCCCTCTTTTTGCCCTCCTGTCTTCATCGGCTTTCCAAAGCTTGCAACATCCGCCTTTGTCCCTCAGCTTTGGTTATAATCACTTTCTCTTCTTCGATTTCTCTATTTCCTCCCCTAGCCCCTTTTAAATTTTCTCCCCTGAAGGTAAAATAGCCATATTGAGGGATATTTACTATATACAATTTTCTGGTTTGCTTTAGGTTCTGTTATATAACTGCAAGTCTTGTTCATACAGTTAAGGGTGGAAAATTAATAGTTAACACAGTTTGACATTTTTTAGGCTGTTTTGATGCTATTAAATTATTAACTGTATTATTCAAACCAAGTGACATAATTGTTCTAATCAGTTGTTCTTCCTTGTATGACAAGACAGAGATTGTCTGAGAGTCATAAACAATACTATAAGCCAGTGTGAAAGAATTAGAGACTAGGCCAAATATGCGGCAACTTCTTCTACCCAGTAAATTAAGAGGTAGGAAGAGATTGTGGATAGAAATCTTGAAGACATAGGGGTAGGTACAGAGTTCATGAACAAAAGCCAAACTGCACGAGAAATACTTTAAAGAATCAACAACTGGGATCTCATCTTATTAAAAAGATTTTGCACATCAGAAGAATCGCCAACAGGGTGAAAAGAAAACCTATGAATTGGGAAAAAATTTTAGCCAACTGCCCTTCAGACAAAGGACTTCTATTTAGAACATATAAACAATTTTAAAAAATCAGGGCCCCAAAATTCAAAAACCCAATCCAAAAATGGCCATCTGAAATGAATACACACTTCTCAGATAAAGAAATACAAATGGCAAATAAATATATGGAAAAAATGTTCAACAGCATTGGTCATTTAAGAAATGCAAACTAAAACACTGAGATTCCATCCCACCCAAAAAGAATGGCTATCATCAAGAAATCAAGCAATAACAAATACTGGAAGGACTGTAGAGAAAAAGGAATCCTGCTTCACTGTTGGTGGGGGTGTAGACTGGTACAATCACTGTAGAAATCAGTGTGGAGATTCCGCAAAAAACTAGGATCTTGCAACAGACTTCACAAGCAAAAGCCAGCTACATCTGGAAGACATCTCTGAGAAGGAGTCATTTCCTAAGGGATCTCAATACCAGCAATAAATTTAAGTACCAAAAGCAGTTCATAAGCATCAATGCGGGAACTAAACTAAAAAAAAAAAAAAATGGAAAAAGAGAAGACACAGAGGCAAGATGCAAACCCAACTTCCAGCTGGCCAAAGGCAAACCCAGGGGGCAATGAGGTGAAACAATTAGAAAGCCATTCACTCAGGCTCTCTGAAGTGGTAATAGTGGAAAAAACAAAGCAAATGAGAGGCTGTAGAAAAATTCACATCAGAAATAATTTCTCAGACAACTACACAGATAATGACCCTACTGAAGAACATAGTTAGTGAATCTAGAGTAGATACAGATAAAAAATAGAGGAACTTAGGAAAATGATGGAAACCATGAAGGCCCAACATTGGAAAGAAATGGAATCTGTGAAACAGATTTAAGCAGATATCCAGGAGATTAAAAATGCTACTGCAAGTAAATACAATAGAATGAATCGATGTGAGGACAGAATATCAATATAGAAGACAGGATTGGAGTTAGTGATCATGAAAAGAAAGATTTCTTAAAAATAGCAAAAGACCATGAAAAATCAATCTAACGCGGCTAGATGATACAAAGAAGGATAGCTAAGATTGATCAGAGTCAATGAAAAAGCAGAAGATAGTGGAAATGGCATAAAAACCTGTTCACAGAAGTAATGGCAGTCAATTTGCCAAATATGGAAAAAGAATTTTACATACACTAAGTGAGGCATACAGAACTCCAACTGGCCATGATAAAAAAAAAAAAAAAACTGTACTGAGACTTGTAATAGCCGAGATACCAAAAACTCAACACAAGAACAGAATATTAAAAGCTATTAGACAAAAGAAACAAATTACCTAGAAAGGAAAGCCCATCAGAATCACAGCAGATGTCTCAACACAAACTCTTAAGTGAAGGACAAGTTGAAGTGAAGTATTTCAAGCCCTAAAAGGAAACAACTCAAGCCCAGACAGATGTACTCCACAAAATTATCTTACAAAATTGATGGAGAAATAAGATACTTCCCTGGAAAAGGAAGGAAGTTCATAACCATCAAACCAGCACTCCAAAATGTTGTTAAGAACATTCTAGAAAAAAAAAACAAGAACTATAACTTCATGAACCCCAACAAAATGAATCCATTAGGAAAGATAAGTAATTAAACAAAAGGGAAAAAAGGAACCAACCACAAGGAAATAACAAGAATAAAGATCAGTAATAACCATCAATTTAAATGGTCTCAATTCACCAATCAAAAGAAACACGAGATCAAGAATCAAGAAAGAAAATCAAATAATATTCTGTATACAAAAAACATATTTAATTCAAAAGGAAATTCATAAACTGAAAGTAAAAGGATGGAAAACAATACCCCATGTCATGGGAACTCAGAAAAAAGCAAGCACAGCTATTCTATTTGCACAAAAAAGTGGATTTCAAGTGAAGACTGATCAGGAGAGACAGAGGTCACAACATCCTTGTTAAGGGAACAATTCAGGAGGAAGAGATATCAATCATAAATATATGCACCAAATACCACTATACCCAACTATATACAACAAGCATTAACAGAAATAAAAAATCAAATAAGCACTGATAAAATTGTAATGGGGGACCTCAATATCCCACTGTCACAAATAGATCAATTAGATGAAAAATTAACACAGATAACTGAACCAAATTATTGAACAAATGGACTTATTTTAGGTCTACAGAGTATACCATCCCACAATATCAGAATACACATTTTTCTCATCTGTACACAGGATTTTCTCCAAAATAGACCACATACTAGCTCACAGAACATGTTTAAGTAAATGCAAAGGAACAGAAATTATCCCATGCATATTATCAGACCACAATGCACTGAAATTAGAAGTCAATGCCAAAAAAACCTCAAAAACTTCATAAACACATGGAAATGAAATAACATCCTCCCAAACAACCAATAGGTAATAGATGAAATTAAAGAAGAAATTAGACAGCTTCTACAATTAAATGATCATTTAATGATTAACTATCAAAAATCATTTAATATCATTTAATCATTAAATGATTAACATATCAAAAATTATGGGATACAATGAAGCAATTCTATGAGGGAAATTTATACCAGTGAAGTCCTGAATCAGATAAACAGAGTGAGCTCAAAGAAACAACCTAAGGTTCAACCTCAAACTTCCAGGAAAAGAAGAACAAGTCAAGCCCAAAGCTTGACTGAGGAAGAAAATATAAAGATTGAAGTAGAAATTAATGCAATGGGGACTAAGAAAACAAAACAAAGAATCAATGAACAAAGACCTGGTTCTTTGAAAGGTTAAATAAATTGACAAACCCTTAGTGAACCTTATCAAAAAATGGACAGAAAAGACTCAAATCCATGCATTCCGGAATGAAAAGGGTGAAATTACAGCAGATTTCACAATCTGTAGAAATCCACAAGATGAACTATACCTACTTTGAGAAACTGCATTTTAATAAGATGGAAAACACAAAAGGAATGGACAGATCCCTACATACATCAAAATTACCAAAGGTGAATCAAGAAGATACAAAAATTCTGAATAACCCAGTATTAATCAATGAAATTGAAGATGTAATTAAAAATTGAGAAAGCCCAGTTCCTGATGGATTCACTGATGAATTCTACAAGTAATTTAGAGAATATCTAGTACCACTACTCCTCAAATTCTTTAATGAAATTGAAAAGGAAGCAATACACCCAAAGTCATTTTTGGAAACAAGCATTACTCTGATACCAAAACCAGAGAAAGAGTCAACAAAGAGAACTATAGGTCAATCTTCCTAAGGAACATAGACACAAAAAAATCCTTAGTAAGGTAATAGAAAAACAGAAAGCAGCAAATCATCCTAAAGATTATACACCATGTCCAAGCAGGGATGGTTCAACACAAGCAAATCAATAAATATAATACACCCTATCAACAGAGCTAAAAACAAAAAAATCACACAATCATCTCAACAGATGCAGATAGTATCTGACAAAGTCCAACACCCATTCATGATAAAAGCCCTACAGAAAATTGAAACAGGCCATCGTAATCTGCTAAAAGCCATCTATAACAAACCAAAAGCCAACATCATACTAAATGGACAAAACCCAAAAGCTTTCACTCTAAAATCAAGAACAAGACAAAGATGTCCACTGTCACCACTCTTATTGAATACAGTTCTGGAAACATCAGCCAGCGCAATTAGACAAATGAGAGAAACAAAAGGAATGATGATAGGAAAATAAGCAGTTAAATAACTATTATTTGCAGATGGCATGATATTCTACTTAGAAGACACAAAAACCCCCCCAAAAGACTTCTAGATTTAATAATCAAATCCAGTAGCGTCATTGGAAACAAAGTCAAAACTCAAATAATAAATTCACTGAGAGAGAAATTAGGGAAACCACACCTTTCACAATAGATTAAAAAAAATGAAATACCTAGGAGTCAATCTAACAAAGGAAGTAAAAGAACTTTACATTGAAAACTACACTACTCTGAAAAAGAAGAATGAAAAGGATATCATAAAATGGAAAGATATTCATTGTTCTTAGGGAGGAAGAACCAATATAGTTAAAATGGCCATACTTCCAAAATTGTTAGCCAGACGTAACGCAATCTCAATCAAAATACTAATAGCATACCTCAGAGAATTAGAGAAAACATTCCTAAAATTCACTTGGAATGAGAAGAAATCTAGAATACCAAAAGCATTCTTGGCAACTAAGGCAAGGCTGGAAGATATCATCATCCCTGACTTGAAATTATACTGCAAAGCTACTATGATAAAAAACCACATGGTACTGCCAAAAAAAAAGAAAAGAAAAAAAAAAAGACCTGAGGATCAACGAAACAGATTAGAAAATGCAGAAGCAACTCCAAATATACTCAGCCATCTTATCATGGACAAAGAAACCAAACACCTTCACTGGAAGAAATAAAGCTTCTTTAATAAATGGTGCTTGGAAAATTGGCTTTCTACATGCTGAACATTAAAACTAGACCCACATCTCTTACCATGCACTAAACTAAAACTCAAAATGGATCAAAGATCTAAGTATTAAAACACAAAAACACTAAATCTGCTGGAAGAGAGAATAGGTAGAACTCTTCAAGATACTGATGTAGGCAAAGACTTTATGAAGAAAACCCCAATCTCATAGGAACTATCACAAACAAAATCAACTAGGATCTCATCGTATTAAAAAGCTTTTTGTGTAGAGAAACCACCAACACAGTGAAGAGACAACCCACAGAGTGGGAAAAAAATTTTGCCAATTGTTTCTCAAACAAAAGACTACTATCTAGAATATATAGAGAGAATTCCAAAAAATTAGACTCCCTGCATACAAAGATCCAATCCAAAACTGGGCATCTGAAATGAACACACACCTCTCAGTTAAAGCAGTATAAATGGCAAATAAATACATTAAACAATATTCAACATCACTGGTTATTTGAGAGATGCAAATTCAAACAACACTGAGATTCCGTCTCACTCCAGAAAGAATGCCTATCACCAACTAATCAGCCAGCATAAATGCTGGTGGGACTGTGGGGAACAAGGAACCCTTTTCCACTGCTAGTGGGAATATAGAATGAAACAAGCACTGTGGAAATCAGTGTGTGCTTCCTCAAGAAACTAAACCTAGAGGTTCCACTTGATCCAGCTGTTCCCCTTCTTAGTATCTTCCTGGATGAATTAAAGCCATCATACTACAGCAATGTATGCACGCTCACATTTATAGCAGCAGTTTTTAATAGTTCACTCTTGGAAGCAGCCCAAATACCTGATGAATGGACAAAGAAGATGTAGGTCTTTTATACAATGGAGAACTATTCTGCCATAAAGAAGTACAAACTCGAGACATTTCTAGGTAAATGGATATACTTTAAGACCATACTCTTCAATGAAATTACTTGGACACACATGTTTAAATATCACACTGTTTCTCTGGTGTGAGAAACTGAAAGTATAATTAAGGGCCAAAGTGCATAATAGATATTGTGAAACAGCAAGAACATGTTCAAATGAGAAGGGTAACTAGGAAGGGTAAAGGGGGAAAGGAAAAGGAAAAAAAGAATAGAAGAAAAAAATGGAAATGAAGCTCTTGTAACTAAGGAGGGCAACAGGGGTGGGACGGCAGGGGAATGGGAAAAAAAGCAGCAGCAAGACCTGTCATTACAGGTTACACACTCCCAATGATGCATGTTATCATTACATTCATCTAAATGTACAATCAAGTGAATTTTAAAACAAAGTCCTCACTCAGAGTAAAAGCCAGTGTCCTAGTAATGCCTCACAAACTCCCATTTTCTTTCCAAGCTCCTCTGTTCCAACTTCCCTCTTCTCTCAGTCTGCTCCATCTATACTACGTTTCCTGCTGTTCCTTATGCCCAAGCCCACCTCAGGACCTTTGCCCTTGCTTCTCCCTCTGCCTGGAGGACTCCATCCTCCCTCCAGGCATTTGTTCAGTGGCATCACCATGTGAGTGAAGCTTCCTCGGGTCACTTCTCCCTCAGCTTGGCTCTTCTGCTCACAGTTACACTTTTCCAAGATCACTAAACACCACGTGACCTGCTTTTCTCTCTTTCTCTCTCTCTCACAGTCCCCATCCTAGAACATCAGCTTTATAACGGGTGTTCTGTCTCACAATCCCTAGCACATACTTGAAGCAGGAGGTCAACAAATACTTGTGGGGTAAATGAACTTTACTTTATTACAGAGCTAATTTCCTTGGAGTCAAGACTTGGTCTGAGGTAGCAACATCATAAATGCCTGAATGAATGAACAAATGAGCAGATGAGAGACCGCTAACTGCTATCTAACACTCCATATCTACATGGACTAATATGAAGACAAGTGCTTTTCTGTTCAGAACCAGACGCTATGGTGTAAGTATCTTGTACATGGATACACGATAAAAGCAAAGTGATGGAATCACGTGTTAAAACTCCCAAACTTTGGCTGTGCGCCCGCACCATGTCAACTCTCACAAGCCAGAACTCATCTGGAATCCTCTGCTGGCTGAAACTCTCCTCAACCAGCTTTCAAGCTAATAAATCCTGGTTCTATTTTGAAAGCCTATTTCACAGAAACCTTAGAAGTATTTACCTCGATTACTTAGATATATAAAAAAATAACAGCACAAGAGGGAGAGCATCAGTATCCACACTTGGAAGTGCACCCAGGGGCAAAGCTACAGCCCACAGACGCAGCAGGAATGGAGAACAGAGCTGTTAGGGCATCAACGCCCAGTGCTGCTCATCAGCCAGCCAGAAGCAGTTCTGGAACCAGAAGACATCCCCTCTGTGGCTCATGTTTACCGGGAGATGAGAACTGTGGAATAATCCATGGCTTGGGATGGAACAGCAGAAGAGAAATTCGCTTTGTAGAGGCCACCTCAGCTGCATCTGCAAAGCCCTGGTCCAGGCTCACGCGTGCACAACTGACCCTGCTGTGCGACTGACCACAGCATCTCCACTCTCCCGACGCTGCCACCCGGGGATGTGGACAGGTGTTGTCTTTTGTTCAGACTGCATTTCTGGGAATTTTTTACTGGTGTGCAGATGGGAAGGAGCCCCCTACTGCGGTCAGGAACGTGGATATAAGTGAAGAGGCTATCAGGTCCAGGTTTTGTTTCTGTGACACAACAGTGTGTCCCTGCAGACACATCACCAGCCCTCTCTAAGCCTGTTTCCTTCCCTCTAAAAACCCTGCTTATTGCTCTCAACAATTATAAGAGCTACTGCAGGAAGGTACTTTTCACAGTGCTTTGGCACAGGGGGCTTAAATATGTACTAGCTCTTACTGTATTACTATTATATTATTCTGGATTTAGCTTTTTTTTTTTTTTTTTTTTTTTGTTTTTTTTTTTTTTTTTTTTTTTTTTTTTTTTTTTGTCTTTTTGAGACAGGGTCTCATTATACAGTTCAGGCTGGCCTTGAGCTCATTTTGTAGCCCAGGTTGGTCTCGAACTCACAAGGATCCTCCTGCCTCAGCCTTCTGAGTGCTAGGATTACAGGTGTGTGCCACCACGCCCGACTCTCTTGCTTTTTTGAGAATGGGTTTCACTGTGCAGTTCAGTCTGGTCTTGAACTCACTGTGTAGCCCAGGCTGGCCTTGAACTTAAGGCAATCTTGTTCAAAAATAAATAATACTGTCTTCATCTTGAGTTTAGATTTATAACAGAAACTCTTATGTATTTCCAAGTAGGTGTATGTTTCCAAGTATAAGAAAACAACTCCAGGCAAATGTTAAGAGTAAGAGTTTCTAGGTATAACCAGCAAAAATAAAGTCATTAAAGACTTTACTTGTAATTCTACTCTTGAATGAAATATATATAATTTGCTACTGGAGAGCTTAAAAGATGCCAGACAAACATGACTGTAGAGAATATTTAAATAAAACAGCAACCGAAGATGTAAAAATATATAAATAGGCACAGGTATGTTCAATTTGGTATTTCTTCTAACAAATTACTATCTAATAAAGTAATTCTTCAATATCCTGCCTTGCCTCATTGTTTAAAGATGAACTAAAACAGAAGCAAAATAGTATTTATCTTTCTGTTTCTTCCAGTCACACTTACCAAGCACACACAGCAGAAGTATCATGTTAGCGTCACCAAATTATATGAGAATCATCTCACACACAGCTCCAACTCAAGAGGTTGGGAAGGGAAAGGTCTTTGTATTCTGCACTGACTCCCTGACATCACTGGTGATAACACCTTCGGTGAATAATCCCTGCAGGAAGTATTCCCTTTGACAGGAAGTTTTTGCCTTCAAAACCTGATAGGAAGCTTTTCTTGATTCTGTATTTTGTTTCTCCCAAAGCAAGACATGGCTGCTCGTCACTCAAGAAAGAGACAGCGCTGAGTGACTCCTTAGTCTTTAAAATCCTATGGGTCTGCTGGCCTGCTAACCCCAGCAGAGGAGCTGAAGGAGATGGGAAAAGTGAACTTTGTATTCATTCCATGAAATCACGGGATGGTTTTTCCTTTAGACAGTCACTTTCCAACAGAACTCCGGGCTGATGGGAATGCCCTCCATCTGCGGTTCCTGGTTTCCTACTCAGTAACCACTCGCCACCTAAAATGCAGCTGGTGACATCCGTACCGCATAGCAGAGCTCCAGACAGAAGTTAAGCTGCCTGTAACCTTCCCCACACCGTGCTATCCCAGGTCCTCATGTCATGACTCACTCAGTGAAGTTTCCCTGAGCACATATTAGCTACCAGGCACATGGTAGGCACTGAGGGTACAGCTGGGGATGAAAATGAAAAGATCTCTGACTTCACAGGGACATTCTAGTTTCTAACTGGGGTGTGTATGTGTGTGTGTGTGGGGGGGGGTCCTTCAAAACCACCAGCTCCACCTGAGAAACTGTTTTCTTGAGGAAGTGTGAATTAAATGAAAGTTTCTAAAATTATGTTATTTCAGTCCAGAGAAGCAAATAACCACTGGGAAAAAACGTGTTTCAGAGGCTGAAAGAAACAAGAGGAGAGAGATGGCTGGCACAAGGAAGGGGAAGTGAATTCATAAGCCTTTTGTGGAAGGCCGTCACTGCCTCGGTAACAGAGTCGCTGGTGGGCTGGTTACATGGGAAGGCTGCATGCCCACCCTGGGCCATAAAAACGACCAAGCAGAGAAATGACATTCAGCTGCCAGAACAGGACCTAAGGATTCACAGTGAGAACATATTTAACCATTCTCACTGGAAACAGGACGCAGAGACAACTGAATTTATGACTGGAAAAGGCATTTTCAAGTAGCTATAACAAACAGTTTATGTATTTGATAATGTTTTTGGGGGCAAAAAGACCCCAAAAAACTCAGGCCCTTAAAAAATAAGAGTGAGGCTTTGGTAAAAGTTATTAATCACCCAGTTAGAAGCTGGAAAGCTCACCCAGCCAGTAAATGAGGGCCCTACGTAAGACCATTACTCCCAGCACCACGCGCTTCCTGCCACACCGCGCAGGGGGCTGGGCCGGGTCACCTTTCATCCGTGGTTCTGAGACACCAGATGCTACAGCTGCGGGGCACAGCACCAGGCCAGGCCAAACCCATAGCACTGAACTCTGGCCAGTGACAAATGGGCTGGAAACGATCACAATCGGGTCCCTGGGTAGAGAAAGTTTGCCAAGAGGAAGAGAGAAGCCGTTCAGAACTGCTGCACTTAGATAATTGTTATTAATTAAGCCAAGAACGAAGATCATTCATCAGCAGCCTTACCTAGTTCTGGGGGCAGAACGGTCAGGCGGTTCCCCTGAATGTGGAGTTCCTTGAGCTGGGTCAGCTCCCCGATTTCCTTAGGCAGCGAGATCAGGTCGTTATCCCTAAGGCTGAGCTAAATATAAGAAAACAAGCGGCTGTCAATACAGTCCCTCATAAAGAGGTGCTCACCAGAAACTCTCGCACTCTCCCGCGCCCTTTCTTTTTCTCAGGCTCAATTCTTTCAATTTATTTACAAGTGACTGCAGCTAAACAAGAAACAGCAGCAGGAGCGGTGGTTCACTCCTGCAAAACAAACCTTACTCCTGCTCAAATTGACTTGATTCTACTCTTACAAGGGCTGCAAAAGTGAATTGATTTTCTAAGAATTTAGATAAATTACTTACTATCTGCAACTTTGTGAGCTTCCCAATATCTGGCGGCAGGATTTCAAAATCGTTGTCACTTAGATAGAGTGCACGCAGGGTGGCTGCAAATTAAACAGCAATATATAAACAGGGTGGCACGGAACCGAACCATTTGAGGTCTGATCAATACGTGGGAGTCAGCTTTGATTAATAACCCTGGCTTGGTGAAAAGCCTGTGACATACCTCGGCCCACTATAATAACAAGCAGGTCAAACTTAGATTTACTGGCTGATTGTGTGGCTGGTGTGTCCAGGAAAACATCTATATCCAAGAGGACTGACACAATTAAAGCAGTGGGCATGGGCGGCAGTTTTTGGCATAGAGTTTCTGTGCATTTCTAGAAAGGATAGTTATCTTTCTCTATTACTTCCGATTTACGCTTATTATTCCATTTGCATCCAAAGTAAAACAAAGAGACCCACTGCCTCGCTTGCATCTGTACAGACAGCAGAAGAGCTCTTGCAGAGAAACAGGACTACGTCACAGTAGAACTTTCATATGTAATACAATGACGCCCACAATAAATAAATACATGAAAGGCTTTCCAGCGATGGGAGCCATAATCACAGCTGATCATTTCCATAATCAGACTAATTATTAGTACTTGCTTCTATGGCCTCAATGACAAAAATATATGAAGACAGAGGGGATTAAACAATGGCATGGAGTTAAAAGGAATACAGCCTGAATTAAACAGAAGCTCAGCATCATTTTGTTCACAATATTACACCATAATAACATGATCCCAAACTAATGCACATTAAAATCCTACAGCATCTTTTTAGCCTCAACCAAAAGGTGGGTA
The DNA here is from genome assembly GCF_000276665.1 of Chinchilla lanigera. Taxonomy (NCBI): domain Eukaryota; kingdom Metazoa; phylum Chordata; class Mammalia; order Rodentia; family Chinchillidae; genus Chinchilla; species Chinchilla lanigera. The sequence goes on along the minus strand of NW_004955429.1, from coordinate 11,091,911 downwards.
CTGTATGCTAAGATGTATGATTTTTCCTCATTTATTTATAGATATTTAATGTTTAAAAGATCAACAGAACTGTATGTTAATACATGTGACAAAAACAATTTTTTCCAGAGCACTAAGAAAGAAAATAATTCCAAATTGGTTTCATGTGCCTGAGAAAGTCTTGAAAGGCAGAGTACATGGGGTAAAAAATGAAATTAGCTAGCTAGACTAAAATTGAGAATTTTCTGGATGCCATAGATGTCACTGGAAAAGCAGAATATTCATTTAAGGCATGCAACCTTTTCCTAAATTGAAATATTTAGTAATGAATTCCTAGAAAATCAATGTTTTCTAATGTTTAGAGTTCCTGCACAAGACATTTATTTGCATATAAAAGCATCAAGTGTGTCCATCTACGACTAACAATTTCTTAATGTCTGCACAGTGGAAAAAACAAGCTACATCAATAAAGTGCTTTTCCAAATATAAAACAAGAATCCTGGCTGGAAATTTTTAAAATTTAGTTAACAGTTTATTAACAGTGGGTATTTTTATAAGTACTTGTCTGGAATATCTTTGAGTAAGTATCTTGCAAAGATTTAATAGCAAGATGGGAGTACGTTTTGGGGGGTTCACTCTTAAAAAGAAAGTCAAGTTTCTTAACTAAAAGGGAGACTTGCTCTCATTTAGTTCCAATATCTGTCTTGGAAACTTAATATGAGATTGCTAAATTCACTTCTGACCAAGGGTGTTAGATAACTATATATCAAATATAAATACTGCTGAGCTACGAAGGGCTATTCAAAGGTAATCTGTGAAGAAAAAAAATATATGCATCTAATAATTTCTCTTAAGAGTCTGGGCCCTGGCAAATAAATTTTACCTTAGAATGCAAAGTACCATGCTAAGGAGATTTATAGAATTAAAAGTTTCTTACTAAGGTAGAAGAAATTTCCAGGAAGAGAATTTTCATTCAAGTTGTTGTAAGTCAAGTCCAGGACTTCCAGAGCTGGGAGCGAGCCAAACCCGCGTGGCAGAGTGTTTAGCCGGTTCATGCTGCGCGGAAGGAAAACGCCAGTCATCACACACAAGACACACGTTCACACAGAACACAGATGATTTCCACTACTTTTTGACAGGCTGAAAGCCTTACAAAGTGCCAGGGTTCCACATTTACTTTATGCTTTTTAAATGTAATGTAAGGGACAAATAAAAATTATATATACTCACAGTGCTGTACAAATGATACGTGGGTAGACAGATACAGTGTGGAACGGCCAAATCAAGCTGTCTAACAAGCCTGGTCATCTTATTTACCGGTATGTGTGTGTGGTGAGAATGTTAAAAGAAGCTACTGTCTTAGCAATTCTCGAAAATAGCATATATTTTGCTATATAATGTAGTCACCATGACACACAGTAGTTCTCCTGAACTTAATCCTGTCTGCATGACATTCTGTGTCCGTGGACTAACACGTCCACATGGTCCCCACTCACTAGGCCTCTGGGGACCACCAATCTGCTCTGCTTCTACAAATTCCGCTTTCTGAACAGATAACATACCAGTGAGATTGTGCAGTACCTGTCTTAACCTAATAATTTTAGTCACAAGATCTATATATTTGTAAAACATTTTAAAAATTCTCAGTTGTAATTTTCTCCAACGGTGAAGTTCAATTATTGTTTTGTATAAAAACTGAAACTATCACAAAATATTTGTCTGTCTGGAGAAACACTTCCCAGGGAATGCACAATGATACCTCCAAAAATGCGTATTTTGTATTGCTGTTTTCCAACTTTTTGATGTGTTTTACGTCATTTATTCCTTTTAATGGAAGGGAGAAATTTCAACTTCATGTTGTACAACTATTGGGATTTAAAATTATCTCCAATTACACTAGTGGTTGTCAGGGGGCTTGGGGGAAAGTGTTGTTCAATGGCTATAGAGTTTCAGGTTTGCAAGAAGAGAAATTTCCGCAGATCGCTTGCACAATAATGTAAACATACTGTACCATCACTGAATCTCAATTGTATACCAAGATGGCAAACTTTTGGATATGCATGTGTGTGCGTATATGTGTGTATGTATCCAATGAAACCTGAGGGTAATTTTTTAATATTACCATCATTTATCCTATTCAAGACCCTTATTTTTCTTAATGCAGTTTCCTTTGAATATTCTTAAAAGTCAATTTAAAAAACCAAAACTTTAAGTTGACAGATATTAAGAGACAGGAGGGACTGTGACACTAAAAATCATTCCAGTCACTGATCTTTCTCGTAATAGATGCGATCCTGTCCACCCCCACCAGTCAGGCCTCACAAGACATGACTGATGGCAGAATGGAAAACCAAAAGAGAAAAGTGGATTTCTATCTCTCAGGTAGACTTTCACGGGCAAAATAACCTTCAGGACATTTGCCGCAATGATAATGATGACCCAGATTTTCTATCAATTCACTATCTGTGAAGCGTTTTTGTCAAGTAGCCTACTTGGTTCACTAACTACTAAGTGTTCATGAGCTAAGCTCTAGCAACAAACCAGGCTGGGAGTTGCTCCAGATTCACTGGGAATGCTGACCCAGTGAAGTCATCCCAGAAATTATTACTGTACCAATATGGCACCTATATGGTTTTGCATTTCTTGGAAAATAACTCTATAAGAAGAACTAGGTTTAAACAATTAAGAACACAACAAAATGTTCTTTTATTTAAGCGGGTGGTCAACACATTTTCAGGTTTTGTGATCATCAGAAAAAACAGCAAATACTACATAACTTTAAAAGCAAATTTTGGATCAGCGAGTCTTCTGGGCCACAGTCCATGTGGTCTAACTTCTCTGGCTCTGTGGTCTCCTACGTGTATGTTTTTATTCTGGATGACTATTCTTAAACAGTCTTCTCTACAACTTATTTTAACCTGGCAATTACTGTCTGCATTTAATACTCTGTGCCATTTCAAGACTGAATATCCTTTCCTGAAACCTATCTTAATTTCTCTCCCAAAGAAGTAAAACTTTTGTTTGGAAGTTTAACAATCCTGCTGGTGTGAGTGTGTCACTAAACAAAGAAAGCATTATACAATCCACAAAGCTCCAAGAGCCAAAAATGCAAACAACTCAAAGAGGACTAGAAGGAAATGATGAATAATAAATGAAAAAGGACAGTTTATCACTCTGCCCAAAGGTATGTCACACCTAAGTGAACAATACCAAGGCTCATTATATTTTTCCCAAACTGATCCCCATTTGTATTTCCATTTTAGTTACCAAAAACAGAAATCTGGGTATTGCCCTACCCTATCCATTGCTGTGTTGCCAACTTCTCCTTCTGTATATTTGCAAATAAAATCTCTCCCATGCCTCCGTCACTGCCCTCGTTCACCTAAGCCATTAAACTAGCATTCTCGCTTGCCGCCCAATCTCTAGTTTCTTTCAAGTTTCTCTACTCTGACCTTTCATGGAGAAATCTCAACTCATACCCACTATTCCATTATGCTACTTTCTCAATGGACAGTAGGATAAAACCAAAGCTCCTTTTTGTAGCTCACAAGGCCCTTCACTAGCACTTCTGGTTCTCTGCCATCTGTTTTTTCACAGCTGTTTTCCCCAATTGCCATGGAGCTCTACTGGGCCCGAACGGTTGGTTGCTTAGGCTTGTTTTCCGTTGGGAAGTTCACAAGCACTCATTAAAATGAGCAGCAGACATTCCCAACTGCATGTGTCGCCTTGCCTCTCCCCTGACCACTGCTTGCCTCAGATCGTGCACTCAGAAATATCAATAAACCTGCAATAAAAATTCCCGGATGTGCAATGCTCTGAGCTTCTAAATAGGTCACAGCTCATCCCAACCTGAGATGCCTTCCTTCCACTTCTAAGCCTGAGAAATTACTTCTCAGGTGTGAAGCCGGGAGCCAGGCGTTCCCCGTGTGAATTCTCCGAGGACCTCACGTGTGGACCAGCATGCTCTGTCTCCCTGTCCCACGAAGCCATCAGCCCCAGCATGTCTGGGACCCTATTGTACTGTTACTGCTGACCCACAGCAAGCCCTGGCTCTTAACCCCAACCCTAACCCAGACCGTGACTTTCACCTTTGACCCCCGAGACAAGCAAGACTCCTGATATAGAACAGGCACTTCCATGTAAACAAAATAAAGGAAAAACTAAATAATAGTAATACTAATACTAATAATAATAACAACATTACACCTTATTTGCCATGTACCAGGCTATGTTCCTAAGGATGGAACTATATATACCTCCTTTAATAAATGAACAAATGAACAGTACAAATATACCCCTATATCTGGTTTTAGCTTCGTAAGTACATGCCAATTAAGCACTGAGACTTAGTAATCTTTAATAAATGTAGGGTCCTTCCTTTTCTGCTTTGCCAGATAGGAAAAGAGTTTCTAAATATGCAGAGGAAAGAACCATCTCTTGTAAGATGAGGTTTCTCCCTTCTTTCAACGCTACTTCCCCTCACACGTTAGAAAAAAGAATGCTCATGGGTCTTACAAGGATGGTCTCTTAGCCCAAGTGGGCTTCAAACTAAATGTCTAACCACATGCCTGTGCAAAGAATAATCTAACAGGAATTTCGTGGATGAGATTCTTTGCCACGCTCGCCTCCTGCTAAACTGATAAATACCTGGCCAGTTCCTGTTCCACTCCATGTCAGTCCCTGACTTAAGTGAGCACGGAGGGGCTACAATTTAATGAATGTAGTAGTCCGCTCAGAGAGTGAAGCATGAATGAGCAGTTTCACCTAACACCTTTGACAATGAAGGCAGAACTCAGAAGCCACAGCTCCGGCTGGCCTCTCTGGACTGTGATGGAGAAGGCATGGACCCGCACCAATGGGATTTCCCCTGCTTTCTGCCAGCAGCCTCGGGGTGAGTAGGAAGCAAGTCCCTGAACCCCTTGGAAAAGGCTTGGCCTCCTCCCTGTGGAACGGGAGCACTAACGCGTTCCCTCCCTGCCTCACAAATGTGGAGGGGGTCACTGCTGGCGTGAGGACTCAGAACTGCACAGCGATCCGGGAGTACAAGGCGTTATTAGTGGCTGCTTCTTGGTTCTGCCACCTCAGCTGAATCAACATTCCTCTGTTCACCTCTGCATAAAGACACAGGATTATAACCTCCTGGCCACTCAGGAGAACTGCAAGAATTAATGAAGTGGCATGAGAGAACGGTAGCTTCCTGTCCCCGGAAGGAAGGCACTTTGTGAAATATTTCTAACTAATACAGAGAAGGGGGAAAAAAAAAAAAAAAAAATCAACCATATTGTAACTTGTTTGAACAGCTAATGCTATGCAGACACGTCAGTGTCTCCTTGGTCACCATAACTGAAATAAAAAATTTTATTGGACACAAAATACAGTAGAAAAAAAACTCCCTTATTGAGCTAACAATTAGCTTCTCAATTAGCTCTCAAACAGATATGCACTAGTGTAGGCCATTGAAAGGATATATTAAAACAATAAAACTTTCCTTAAAACCTCACATATAAAAGGAAACAGGAAACACACTTCTATGCAGTAACATGGACAGTGTCCCTGCCCTTTGCTCCCCCCACGCCCCTTCTGCGCCTTTCTCTCTGCACCTCAATACTCACCCGAGGTTCAGGTGCTTGAGCTTCTGAAGGCTGCTGATCTGCGTGGGCAGCTCTTCAATCTGGTTGTTAAAAAAGTTAAGCACTTCCAAGTTCTTCAGCTCTGCGACATTGGGCGGCACAGCTACGGAGACAAAACGCAGGATGTGAATCCGGGAGCCTCTCTCCCAGCCAGGAATACCAGCAACACATTTTGCTTTCCTTTCCCGTGAAACTTTAGCTCCAATACGACCACGTAATTCACATTCGGTTTTTATTTCTTTCCCAGGTTCCTAGGTAGTGCCTCACCACCAGGTCGAAGCAGAGGTGTTTCTTCTTGTATGATCAGAACAGAAGATTTGCCATGGTTTGTATCAGGTGAATAGTAAGGAAGGAGGCAAAAAAAGGAAAGACAAGGAATTTCTGAACCATAAACTGACTACGAAATGATAATTACAAAGTACACAGACTTCCAATTGTCATAGGTCTAAGTGCAACTATTTTCTGCCTTTTGGTTCTCTCGTACCTCCACCAGAACACAGATAGCAAACCCAAATTCCTCCCTGTGATGGCCCCACATTGAAGCCTTTTAAACAGTCCAGTTATCTGAAGAGCTGTCCTCTTAAACATTGTATTACATCTCAATTTAAGCTCAACCTTAAATGACAAAATATTCAACCTGCCTAGTTTCTGATTTGGGCCTTTGGAGTAATATACCTTGGCCAACACACACACACACACACACACACACACACACACACAGGTTACATAGATTAACAATGGATCGATACACTGAAATTATACAGAAATACAATTACCAAACTGAGGAGCATGCTATGAACTAAGTAGTATGCAGATCAAAGTTGAAAAACAACCACATAGGATCTGTAGGGGTCTCCCTTCCCTGTAATCTGTATCTGCAAATACAAATTTAAAAGCCAAAGGCGTTGTTATCTCAAAAATATAGTCAGTCCTCAATGTCTGTAGGTTCCACATCTGCAGAGTCAACCACCCACAGATCCAGACATACACACTTTTGTCCTTTGTCACTAGTCCTTAAGCAATTCAATGTAATAGCTATTTGCATAACATTTACATTGTAGTAGGTCTTGTAAGTGATCTGGAGGTGATTTAAAGTATTTGGAGGATGTGCACAGGTTATAAGCAAATACTATGCTATTTTACACGAGGGACGCAGCATCCTTGGATTCTGTTATCTTAGAGGCTCCTGGAACCAACCACCCATGGATACAGAGGAACAAAAGTCCAACTTTGAACTGGCAGCAAGAGGACTTTGCACAGACCGTACTTACTGATCCCATTCGTTACTCAATCTTTCTACGAACATCTGCATGTGCAATGATCTTGCCCAAGGCTCACAGAAGCCTGAATATAAACACGATGCAGGTAACTAGAAACACTGCCACGGGCCTTGAGTCCAGCGTGAAAATGCGGCTAAGAGTCTCCTGGCAGCCACCCGCCCCCTCCTCCTCCTCTGCCCCCGACGGCTGAATGCCTGCCTGCCGCTCAAGCCTCAACTCAACCAGGAGCACCTGTGCTTAGACCCGCCACCAAGGTGTGTATGAAATTCCAAACACAGATCTAACATAATCAAGGAGGCGGCTACTCCAAGGACACCAGCTGGTAACTCCCCGGGGGACAAAGAAAGAGGAGGGGCACACTGTTCATTACAGTTCTGAGGCATCACTCTTAGGGCTAGGAAATGTCTAAAACATCGATGACTGATTGTTTTTGGAGAGTGGGAAGGCTTGGTACAAGTTAAAGGAAATGCCTTTATTGGGAGGAGCACGCCTGCAAACTAGAAATCAATCTGGAGCAGGACTCAGAGGCAAGGGACAGCGTCCAGTAACTGGGCAGTGGACTGCTTCCCGAAGTGGCTGGAGATAAGCGGTTTTCGTGGAATAATTGAGACAGCTAGGAATTACTTCCAGAATTATTCCTGCAGATTCACATTAAAGCATACAAACCTGACCTGTACAAAGTGGCTGCAAAAGCATATTTTGGGTGCGGACACAATAGCACCCTTTTGTAAAAATGAATGCTATTTGCTTTATATAAATCACAAGCCGGTACCTTCTCTGTCACCATGTGTCACTTTCCCCAGGACTCTCCCTATTCTGCAAAGTGCAGCTACCCAGAGACCTTTGTCCACCCTCCAGCTACCAGGAAACCTACTCTCCCCACACTGATCTGATGAGTTTGAAGAGCAATAAAGAAAGTTAGTGAAACCAGGAGAAAATGATGATCTCAATTTAGCCACAAACCAAGAATAATGCGACCAGAATTACTGCGGCCACCCCAAAGTTACTCTGCCAATGCAATTAAATGCTGATCTAAAGGTATCGCCCTTTTGACAGGATGAGAGATTATTTCACTCTCCTTCCAAACCAGTCCAATTTAAAACCACAAATTATGCTAAATGTGATTTAGGACTTTGTTTTGTGGACACAAACAATAGCCCCACATTCAATTTACCCATCCTCTCCCAGCCTTTTGATGCGCGTGTGAATTTTTCGTGTGTAAGACTTCATTCAAGCTAGCAGCAGGAAAAAAAAAAAAAAATCACACAATATTTTCCCTAAAGTAGATTTTTTTTCCCCCAGCCACAGTCAATATCAAAAGACGTTACCATTCAAACCTGTCTGGCTGGATTCCATTCATTCTTTTGACCAATATTTAGCAAACGTTTATTATGAGCACAGCATCACATTCCTGGCATGAAGCAGTGCTTTGGGACAGTGAGAGAGCCATGCTATTCAAAGCACAAAGTTACAAAAGGAGGGGTCAAACCTGAAATGGACCTAGTGCTTTGAAAACAAGCTAATCCAACAAAACTATCCATTAAGAAGGTTAACAATACAAATTATGCAATGACTACATCATATACATACATAGCACAAATAATTTTAGCTATTGTGAAAGGTGGATAGCCATATTTCACCAAAGTTCTGTGATGCCCAGCAGTACCCACAGGGCACAGAGGCAACGCAGAACTGGGCACAGAGAAGCCCCAGAGGAGCATGGGATGCAGAGGTGACTCAGGCCTAGCCCGCCTCACCGGCGTCCTTGCTGTGTGTGCTTTTGCTCAATACACAACCTCTCTGGGCCTCCCAGGTCTCAAGTGCAAAATGAGAAGGCCGGAGAATGGCCATTTCTAAACACTCTTCTACCTGTGTGCAACATTTATGAGTCGAAGAAGAGATGCACTATGAAAATCAGTGGTAATGGATTTAAATAATACAACAATAGGGTCCCCAATTAGGAAGCTCGGTCATGTAGAACTTTTGCTTGCGATACTTAGACTCATTTTCTCTGTCACCAACGAGGGTTCATTTTGTCTTGAGACTTCGGCTGTTACATTTGGGAGAGAGATCCTAACCACGCTTGGGCTTGCGTGGCTCCTTCACATGGCATTCTGCCCCAACCACAGGACCACACAACCTCCGGGTCCCTCTGAGTCCAGGGCTTCCACTGCTTCTGCAAAAGGGGACAGAGCCGTGGGCACGGCCCCAGGGGTCTACGGCCAGGGACTGCAGTCATAGCGTCTTCTGGGATTTTAACCAGTTGGACTAACAAGGCCAGCTGGGCCCTCTCATCCTTCAAATCCTCCTGAATCAAAGAACTTAAATATTACTCTAGAGATGTGTCTGTCTAACGTGTTGGGCCAAACTCAGCTTCCCTCAGCTACCTGGCCGCTCGTAAGTTCCCGCCCTGCAAAAGGAGACTCCAAATAACCAAAATAAACTAGTTACAGCAACAGGATTTTTACTCCAGGAGTATGACTTATGACTGAAAATTTAAAATGCTATAACTAATAATTTATTCACAGAGCATTTTAGGAGTGTGCCCCTATGAAAACACACAGCAGAGTAAGTCCTGGAGTTGGGCTGTTCAAAGGGCACCCACTAGTTGTGCGGATGCTTAAATCTAGATTAATCAACATTAAATAAAATTACTAATTGCATTTTTTGGTCACAACCACCACACATGGCTGGTTGTTCCTGTCCTGGGAGTTTCCATCCCTGCAGAATGTTTTACAGTGGATCTCAAACTGTGGAGTACATCAGACTTGCCACAGGGCTCGCTAAGACACAGGAAAGCACCAGTGAGTTTCTGATTCCACTGGGTTGGGGCCAAGAATCTGCACTCCCCAAGCTCCCAGGGGATGCAGATGCTATTGGTCTGAGAACCCTATTTTGGTACAGAGAACTTTTAATTCATTGGTGACATCAAGATTGCTAATTCCATGTATCCCTAACCCTGCACCACAGTGATGATGACAGTATAATAACCAATCTTATCCAAATTAAGATTCCTTCTGAGCCCAGGGATTGATGGGAAAAAACAAGAGGCCCAACCATCGCACCATATCTCATCAGCTTCTGCTTCCTCACATAGATTTAATGGTGAGACTGGTATTGGCAGATGACAACATTCAAGGGGAGAGAATCCCTGTATTGCGTAATCCACCAGATGAAGTCACTTCAGCAGCCACATCACGTGAAGGGATGCCCCCTGCTATACTTTTGTCCTCTGAAATACCGAGGCCTAACCTTTGCGTGCTGGGTATAGTACGGGTTGGCCGGCTTAGGTGCAGCCGATCAGGGCATTTTCTGAGCAAAAGCATCTTGGACCCTGAGGCAAAGAAACAAACTGTGAAGAGTGACAGGCTCTGGGAACAGCAGGCGCCACGCAAAACATACGGCCGGGAGCTCGCCTGCACGCAGCCCACGGGAGGGTCAGAGGGTCAGGCATTGGTCTTTACGGCCATATGGTGAGCGCTCTGCTGCTATAGAAGGGCAGTAATAGACCACGTGCTACATTAACACCCACGATGCCAGGAAGCCAGAAGCTGCGTAGAACTGTGTGGGTTTCTGTCAGAAGCACGGGCACGAAATCCGGAGGTGACCTCTCCCTCCCACTTCAACCAAACTTCTGGGTGGTGAGAGCTCCACTCTGTATTCGTGCGGAAGAACCAAGAGCTGTCTCGTCTGGTGCTTACTGCGCTACGACTGGGCAGGGGTAGCAAAGCAGGCGCTTCAGCCCTGTTGTCTCTTTGAACAAGGGATTCACAGGCTTGTAACGGAAGTGGGTGATGCAGGGTGACTTACCCACAGGAAGGTCGGGGAGGGGCTTTCTGGGAGCCAAGAGCACACCCTGGTCCTGCGCTGGTTAAGCGCTGCTGCCTTGTGCCCATTTCTGGGGAGGCAAAAGTGCCACCTACCCTTGGGCTGAACACCGAACAACAGCACGCAAACTAGAGCAAACAGAGCTGCTTCTATAAACCTGACATGTTTATAGTAAAAAAAAATAAGAGATTTCTGTCTGCTGCCATAACAAAGGAAAATGTCTGGTTTTATTTTTGCAAAGCTACATGTTTCTACTGCTCCTTAAAAAAAAATAAATAAAAGATGATAAAGGCTATGAAATTACCTTATGTCATACTAAACTTATTTGCTAGAAAGACTACTAAAAACTTGAGAATACATGAAAACGAATGCGATCGCTCACTGCACATACGTACGGGATAAACAGCTACTTAAGAGAAAATGATGAACGGAAACATCTCTTTACCCCAGTGTTTGATGAACGTGACACTGGATTCCAACTGTCTCCCTCTGGTCTGCACGGGACAAGGTGAAAAGAGGCCAAACTGACCAGAAACAATGCAAAATGGGACTTGGAGCATTCCGAGCAAAGTAAAAAGCACAGGCCCTGTAAGCTTTTGATATCACAGCTGGAAAATGTTGGTGTCTACACTCCGCAGAAATGATGTGTAGACCAATTACACACACGTCAGTTCCTTCAGCAGATCAGATATCACAGTCCGCAATGCCACTTTAATGATTCCATGTACAAGAGGATCTTTTCCCTTGCATACACATAATTATGTTCTTCAGAGTTTTATATGCAAAAAAAGGTCATTTGTACTTATAGTGATTAATTACCTTTGCTTTCTGGCCAAAAACACAAGGTAGATTATGAACTAATTATGTATTGCCATATGAGTTGGAAGTTCAAAAATATACTAATGATAACTGCTTCAGAGATTTTATGGGGTTTCCCCCACAGCAGCTATTAAAGCAGTGAATTACAGTAGTTATAGGTTATTTGAAAACATAAAGTTTATGAAACACTGAAACAAAGTCTCATTTAGAAGGTTCTACATGTTCCTCAAGGTAAAAATAAAATAGCAAAATATCTAAGTATCCACTTCAATAAAGGCCAATGTCCCCCAAATATTATTAGATTTACAAATGACAATGGTAATGTTACTTCTGATTAATCAACAAATATTTACTGAGTACCCACAGCTGGAAGTACATACTTATTATATCATTTCATGGATTATCCTCTTTAGGATTCTGCAGCGTAAGTCATTTTAGGAACCAAAAATATCCCTGACTTAATTACTGTGAGAAAAAACAAAAAAAAAAGCCCCACTCTTTGAGCAGCAGTGAGAATAATCAATTATATAAAAATTAGAGAAAAAAGGTACAAACAAGCAATAAGGCCGATTTTATAATAGAAATCCAAACATGAAAAAGAAGTCCCCGAACTATAAAGAGTGTATTTACATAACCAAACAAATCTCCCCAAACGCTGACAAGCATGAATTTCTTCTCCTCTGTGGATACAAAACTTAGTTCACACCTGCGCCCTGCAATAACTTCTCAGAGAGGACCAAGGAATGGCCGCTGCCCTTCAGGAGGACCTGCAAAGCCCTGAGGGGGAAACGCACCTGGTTCTGATATGCTACAGCACTGGCACAATGATCCATCGATAACCAGCCTGAATCTGGGGGCTGGGCAGGAGAAGAACTGAGAGAAAAGGACACGGCATCTAGTGGAGGGTAAGAGAAGAACAGGAAAAACTCTCTACTAGGAAAAAAGCCTGAGAAGTTCCAACACCAAGAAGAGCAAAACCGGAGACAGCAACACAAGAACCTTAAGTGAATCGACGTAGAAAGTGAGCTCTGTGTTGGAAAAAGAGCTGCTCAGCTCCTTTTATGTGCATGTAGAGCAGGTGCCTATTTGTTATGTACAACTATAATATATACTTAATGCTCCATTGTTAACATCAAGAGGTAGGCAGGAAAGAAGTCAACTTTTCCCACGTGTACACTCACAAAGCACGCCTTGCCCATAGTTCCCATCTTTACAGCTGAGGTTTCCTTCACAGGTTGCCTCCCTTCCTGTCTGGCCATACGCTGAGAACCTGAGGATCAGAGGAAGTGGATGAGGAGGGAAGGAGGCCGTGGTGGGGCAAGATGCTCAGAGATGGAGCGATCCACTCAGCCCATGTAGCGGCTTTGAGGCATTCCCTTCTACTCCACCAGCTCTGCCTTCTAACCGTAGCAGTTCTCCCGCTTTTTCTATTTGAAGGAGGAAGACCAAGCCACAGAAGGGCTCCTACTCAGAGCGCTGAAAGTTCCCTGGCGAGGACAGCTGCACTGCACACTCACAAACCAGGGGCAGGGAGGCAATGCCAAGGGCAGGGGCTGAAAGCCCTGAGGAAGCCCCAGAGCTCCAAGCCCTGATCATCTGACGGTGCTAGGCTGTTTCCCCAGAGCTGCTCAGTAAACGCAGCTCTTCCTCCTTCATTTCACACTGAAGCTATTACCCAGGCAGGGTGTCGTCTTTCATGGTCCAACAGAATGACGGCCACCTTGTATGTTACTTCCCACACAGTGCTGGTTCCACTGGAGGGGAGCAAGGGCTGCTGGGAAATACGAGGAGGGTTCTAAAAGATGAGCAAGATTCGGAGGGAGGGGCGGGGACTTCGGATGGGAAAATGATTGCGTAAGTAGGACAAAAAATGCATGGGCAGGCAAGAAAGCTAAAGGAGCCACCAAAACAGACAAAAGAAGATTCAGGCAGAGACAGAAAACAAGGTCAATAGGTTTGCTAACTGGTGGTCAATCGCATCTGGGTTGTTTATTCTACTAGACTGACTGACAAAGCAGAAACACAAAAATGGGGAAAGGCCCCTCAAGATTTTACTGGAGTTGAAAAATTCACAGGCGCATACGTATGCTCACACGCGCGCGCGCACACACACACTGCATTCAAGATTGGGTGTTACAAGATTACAAATTCTTTCTTAAAAATGTAAATTTAGGCAGATAAATAAGGTGATGTATATGAATATTTTAAAAAGATATAAAGAATGAATTTAACATTACCCTAAAAAATCTTCGAGTTTCACACAAATTTCCAGGAAACATCTCCTTCAAGAAATACCATGTATCTATCTGTAGGGCAAATATAGGTAGAGTTGTCTTTCCTCTAGCCTGGCGCTTCCCTGCCCTGAGGGACAAGGACCCCTACAGAAGTCATGGATTATCTGCATCCACAAATGTGCTGAAGTCATAACTATTGCATGAATATCTTTGTGGACCACTGCTATGGTCTTCACTCTGCTCTTTTAAAAAGTCAGTGACTTAAGAAAAGTTAAAAAGGTATGCTGTAAAAGAATGTGTGTATCTAAGTATATCGCACACTGGATACTCACACTGCCCTACTCCACGCACACTAACACACACACACATACACACAGCCCACATTATTTACAAGACACAACAGAAAATTTATATGCCATCCTGAGACACATAATACTTCAGTCAACACTGGACTGTACATATGTCCATGGTCCCGAAGAAAATGGCAGAGCTGAAACATTCCTACCACCTAGTGACACAGAAGCCATCACCTAGCACCGAGCGCAATCCCTTTGTTGGTGGAGACGCTGGTGTAGCAAGCCCACTGCACTGCTAGCCACATAAAAGTATAGCACATGTAATTATGCACAGCACACAACATGGATTATGATAGTAAAGGACAGGGGGACTGGCTTATGAATTTACTAACCTAGCCTTTTGCAGTGATTGATTGGTTATGTCAACTTGAGAAGTTTAGAAGCTTAACTAAGTCAGCTCGGCAATTCTGTACCCTAGGGTGCAGAGGACCCACCCTAGCATCGATGGTGTAAATGAGGAAAGAGGAAGGACAGACTCGCTTCCGTTCTTGGGAGGAGCATCCATCTTCACCTTCGGCTTCCGTCATCTCCTGGCTTCTGGCACAGACGCTTCAGCTTCCACCTCGGATTCTTCACCCTTCTGAAGTGGACGCTTCCGCATCCTGTCACAGACCCATCAGCCTCCTGCTACGGACTTCCAGGGGCACTGCAGTGAGCTCCAGGCCTGGGGCTGGGCTCTTCAGTCTCCAGCATGCAGACACCCTCTGCACGCTTCCTCGTCCAACTCTATGGCTGACCACCACAAGCCGATCTTGAAATTTCTTATACATTTATAATATCTTGTGTTATATCTGCTTCTCTAGTAAAACCCTGAGTGATTCCTTTTATCATTTTAGAGCGTTCTCCCACTTATGAAGAAAGTTCACTGGAAAGCGGTGTGTCCTGTTCACCAGCAGTGGCCTCACACCTCTTGATTCCTTTGCTTCTCCTGGAGCTTAATTAACTCTTGTATTGTTCTGTTCTTCACAGCGGTGAAAGCAGCAGGCTCCACGTACACACACCATACCTATTCACATACAAGCCCCAATACCATATATCCATAATATGCTGCCAGGAAACTGGTTCTGTCTGACAGGTGTTCTGCTGTAAACGGCAATGGAAATCTCAAGATCAGCCCCCTCAAATGGGCTACTTATGATGTGGAAAGTGAAAGGCACACAGGTCCCTCTCTCCCTTCCTCCACAGCCAGCCACCTTTCTCAAGAGGCAACAACTGACACCGTTCCATTGAAAAATACACCGTAGGAGAAGTAGTATACTATGCTTTAGTGAGTTTCCTTTAGCACGGAGTAGGCTCTCGAGCAAAAGGACTCTACAAGAGGCACTTGTTGGTCTCTGGAACCAGCAACAAAGGAATGCGAAAAGCCACAGATGAGATGTCTCTTGCAGAGAACAAGCTTTCCCACTGTGGCCACCAGCCTTGGCCGTGGGCGGGGCCACTGGACCACAACAGATGTGGCCACTCACCCGCCCACTTTCTAAAGCAAGAAACATCAGCACACTCCCAAGTGCCAGCAAGTTTTCAAGGTAACTGCCACCTGAGACCAACAGATAGACGTTGTTTAATTAATAGCTGTCACACTCAAAAATACTATATATATATATTTTTCAATTCTAATCTTCAGATGATGGCACAGTAACAAACTGATAAATGTGCACTAATTAAAAAAATAAGCTATTGATCAAAGCCTCTGTATTATAAATACATTTATACTCTGTTAAAATGCAAACAGCAAGTTGTTTTGATACTGTCACAAGATGAATTCATGACACAGGGACGATTTATTTTGCATATTCCCCCCTCACAGTTTAATTTCATACAAGTCAGGCATGGGAGCCTTTGCGTAAGGGCTGACAAATAATCTATGAAAAAAGGAATAACTATAGACTCAGGAAGAACAAAGTCTTAGAAGAGTGGTGAAGGTCAGTCTTATCAGAATTGGGGCAGTTAATTTTTTTCATTCATCTCAATAATCTATCTGTAGAAAAGAGTTTCAATTTATTACTTTAAGAAAACTGCTTCATTTTCTTTAATATAATTGGATCTGCATATTTTGAGAATACATTTTCATGTTCAACATGCTTAGTTCACTTATAATAAAACTTTCTGTTAGATATCTTACCTATATACAGAGTCTGCCAAAGAAAGATATGCACATTTCAGGGGAAAAATAGAATACTTTTTTTCAACAGATGGTGTTACCTTCATATGGGGGACCCTAGAGGATGTCATGTATTACAGAAAATCCACTACACTGTTGACCCTTTAAGAAAAAACTGAAAATGCATATGCAGCAATCTCGGTGACCAAGATACCCAAGCAGCAGTCTGCCACCCTAATAAATGTCTGGAAGCTCATGGCCACCCCTTTGAGCACCTTTTGTAATTGTAGAGGCCAAAGGTAACTTGTATTAAACTCATGATGTCTCAATAAATTAGTAAAAATATTTATACAAGTTTTTCTTTTCCTGAAGTGTGTATATATTTTTCGGCAGACTCTGTATATATGCGTAAAAGTATTACCTTGACTTCTTTATGTACTTAGGACATTATTCGTCATAAAGAAATTACTGAAATCACTAAAGAAACTATCCTAACACGTTCTTGTTCACTAGAATTTCAAGTTCATACATAACCTACAACTAACAGGATATAGCTTTTTAAAAAAAACTTATGTTTTGCCATAAAGCCAGGGTTTGCTACCTGCCCAGCCATCTCTAGTACATTAAATAACAAGATATAGTCACAGCAAAGATCTGAAGTTGTACCCCAGCAATAATATAGGAGAGTTTTATCTGACACTTTAAAGTTCAAAGTAAAGCCAGACATGGGGTATCTCTCTAATCCCAGCACTTTGGAAGTTTTTGGCAGGAGAAGTGCAAGTTTGAGTCAACACTGGGCCACTCTGTGACTTAGCAGGACCCTATCTGAAAATAAAAAATGAGGAAAGGGCTCAGGTCATAACTCAGTACAAATAGGTTCCATCCCCAGTACTTTAAAAAATTTTTTTCGAAGTATAAAAGTAAACAATCTCATGCAGAGCTCCACATGAACGAAAGTTTGTCGTAACGGAAAGGTACTTGAAGTCTGCACAGAGCAGAGGGACAGCCTCTGAATTTACTGCACAAATGCTGACAGCTTAATCCTCAACACGAATGGGTCATAAAGTAAAAAATACTCGCCTGCCTGGCATGCGCAAGGTCGTGAGTTCGGTTCCCGGTACTGGAGAAAAACCAAAACCAAAAAAAAAAGTAAAAAATACTGTTGTCCTATTTAAGGTGTTTTCAGTATTTATAAATGGGTGTTGCTGTAGGAGTAAAGTTATTTTCAAAAATTAAGGAAAGCTTCATGTTTAAATATTAATACTCAGACTGCTTTACCGCTGAGGCAGAACCTAATTCACTTAATAACATATAGTATTCTTCCCTGTAAAATGACTATACAGTAAAAATCAGTATAAATACGTGCAAAATGAATACTTTCCTGACTTTTTTGGTTGCTGAGACAGGGTCTCACTGTGTAGTTCAGTCCGGCCTTGAGCTCACTTTATGCATCCCAGGCTGGCCTTGAACTCTCAGGGATCCTACTGTCTCAGCCTTGAGAGTTCTGGGATTACAGGTGTGCACCACCGCGCCCAGCTTTACATCGTTATTTTTAATTAAAATCCAATTACATATATAACATGTTAGGAAAAGAAATATTTCTAACGCAAGAAAGCAGCCATGATAACCACTAAAAAAAAAAAAAAAGTGAGAAACTGAATATATCTTAGGAGCCAAATAGAAAAACAACAAATCTCCTTCTCCAAGGTTCTAAACGCGATGAAACTGTCCTATGCAAGTGGCAGCACCAACAAGCCCTGCGGTACAGGACCCACCCAACAGCAGGCAAACAATGTCTCTGAAGACCAAGTTGGGTTTTACTTTTTATGTACAAGAATGGATGGGGGTTGGAATGTGTGTCTCAACAGTGACCTCTAGTGGACCACTTTTAGAATGGCTGTCCCTGAAAGAAATTTCAAAGGGTGAAAACACAGACACAAAGCCTACACCCCTCAACCCTATAAAATCTGGGGATCAGATTTAAGGGGCAGACTGAAAAACACACAGCTAGTGATGACTCCAAAGGGAGGGTCACTAAGAAGATGAGGGCTTCAGAAAGGGCAGACCGAAAGAAGCCACGCGAAGAAAATCTTTGGGTTGCTATGTGAAGGGACAAAAAGGATTCCTACCTCTGGAAATTCAGAACGCAATTAGGTACATGTGAAAATTAGTAAATATCTTGAGGATTTAAATATATGGGACTAATTCTGAGTGAAGGGAGCACAGGCTCAATCATCAATGAGCTGCAGAGTACCGAGAGGAGAGGGTAAAACTTGGAGAGAACTCAGTTGAGCCCAGGGGGGTCTTGAGGATCCCATGGGGGTCAGGATCCCAGTTTTCCTGAGCTGCAGGTCCCGTGGGGTGCCAGAGGCCCTCAGAGCCCATCACACCTGAGCTACAGAAGGACCGCGCTGAGTGTGCGGAAGAGGCAAACGTCAGTTTCTTGGACGTGTTTCTTTAGTGTGCTCACAGCCCGGCACATTTGAAAGAGGCACACGATGACCAAGACACGGCAGTCTGTAGTGGCCAGAACCTCTGAAATCCGTCTACCAGCCAGTCCTGAAGAAATCGCCTGGTCATAGCAGCCACTTCAGGGCTGCTGCTCCCTCTGAAACCAGGTCCTTCCTTTGAACAACCACGGTCAGTTACATGGGGGATGATAGGGACAGTGCTCAGCACTCAGCCACAGGCTTTCACCCGACTAAGAAATGCTCCTTGTTTTTGCAAAAGCTTACGGTCTAGCTGAGGAGACAAGAAACGTGAAGCCACAGAAGGACAAAGGAACTGTCACTTTGGTACTGAGGAATCCATGTGCAACACGGGTGTGGAAGAAGGTGGCGTGGACCGGAGTGGGCAAGGGGCCTCAGGGAGGGGACAGCAGAGGGGGCTCCGGAGAGCAGGACCCAGCACAGATGCAGAGGCTGGGATGGGGCGGGGGGCAGGAGACTGTTCTATGGCAGCCCGAGAGGAAAAAAAGCCATCGGGCCGTGGCCCGATGGGGGCGGTTTCTGGAAGTCAAAGAGAGAGCACCTAGCACCTGCGTGGCAGCAGGCGGTGCTCAGTGAAAGGAGTGGCTACGAAAACCTTACTCTTGGGCTGGGGCGTAACTCAGTGGTCCAGTGTCTGCCTAGCATGCGTGAGGCCCTGGGTTTTATCCAAAGTGCTGCAAAAAGTAAATACATGAAAGGATATTTATTCTGAAATTCTGTCCACTGGGTCAGTAAGAGTCCGCCCTGCTGGGTTCCTAGTTTGCACCTGCCCAACGTCGGGCGAAGGCAGAGGGAAAAGATCACTGACTGTTCCTCCTCCTGTCTGGATAGCTACATCGAGAGCACGCACACGCCTGGGAAAGCTACTGTCTCCGTGGGTTCTTCCGCTGACTTGACCAAAAACCACCAATGCTGTCCCAAACTACTAGGTCTACATAAATAGCTTTATTGTAATAAAAATAAAGCTCTGACAGTACATAATTACCTTGGGAAGCTTCAAACAGTTTTAGGAACTCCATTAAAGAAAACTTCAGGGATTTGTGCTCACAAAGCCTGGGCAATTTCAGGGCCATAGAGTGCACCTTTAGCGACTTCGTGGCTTATTTACCTTCCCTGTCCTAGTCAAAACCACCAGCAGGAAAAGGGCCATCAACCCAGTCCTGCATTGATGAGCTGCCCGTGCAGACATCAACTCAAGTCAGTGGACTCGAACAGTGTCCCCAAGTGCAGGTCTCAGACTGGGTAAGCCAGTCATTCACTCCCTAAATACCCGAGCAAGCGGCAATGTCAGAGAGCAGCGTAACTGGCACGCGGAGACAAAAACACAAGTGCGTTAGCACGATCAAGGCGGGTGCTGAGGGGTTTATCTTTTGAGTCCCAGTGGTTTTAATGTAGCCTTGTCAGCCAGTCCCTATTAAAAACAATGGAAAGTGAAAGACACTGATTAGAATAAAAAGTGACAGGAGGGTGTGCTCAGCCACTTACATTTAATGCATATTTATATTTCCATCAGATGGACATATTTACTACAAACACTTGAAAAACCATAGGAGAAGTCATTCATTTAAATGCCAGAAAAATAGTAAAAGATGCTAATTTGACCTTAGTGGAGCAGATCTGGTGGCACTGACACTACTCACCGTGGCCGGAAACAGAATTTACCAAGACGATTAATTAGAGTCTCCTGGGTTCGGTAAAGAGTGTCTCAGAGAGAGAGAGTAAAACAGCAGACAAAAAACAGAGAGGGGAGAAATGGGAAGTCTAGATTCGTTCACAGTCAACCTCTTTAACAGCCGACACAATTTAGCTCCTTATTTATGCCTCTCTGAATTTATGTAACGTGCTATGCCTGAAAAAAGAAACTGATTCATTGAACCTTGAGATTTCTGTCTTTGTGGATACGTAAAACGACATACACAACTAGTTGGAAGAGTTTCTTAAAGGGCAGATCAATGAATGATATAACAGGAATATAGCAAGTCGGCCTTTCTTGCTTACCAATAACCCGGTTCGTCCCAGTAGTGACACAGATCTAATGAGGGTTAAGTTTAACAATTAAGCGATACTTTTCTGAACTGTGCCATGGAGAGCATCAAGAATGTCTGCACACAAAGTCTTGGGGAATTTAGAGATTGTGCCGTCCACCTTTCAAAACACACTGAAAATCCCTTCCAGACTGGGATTATGGTCTCCATGGAGAGCAGGGCCATTTTCTACAAGAACAATGCAACCACCAACGTATTACCTGTGCTAACAAGGATCACACGTGACGGGCAGGTCTCACGTTTTAGCTTCTGTGGCCACCAAGACCTAAAGGTGACAACTGTGTCCCTGTGCCTTTTCGGTCCAAATAGCGCTTGGCTAAAAATGAGCTAATCCGCCTGTTTCCCGCACGTGAGGAGCCCTCTCTCACTGCCACTCCTAATTCTCAATAATCAACAGCTCCATGACATTGCTTCAAGCTATCTGTAATGCACGTGAACACATAAATCCGCCACACAAATCCCGCGACATGACATCCTGCTCAACTCCATTGGACTCAGAGAGCTCCCTGACAAATTCTTGCCACACGATTAGAAAATCATTCAAGTCTGCAGGAAATATGGCAAGCACAAAGGAGTGACAGTCAATTAGGAATGAGAAAGGAGAGTGGGTCCCTGACATTAAAATCTTTAAAGCCAGAGCAGTAAGAATAAAATGGGCCATCATTCACATAAGGTATTCTTATTAAAACAGATATTAATTCCATCTCATAATAACCATATCGTGACACTGTGGATGCTCAAGAGAACCAGGCAGGGAGGGGTGGAGGGACCAGTCTTGAAAATTTGAAAAATGTGGATACAAATGTATGTAATCCATCTGTCTTGTGGGTCTTCCCTCCTCAAGCAGGGAAAGAAAGCATATTGAACAGTTAAATCTTTCCCCTTTGAAGAATAACATGGATGAAAACAAAGAGCTTTGATGCTAGTATTTTTGGTTATTTTTTTTAATGAAATGGTAAGGAATGGTCCAGCAATTCCGGTCACCAGATTATTTACCATTCCTGAATGGAACCACTTTCAGATAAATAGTGCCACGCTCCCTCTAGTTTACACACATGATAGGGAAAGCACTCTCAAAGTAGAGGCAACTATAAGATACAGAAAGGCAATCTTAGTTGTCACCAAGTCAACTTTAAGTTTGCCCAGGTAAGCATCTGTCATCAGCTTCTTTAACGGAAATATAAAAACAGAGTTGGCATTAGGATAACATTACCCACAAACGAAAAACTCTGGAATAAATGAGAGGCGTTAACTTACTTGTGAGCTTGTTGTGGCTGAGGACCAGCTGTGTGATGTGCGATAAGGAGACTGTAAAGAGAGAGAAAGAAAGAAAATCACATTCAGGAAATGCATCCAAGTTATACTTGCGCCCCTACCAGGTAAACTGTTAAATGATTTTCGCAGGTTGAAGTGGTACGGCTCAAAATAGACACGAGGATTCACATAACACTAGCTGGTAAATGTTAAACCAAATGAAGAAAAGGCAGTTGACGGTATAATTAGCACGGCAAACTGGAGCTAATGAGATTAAGGTTACTGGATCACACATGACAAGGACCAGCTAGCTCTGCTTGGTGACCTGGTCTGCTTGCCTCACCCTGCCTGTTTAGTTCCACCTGTACCACTCAAGAGCCAGCAGTGACTCCAGAGAAACACGAAGGCCTCACTGATTTAAAAAACCATCCTATCCCAACAGAGGTACCATCTCCCAGAAGGCCAGCAGCGTATTACTTCATCAATGTCCACTGTCCACCGGAAACTCTTCTACCCGTGATCAGATGATCAAGGTAAAGACCCTCCATCACTTTCTTTAAATATATTTTCGTTTATGTTTCAAAGCACTGATTTGAAATGCAGCTTACTTGCCAGTTTCAAACATTATTTTAGCAGTTTAATCTGCTCAACAAGATTAAATTTGCTAAAGAATGGTTCTTCTACCTATAAAGAAAGAAAATATACACAGATCCACAAAAATTAAGAAGAGAGAGGGAGAAGTGACCTGCTTTCCACTTTGGTTCCTAAAACTTTACTGGGTGGTCAGCATTATATATGCAGATATCTACATGTTTATGTAAGATTCAGATTTAGAAGTTTTTCCAACATTCTTTCTATAAGACCATTCTTTTAATGCAGTAGAGATTTTTTCCTTAAAGGGATAGTAAGACAAAAAAATTTGCCACTGTTGGATCTCAGCATGTTTAAAAGAAAATGAGTATATATCCCTCCTGACCACAACTTTTGCCTACTTTTTTCTTACACCATCACTAAGTTAAAGAAAAGTTCAAAACACCATATAAAGACCTATTTTCCTGATCTGAATCTTTGAATCAAGCTGCTAGTCTAGTGTCCCATAAGTGTGGTAAATGAAAACATTCTCTCACATAACTGGAAGACAATCATCAAAGCAAAAAGGTTACCCTGAGCACTGTGACCACCTAATCCTTTGCCTCCTCCAAGAAGCACCCCAATCATTTCTTTCTCTTATGAAAAATGGATCCAGTTCAGAATCCCTGCTGTGTGGAGCTGTTAAATCTCTTTAAACCCCTTCAGTCTGGGAGCTTCCTTTCCTTGACTTTCTTGACACTGGCAACTAGGAAAATTGTAGGTCAGATTATTTTGCATGATGTCCTTGCCATGGATCAGATGAGTGTTCCCCAAAGGTACGTAAGGGCTTGGACCCAGGGAGTGGTATTGGGGGAGCTGCTGTGGACCTGCATGAGGTGGGGCTAGTGGGAGCCCGCTGGAGTACCATGGTACCCTGGTCTCTTTCAATGCCCCCTTCTCTCTCTCTCTGCTTCCTGCTTGAGATGGAACTGCTGGCTTCTACTGCCACGCTGCCATAATGTGCGACCTTCATCAGAGGCCCAAACTGATGAGGCCCAACCCAGTCTTGGACTTAAACCTCCAGCACCAAAATAAACCTTACTTTACTTCCTAGATGACCGATGTCAAATACGTCAGTGTGGTCCCGCAAAGCAGTCAACAGTCCCTCGAGTGGACAGGCCACTGCTCGATTCCTGGTTAGGCTCTGGCTATGCAGCTCTGGCTAGAGCACTGCGGACACACTGTGCTCACTGCCTCGTGTCCAGTGGCACCGGGCTTCAATCCGTCCCACTGCTGAGGATGCCCCCTTTCATCAGGAGGCTCCTCCACTGCCCCCTTTGTAACAGTAACTATGGTAAGAGGATAGACGGCGCCTGTCTGTAACACTGGCCCAGACGGCAGAATCCAGGGATGCTGATGAGCCCAAGACAAGCAATGACCCAGTCTCAAACGGCCCAGCTCCGCTGCCGGGACATCGGCACTGACTGACTTGTATTTTAGTGCGGTTTATGGCTTCCCGTTTTAGTCATGGGATTATAATGTCTCATTACTTATGTGCATGCTCAAGTTGGGCCTCGCATGTCCAGTGGGGGTCCACCCACCCCAGCTGCTGGGTCCCTCCCACGTAGCTGTGTCTCCGTCACTCCCTGAGGGCATCCTCGCTTTCTTCTCCCGTCTCTTCTGCGCTCTGGAATCAACAATTTCTCCCCTAAGTTCTGGTTCCTGGTTGTGGGAAGTGATATTGATAAGCTAAACTCTAGGTCCAGATGCGCTCACAGTTCTTGGGGGTGAGGTGGACATTCTCAGCCCTCTCGGAGTAGAAAGAGCTAGGAACACACACACACACACACACACACACACACACACACACACAAAGTGCCGCAATCTTACTACTTACATTATTAATAACCAGTTCACCCCATTACATCCAGTTCCGATACAACACAGGACTCACTTCAATCCTCTCCCTTTCCATGACTACGATTTCCTTCTCTAACAGGAAGAACTCTGGTTTCACCTCTTCACAGACTGAACCAAAACTCCTACACTTCACTGCATGGAACAGTTATCTTACAGTGAGATTCACTCCTGTCACAATCGGACAGCTCTGTGCTCTCTTCTGGACGCACCCGAGGCCTGCTACTGATTTGGAGCCAGGAACAGCTTGGCTTAAAGCTGAAGACACCTTTGGCAGGCGCAGCTGTACTCAGCCCAGGGCCGGTAGATCTGTGATTCACACCGGCTTGGAGCCCAGGCTGGCCAGCTGATCGTACCAGCCCAGACACTGCTGGACACTTGTTCCTATTTTGCTCTTCTAGAACCATGATTCCTCACGCAGGGTCTGCGGTGTGCAATCCGGACATGAAATGTGTCCTGTGCAACAGGGAGGAATCACGGGAGACTGTGCCTAGGAGCCCTGGGCACAACGCTGGCCTGGGTTTGCTGTTTCCTGCCCGGCCAGATCCTGCGTCCTCATGAAGTCCTACTGGGATCCGACCCAGGGGATCCTGCAGTAGCCACCCAGTCCCCCCTGCCCTTCCTGCCCGGACGCTGACACGTGTGCCTGGCCCCCGCCACTGGGCGCTCCCTCACCTAGCTGGGCTCAGTCACCACGCATGGGGACACTCTCCTCACCCACTCCCGCTCTGACATCCACCCCGCGTCACTGCAGGGGGTGAGCTCATTAGGGAAGAGGCGAGAGGGGGCAGAAGGAGCAGGAGCACTTCTGTGGTTGTTAACAAGACTCACAGGGGTGGCTTCCCACGCCAGGGTTAAGACTTCAGATGCTACTGCAAACCTCCTCTATTTTTATTACTGAGAGCTAAGATTTTCTTGTCCACTCGATCCTCTATCCCTGAGGTTTATAGTTGAGCATGAAAAAAATCACCTCAAAAAGTTCCCTCACACCAAGTAAGATTAAATAGACTCCACTGAATCGGTGAAGATGACGTTCAGCCTCCCATGACAGCGGCAACAAGTACCCCAGATTACACAGCGCACGGGCGTCTCTGTCCTGCACACACAGGTCAGAGGCTGCCGGTGTCCCGCGGCCCAGACATCCCCAGTGCAAGGCTCCTCCCAGCATGGAACGAAGGCGTCTGTTTCCCAAAACTCACATGTGGGAGCGTGAGCCCCAAAGTGATGGCATTGGGAGGGGAGATCTTCTCATGGTGACTGGGGGGCAGTCAGGCCATGAGGATGGAGTCCTCTGGAACAGGATTTTTGCCCATATAAGAAGAGATACGACATGGATGACCTCTGTCACTTTCCACCTTTCCACCATGTAAGACTACACCAAGAAGGTGGCCTCCTGTATACCAGGAAAGAGACCTCCCCAGACAGTGAATCTGTTAGCATTGTAACCTTCAACATTCCAGCCCTTGGACTTCTGTTAGTTAAGCACTTCAGTTTACGCTATTTTTGTTAATAGCAACTCAAACTACTAAGACATACCTCATGGTCCAAAATGATTGCCTGTGATAAGCCATCACGCCTACATCATCACCCTTAGGAGGAAAGAAAAGAAGAAATCTTCCTTACAGACACTTCCACAAAGACGGGCACGGTATTGCCACCAAAAGCACTTAGTCACATTTTGGTCACACGGTGACGTCTGCTTTCAAGAGTGGCTAGGAAACACAGTTCGTATTGCAGGGCACTGCGGGCCAGCTAAAACCTAGGGGTTTTGTTATCGAGAAAGATACGACAAACTGAAGCTACCAGACAATTAGCAGTCTCTCCTGCTGCCATCTGTAGGTCACAGGAATCAATTCTGATTACAAAAGAAAACTGATACTCCTCCCACCTCCTTCTGCCTTCATTTTTTCTAAGACATTCGTAAGTAATTAATTAGAAAAAAGAAATTTTGCCCTTCTCAGAGAGGAGCAGGGTGCACGGCGACAGTTTTAATTAGGGGAAGCTGGTTCTTCTCAATCATTTCACTGCGGCCGGTCAACAAACAGCAAGACAGAAACCGACGAAGTTGGAAGTGTTTGGTGGGGGGGGCTTCCCCTGATCACGCCAACAGAATGCATTCTTCTCCCTCACTATTGTTGTAGGGCCACAAGCTACGGAAGGTAAAAGGGAGAGAAATTAGAGCAGAAAAGAAAAAGCTAATAAAAGACCTTTGAGAAAAAGACTTAGGGCAACAAAGGAAAGCAGGCTGGGTCTGCAGGGAGGGCAGTTAAGCTGAACAGAATCTAGAGAAAGCCACAAAGCCCAGCGCAGGCTCAGGCCATGGCTACCGGCGCACTGATGCACCGGGCCACTCCCTTCTACTTGGGAACAGCTGGTTCATTGTGAGTCGGGTTACACAACCGCGCTGTTAAAAAGGAAGGAAGAAAAGGTCTACCAAAATAGAACGGGGTATTTAAAAGCACAAAGGCCACCGCAGTCCACCATGGCCGAGTAATGGAAGCAGGCTGTCCCACTGACCCGCTCCTTGGGCCTTGCTGGCCACCATCCTGCTCGGGGGAAAATAAACTGTCAATAATGGGCTCCAGCAGCACAGGGGGAACAAACTGCTGTCCAAATTCCTAACGCCATACTCAGCTATGCTTTGCTCAGATGTTTTCAGAGGAGAATTCATTTCAAAATTCACACAAATGATTAAGAAAATGTGTTGCCATTCCCAGTTCCATAGTGCGGTGCCTTGACTATCACTTCCTCTGCAGCCCGTGGGAACAGAATTTGCGTGAACACTGGATCTGACCAAAATGAACAGCAGGAAACAAAATCACTGATAAGGAAGAACTTGGGGGTGAGAAGAGGGTGGCGAGTAGCTGACACGGCCCATTTGTAATTGTGCATTCTTTACCCAAGAAGAGAAGGGGCAGAAAAATACCACGAAGGAATTAATTCAATAATTTTATCAGAAAAGCAATCAAGGAATCATTTATGTGTTTACTGACACAACATTTACTGACCATGCTCAGAATGCCACTCAATCAATCAACTGTAACTTGGAGATTCTCTTAGAATCCCTAAGTAGCATGGACCATCCATCCTCATTGAAAGGAGACACTCTCAGATTATATCTGCTGTCCCTCTCCGAAATGGTCACCCAACTTAGGAAGACACACGGACAACTTAACATGCCAGGTATAAGAAGCTCACAGACTTGGAGAGGGATCCAAAAGGATCATGGGAATTGGAAAGGTGTTGTCACTCGCTGCTAAAGGACACATCAGAGATGCTTTTGAGTGGGGGATGCATCACGCAATGCAGCTGAACCTGCAGGACACAGGAACATAAGGGCTAGAGGCTGCGATCCTGAGGTGATCCGAGCACACAGAAATACAATCTGGGAAGCCCAGTGCAGAACCTGGAGGAGGTACTCAGTATCCTAATGAAGCAAATTGAGAAAACTCAAACAACTCATTAAATAGTAGAAAAAGCAGCAGCATTTCCAAACACCAATAAGTAGGTATTTATTATTATTTAAAATGGATTCAGTGTTTTTCCTCCTCCTTCTGCATAAAGTTAGACAGCATGAAAAAAAAAAAAAAGCAGCAGCAAGCAGATGAAGTCTGCAGTCGCTAGGATGACACCGCAGACTTATTTTCAAAATAACCCCACATATCACAAAGATGTGGCACACTGGAAACTGTCTCTACAGCTTTCAACTGGGCAAATTAGGAAGCAAATTATTCCTCTGGTAGCACTTTAGAGATGGAGGAAAAGTTCTAGCTTCACAGAATGACATTTACATCCAGAGAGGGGAAAAGAATGTAAGGCTTGAAAAACACACAGTGATACGGAATTGGAAATCTTCCGAAATCTTGCCATGGGTTAGAACTAGCCATTGTTAGGTTTCAAACAACAGATTCTGTAATGCTGGTCACAAAAACTAGTGCTTAACCACCATGTCAACACACAGACTGGGCACTGCAAATGGAAGCAACTAGAAAGAATGCTACCAGCCAAAGGCAACTGGTTTACCACTTTTTGATAGCTCATGCAGGAAGAAATGTAACATACCACAGGAGGTATTCAAAGAGGGTCACCTCGTTTTGTAACTCTCAGAGGACACTATTCAAATTCTGCACAATTCCACAGGTTACCTTGGAAACAGAACCCTTTGGAATCACACACAGAGGCTGCCATGTTCATTAGAATCTACTCAATGTTACACATTACAGAAAGAATTAATTTGAACTTAATATACGGGATGGTCCAAATGGCCCTTCCCTCTTGTTTCCCTGGTGGGCTACAAGCAGCAGCAGCCTTAAATGACCTTGATTCAGAGACTCTACAGGAACGTGGGTGCTGTCTGATACATAACTAAGATGCTTGCCAGTGTTGCCTGGCTGAAGTTATTTCACCCTTGGTAGTAGGATACGGATTCCAATCTTAAGAATGCAGGCTCTGATGATACATTAAAATGAAGACATACAGTAAAATTCTTGACACCGAGACAGAACACAAATATCATATTCATCAACATACCTAGAATCATAATAACATTTCTTTTAATTTTGTCCATAATGTAAAATTTTTAAAAATTATTGTGGCATGGAAGTCATTCTGTATTTTATAACTCATTACTATGCAAGGTCGGAAACACTTTAGTAGGAAGTGTTCGCAGTAAGTAGCTGCTGAATTCTATTATTTATGGACAAAGGGTCTCTCTGCCACAATTAACTCCTTAACTCAACAACAAAGCAATTTATCAGGTATGACAACTGGAAAGAAACACGGTATCTCTTTATATACATAAGAACAGAGAAGTCCCACATGTCACTTGTCACTAACTTGTCACTAACTGGGGGACTGAGTCCCTGTGACGTTAAGAACAGTGACAGACCCAAGGCATTACTAAGAATGTCGTTCTTGTCCAGATATATCATTTTACAATTTTTTTACAATATGCAATGTACCATTTTAGAGTTCTTCTTCAGGAAACCATGTAAAGAAAAAGTATATTTCTGCACAAAGTTGGAAGAATTAAAGAGAAAAATACAGTACGCCACCTACAATACATGGTCATAATTCCTTCTTAGGGTTAAGCAGGGCAGTATTAACAAAACTTAAACTCTTCGCAAGATACTGGGCACAAGGTGAGCGGCAGTGGCTGCCCGCAATGAGTTTCCTCTGTAACAACAAGGACAAGACAAAACATGCGGACATGACACAGAATGTGACGGTCAATGCATACGTCACTTTGACTGGGCAAAGGGCGGTCCAGAAAGCTGGCAAAACATTACTTCTGGGTGCGTCTCTGGTTTGTTTCCGGAAGAGATTAGCACCTGATCAGAACACTGGGAAAAGAAGACCCAACCTACCCACTACGGCCAGCAACAGCCAAGTTGTTGAAGGTCAAGATGGAACAAAAAGGCAGAGGTAGCCGAAACCGTCTCTCTTGTAGAGCTTGAATATCCATCTGCTCCTGACCGTGGGCTTCGGAGCTCCTATGTCTCAAGTCTTCAGACTCTGGGATTTCCATCAGCAACTCCCACCTCCCTCCTAAAATTCTTAAGCCTTCAGCCTCAGACTGAACGGTACTGCCCACTTTCCTAACTTTCCAACTTGCAAATGGCAGATATAGGACTTCTCAGCCTCCAAGATCACATGAACCAATTTTCTTAATAAATGTCTGTATATAATTGGTTCTATTTCTCTTTAGAACCCTAACATGCACGTGAGTGCCATAAAAGAGGTAAGCTGATTTGAAACTCTTACTAAGGAAGAAATGCCTGAAAGTTTTTTCAGACTACTAAAATCTTAAAGGACCACAGGCAATTTCCTTTTTTTTTTTTTTGTACTGGGAATCAAACTCATGACCTTGCGCTTTCCAGACAGGCACTGAACTATATCCCCAGTGGCAGTTTTACTCTGTGTCTACAATCTCCTCCTTCTCTTTCTGTTTATGTGTTTCTTGTTTGCATCAACTAATTTTTCCAGCATGAGCTATTTTATCTTGGAATATAAAATACATGTAGTTTTAGCAATCACACTTACAGAATATTAGCACCAACAGAATCCTATGTCTTAGTCTGTTTTGTGTTGCTGTAACAGAACACCACTGACTAGGTAAGTTATAAGGGAAAGTAAATTATTTCTAAGGTTTCTGGAGGCTGGCAAGCACAAGGCTGAGGGGCCCCCATTTGGGGACGGCTTCTGCCTGTGTCACCCCCTGGTGGAGAGCAGCACAGTGCAACAGAACAAAGGGCAAAACAGCAAGAGGGATCGACTTCACGTTGACAACAACCTACTCTCCTGATAACTAAACCAACTCTATGGATAATGGCGTTAATCTGTTCCTGAAGGTGCAGCACTGAGAGTTAATCAGCTCTTCTTACGCCCCATCTTCCAACACTGTTGCCTTAGGGATGAAGTTTCCAACACAGGAACTTTGGGGAGCACACGCAAACAAACCACAGCCCATTTGAAATCAAAGAATTTAAATTCTTCATTTTACAGACAGGAAAACTATGGCCCAGTGATAAATGTCTCCTAAAGTCCACAAGCATTAGACTTAGAACACAGACTACAATCATGCTTTCCAAGTTTCCAATCTTGAGTTTATTCCTTCCACACGAGGACAGCACCACTCACACCTGGTTGCTGTCATCTTTTCAAGAACATACAAGATTCCCATTATAAGAAACACAGTGTACATGTGAATGAAAAATTCCTCTCTTGAATAATATATGACAGCTATATAAGGTAACTCAAAGCAAAGCAAAGGGAAAACACAGCTCCTAGCAGTGTGAGATCCATGTGATGCCATGAGAGCCTGAGAATTTAACATACATGTAATGCTCATATCTTAATGTGCTATCCTGGAATAATGACGATGCTGCTGCTGCTGATGCTGATGATGATGATGATGATGATGATGATGGTAACTAACCCTGGTGGACAGCACAATTCTAAGACCTTCACTGATGCATCTATTCCTCATGACAACCCTGTAAGGTAGTACTCACATTACCTACCTCTTTCTCAGTTATCAGAAAAGGAAAAGGAGCTCCTGAGAGGCTCACCTGCCCCCTGATTTCAGAGCTGGTAAGCAGAGAAAACTCTTTTAAAATAAGAAACTGATTCATTCTGACCCCGTCTTCGTTACTTCTCTCATTGCTGAGACAAAATACCAGACAGCCGAAGTTAAAAGAGGAAAGGTTTATTTGGCTCACAGTTTGCAGAGAACAGAAATTCCCATCTAGAATCAGCTGGCTCCAAGGCAGGGTGGCTTGGCAGAGGGCATCACCGAGGAGAAACAGTTCATGGCAGCAGAAGACAGCAGAAGCAAGCCAGGGCAGACAAGCCTCTTTCTGTCCCTTATGTTGTGTCCAGTCTGCCAGGATTAGGGTGCTGCCGATCCTATCAGTGGACTGATCCCACAGTCACCCACCCTTAACCCCAGTATTCACCCCCAATCCCAACCACACACTCTAGATTCAGCCAGCTCTGAAAAGGCCTCATCTAAAACTGCACAAGGCTTCAGGGGGACATGGAGACCCAAACCATAACAGTGTCAAAACACACAGCAAACAAATACACCACTGGCCACACTCACAGCTTGCCAAACAGATGCCTTTGATGGTGTCTGAGAGGTAAAAAGGAATTTAAACCTATAGGTCCATTTCTTGTTTTCGTTCTTCCAAAGTTAAGCCATGGGTGTTACCGCCATCACTGCACATGCTCTGTATTTAGACACCGTGAGCTTGTCTTGGCCCCCGGGGATGCCCACAGACAAGCATGTCACCTACATGGGACACAGGCACCTTGCCCTCCCTGGATCTGATGTCAGGCATTTCTCTCCACACCCTAACTTGCCCCCACAAGTCTCACCTGAATCCAGGACAGGTTCCCCTTTGGTAATGCAAGAAGAGACAGAGCCCAGGTGTGCTGCCTGCCCAAGGCCAGCCCACAGCTGAGGTCCTTTAATGGTCACTGCACGTCTATGACCACCACACGCCACCTGCTGGCCACCTGCTCTCCCCAGCAGCCTGACATGATCTGGTCACATAGGCACTTCATCCGCAGTTTCTAATCCTGGCCTTCAGCGTCCCTCCCGTGAGTTGCCTGTCTTAACCTCTAAGCCCTGCCTTCTCCAACCCCGCAACTGGTGGCCTAGCTTGACACTCAGGGTCCACTGCTCCCTAATCACACATGGGCCTGTTTCTTCTGGCCAGCCGCAGGGCCTTGGCAATCTCTCCTTCACATGATGCCTTTCCCCAGTCTTGCTGCAGACCTTTCCATCGCCCATCCCCTCTCAACACACACAGCTTCAGCAAGCAGATATGGCACTCAAGCCATCAACAGCCTCTTACCAAATCCTGTCCCCACATATGCATCTGACTCTTCACCCTTAAATCTCCTGCCCCGTTGGAGCTCCCAGTAAAAAGATCTGCAAAACAGACTGTGTCTTAGCTTAACAAATACAATTTCCTAGTTATGGATCATAATGATCATCTTTTGAGTACCTAGCCTGTACCGGATACCACAAACACATGATCCTTTATTTAAGGAGAACTCCATTTTTACCATTTCACGAGAAGGAAAACTGAGTCACAAGAATGCTAAGCAATCTTTCTGAGACATTACTAATCAATAGCAAGGCTGGGACAATTAACAAAAGACCATGACTCCAAAATCTATGCTTCAAATCATGACATAATACTATCTCCTTAGATCAACCCCAGAGGAACAAGAATCATGACAACGTAGGACTCTTTCCATAGAGAGGCTAACAGCAGTGGAAGAGACTGGTAGACAGAGATAGGAGTCAGGAAGCTTAATCACATTTCCCTGGATCCACCAATATCCATTTTCCCCTTTACACATGGTAATAACATTTTAATAGGAGGTTTGGTTACTTCAAGGAGATACCGTCCCCCAGCCACCACTCCCTGGGTGGGCAGAGATTAGATCTCCCCAGAGCCTCTGCCAGGACTGTGGTCTTGATGACAGAGAGCCAAGGATGAGAATATACCCTTCTAGGTCTAACCCCAGTGACCTGTGTGTTCTGAATAGGCCCCACCTCCTGACAGCACATTTACTTATGAATTCACAGCGAATTAATGAACTGAGGAATAGAGCACCCTCAATATCCAATCACTTCCCAAAACCCCTACCTCTAAACATAAGACTTTTGGGGTATATTTTAGATCTAAACCATAATATTCTGCCCCTGGGTCCCAAAAGGTTCATGTCCATCTCATCTCATTACGTAAGAAGCATTTAGCCCATCCCCAAGAGTTGCCAAAGCCCTAAGAGTTTCAGCATTGCTGAAAGGTCCAAGTTGAAAGTCTTCTGGTAAGACTCAAGGGGAACTCTTAGCCCTATAAAAAAATTTTGAAAAAAGCAAAATACCTCCAACACATAATGACACAAGATAAACATACCCATTCCCAAAGGAAGACTAGAAAAGAATCAGACCAAAGCAGGACCAAAACCAACAGTGCAAACATTTAATCCTATGGTTCTGTGTCCAGCACCTGGGACTGGTGCTGCCAAGACGCCAACTCCCACCACGGCCATGCTGGTTGCAGCCCACATGATCTCTCTCTTGGGTTGGCTCCATTCACTGTCTACAGCTTTCCTCAGCAGCCATTCCACATTCTTGGCATCTTTTAACCTCTTGGCATCTCTTAACTTTTCCACTGCACTCTCTGCTTCACTTTCACAGTGTCATCCATCACCCTCTCAGGGGCTCTTGGCAAGGACTGTGACTCTGTTACACACTTTCGTCTGCCTTCTCAGGCCTTCTTCTGAAATCTGGGTGGAAGCCTCCAAGACCCCACAACTCTTGCATTCTACATGCCTAAAAAAACAGCACCACACAGAAGATGCCAAGGTTTGCCATTAGCTCAAGCAGTAGCGGGGACCCCTTAGTCCACAGCTACGGCCACCTCTGAGTGCCTGGATGGCTGAATTTTGGGAAACACTTCCCTAGGCAGCCCTCAATGAGCTGAATGCCCTGGAACCCTCTTTTCACACCTGAGTCTAGTAAGAGAATTTACACTTTTACACACTTGAGCCTGAGAAGGGTGGGATCTGGCCAATTCCTGAGATGCCTTTGAGGGACCTTTGCTATTATCCTGATGCAAAGTAAGTGGCTTTTAAAAAATGCTTATCTTTTCTAGCAACCCTGATCTCCTTGATCCAAATGTATAGGTGCTTTTTTCTAATACAACTGCAAATTTTTACAATCACTGAGGTCTGATTTTTGCTCCTGCTTTTCACTATACATCTGGCTGAAATGCAGCCAGCAGTATCTCTGCCACAGCCTGAACATGAACTGCCTTTAAATTCCCTCCACCAGGTCAGGCTGCTATCTTAAAAGTCAGCCTCACACAAACTCTTAGAACATTCACAAAATGTAGACAAATTATTTAGTGGAATGAAATGTGCATGGCCTCTAGTCCAGTTTCCAATAGAGTTGTTGTTCCCCTCTGAAACCTCATGAGCCTGACCATTATCATTAGCATTTCAATCAGTATCCTGGTTTTTTCTAAACTCTGATCAGGTTTTCCATCGAACTTGATTCACAAGGGCTTCTGCAGACAGAATCTTCTGTAAACCTAATCTAAAGGCTTCTGAACAACATGGTCAGATATAGTCACAGCAATGACACCATTCTCTGTACCAATTTCTGTATTAATCACTTTCCCATTGCTGGGAGAAAATATGTGATATTCACAAGTTGATAAGAGGTTTAATTTGGCTCAGTTTTCAGAAGGTTCAGTCCATGGTCACCTTGCCCAAGGAAGAAAAGGCACGGTGAAGGGGCATGGTGGACAAAAGCTAGGGGAACCATGAAGCAGGAAGAGAGAGGGCGCACTAAGACAAGAATACACCCTAGGGGCTGGGGATTTAGCTCAGGGGCACAGCACTGGCCTGGCAAGTGCAAGGTCATGAGTTCAATTCCTGACAACAGAAAAAAAATAAAAAGAATAAAAAAAAAACAAATACACCTTATACCCCCACTGACCCTCCTCATCAGGCCCTACCTCCAGACATAGGAGGGTTTGTTGGTAAAATTTTAGATCTAGACCACAACAGCAAACAAAGAGCTCCAAGTGCCAGCTACCAGGTCTGAAGAATCAGAAGGTAGTTCCCAGTCTGCAGGAAGAGAGGAATGCTTGGCAATCAAGCCTGAGTGCCACCAGAAACAGAGACGCCCACAATCTGGGACACATGCCTTGGACTCTGATGGAAAGAAAAGCTTGTTTTTATTCAAGCAAGCTTTTGGAGGGTCTGCTGTGCATGTAACTTAGCCCCCAACTCTAAATCAATCACCATTTCATTGCTAACAGGGAAAACTTAGCAAACTCACAACCCCCACATCTGTGCCACAGAGCAGGAGGTAGGTAAAGTAGGTGTGGGATTTCAAGCTCAGGCGCCCAAAGCTCAGGCCGGGAGACATAGAAGAAAAGGGTGCCCTCGTGATCAATCCCTGCATGTACTAGATTAAAACTAAAGTCTGAGTTCTGGGAAGAAGGCAACAGCATGACAAAATAGATTAAAAGTCTTAACCCCACGTAAAAAGAGAGTAGGTAGGAAG
Source organism: Chinchilla lanigera (assembly GCF_000276665.1). Taxonomy (NCBI): domain Eukaryota; kingdom Metazoa; phylum Chordata; class Mammalia; order Rodentia; family Chinchillidae; genus Chinchilla; species Chinchilla lanigera. Next base: position 11,055,813 of record NW_004955429.1, on the reverse strand, counting down.
CAAACGAAATTTCAAGAACACAATTTACCACAAAACTAAGTGATAAAATATTCCCTCAAACTCCAAAATACAAGCAAGTGGGGACAAGCCACCAACATGAATACCAACATGATATTAGCACCTGTGGGGTAAAAGAAAAAACAGAGGCATCTAACAATCCTGAGAAGTGAGAAACTCTCACAGCCAACCATTAGAATACACAGCAGACCAAGTTAAGAAGAGCAGCAGAAGTCAGATCAGGAGAGGCTGGTCTCACCCAAAAGTGGGGGCTGCTGGTAGGATCTGATGGGACAGAATAAACTGAGGCCCTGTGACCCGGAAGCAGACCATGGAGGGCTCCCTTCCACGACCGGGTCAAAACTGAGCAGGACAGAAATGACAGGGATCCAGGCCAGAGACAGTCCCAATAAAAGCTGGGGAGAGTGAGCCAGGTCATCTGAAAGCAAGCAACTGTGTGTGTGTGTGTGTGTGTGTGTGTGTGTGTGTGTGTGTCTGTGTGTGTATTCTACATGAAAACCACAAAACAGCCCTGTGAAATAAGAAAAGCCATGCAGAATCAAGCCTCCCTCTCAAAGTTTAGGAAGCTCAGTTTTACATTAAATAACAGTAATAAGCAACCTAGCAGTATTTATTACAGGGAAAAAGAAAATAATAACATCTTTATTAACAAGGAAAGCCCATTACCAAAAATGGCTTCCCCAGAAACTGATCAACCCTGTCACCAACTATTTGGAAACAATGTAAAAAGGCATTAATACCTGACAGAATACAACAACTAACAGCAGAACTAGTAAAGCTCAGAAGTGAAGATGAAACACATGAAATAATTAGAAATACAATAAAATAAACATGATTTTCAGAAATAAAGTTTAAGTACAATGGACTAGCCAAGAAAAAATAAACACAACACGTTAGGCCTTGCAAGAAATAGGTGATTTCTTCAAAAATAAAATGAATTGACAACACTAAAAGAATTTGTGAGCAAGTAATAAATATCAAACATAGGCAAAAAGACCAAATACACTGAAAAACCCTGGGGAAGGAAATAAAAGGGAAAAGAAGATATACTAAAAAGCATTGTAGAAACTTTCCTGTAATAAAAAAACATTAGAACTATTTAAACTGTGTATTACGTACCTCGGAAATGATACATCCAGAATGATCTATATGCTAACCAAGATAATCCAGTGAAACTACAGAAAATAAAATTAGAAGAAAAGACTTCTAGACAATATAGTATTTTATGCCATAAGAAATAAAAGAGCACAATTAATACTCCAGGAGAGAAACTCTGAGACTTTATATCCGGTAAATTGACTTTGATGTAAAAAGGGCACAAATTTTAATGCATCATCCACAGACAAGCCCAGGAATATTATTCTTTTGATGCCTGTCTAATAAGACTAGGAACTTCAGACAATCAAAATAACTAGACATTGCCCTAAGGACTGATGAACATAAAATATATAGGTACCTATGAAAGACCACAGGATGGATAACATAGGGACAGAATAGTAAGAAATGACTATATGTGCTGAGAATTCAAGAACATTTCAACTATAACAAAATGGAAAGCCATATGTGAAGAGCCCAAACAGGGTCAGAGATGTATCTGATTCCTGTTTTGGCAAGAAAGGGAAACCTGCTCAAGAACTTAGAAGCTGTCAGTACCATCCTCACAACAAGAAAAAAACTGATCAGACAGAAAATCAACAACTCTTCATAGATTAATCAGAGAACTGAGGTCACAGATCAAACTGTGACTAGCCTGTCTCTGACCCCAGCTGCCGGGGTCCTTGATGTTTTCATCATTTTTGCCTCCAATAACCCCAACTGGTTCTCAAGAGTATAAAAATTAGACGGGAAGAAAAAAAATCCATGAGCCATTCATGATGATCATAATGATATCATTTTAATCTGGAGTCCAGAGACTGATCCTCAAATGCTTCCCCGCAAAACACAAAGAAGCTTCTTAGGGAATGAATGAGTCTGGATCTGAGGCAGGAATGTACAGAAACATCTAGAACACCTTGTTACCCCAGAGTGCAAGAAAGCAATTCAACACCGCGGTCCCGTCTGAAGGATTGAAGACCCGACTAGAAGAGGATCCAAAATGAACAAGTTGAGCCTGACCAAGGGTAAGAACTGCAAGACCATGGTGAGTAAGTATACAAAATCAAATTTTTAAATGCAAAAATTCTGATACCTGTTTCCACATTATGAGCTTCTTATTCAATAAGTTAGAGCGCAGGTGGCGAGCCCATGGCACGCACGCTGCAATGGGCTGTTTATGTCACTGAAAGCTCTGACCAGCCCTGTCACCAACTACTTGGAGAGAAAGTAAAAGGGCATTAGTATATGACAGGACACAACAACAAACAGCAGAACTAGTACCGGTTCACCGTCACTGAGTGTTATGGTTTGTGTCTGGATGCTCCCCTAAAGCCTCATGCAGTCATGGGACGGGCCTCTAGAGTTTGAGACTGATTCATGGTCTAGCGCTGGGATTATGGGTGTGAGAGCTACACCCACCCTGGGGCAGAGAGCCTGCATACAATATAAGGGAGGAAAAGAGGCTTGCTCTCTGTTTGTTCCCACAAACATGAGGCCGAACAAGAGGACCCCGACTCAGGAGAAAGTGCTCTCTCTCTCTGTCCCTGTCTCTCTGCCTTCCTCCTTTCCATCCTTTTTCAAAGGTCAAGACAAACCAGCCAAATTAATCCATGATTCCCAAGTCAGGACAGCAGTCATCCTTGAGAGGACAGTGCCTGGGAAGAGCAGGGGGGCCTTTAGGTGCCGATAATGTTGTTTCTGTTTGAAAATTTGTCAACGTATGCTATTCTATAGCACTTATCTTCTTAAGGACTTCCACAGAGTTTTTTGTAAGTTGATCTTTTTAAAAGTACATGTAGGTGTCTAGGAAGAAGGCGGTTCTGTGTCCCCAGAAGGAGCACAGGAAGGCTCACATACATGCCTGAATGCACTTCAGAGGGGTACAGAAGTGCGCGCTTCGGCAGCACAGGTGCAGAAGTGCTACGGAAGCAGCAGCCCAGCCACGGCAGGTTGCCAGTGAGCGCTAACTGGGGCGCCCGCTCAATGCACCGTTCACCTTGGTCCCCTCCTCAGGGCTCAGGCAGGTCCTGCCAGGAACACGCAGGGAAATGAGTAAGGAAGACAACACGGGTTACACAGAGTTCCCTGCGGTCTGGTGACCCTGCCACTCGTCACCTGGGTGACATGGAGTGAGTCACTTACGCTCTCTAAATCTGTGGCCTCAGCTATTAGCTGGAGGATCATCACAATAATGACCATGAGGCTCAAAGCAGTAACCCACACAGAGAGCTTCGCACAGTGGTAAAAGGTAAATACATATGTGTGTTAGTGCACTCTGCCTATATATGGTTGATATTTTAATTGTATTATCTATTCGCCTAGCAAAAAGTGCACAACTTAATACTATATATATATAATTTAATAAGTGTTTCTGACATGGACTGAACGTTTAAAACTTTACAGCTGAGAAATAACAACAACAAAAAATAAGTTACACAGGAAAATTCGCAAAGGCCCCATTTATATCTTGAAGTTGTGAACCATGTTACTGCTCTCTGGTCTCTACTATGTCCTGAAAAACCGGGAAGACGAATATATATTCCTTCTGAAAAACGTCCTGGTCTGATGATGCGTGTCTTTCACTGGGTCCAGTTTTCCCTTCTAATTATAAACTACTCTGAGTTCAAAGGCATAGGAAAGAGAGACGCAGAGAAATGCATGAAATACAAAGAATCTTTAACGAGAATGAGTCAACTAGAACTAAAGTCGCTGTTTCATGTGACTCAGGTTTATTCTGCCTAAACAGGAGTCAATCCCCCAATACAACCCTTTCCAGCACCAGAGTTCATAGAATATTTTAAGCCAATGTTCTGAGTTTGAAGAGTGAAGGAAATGAATATACCATGTAAAAAGATCTCACGTCTAATTATCAAATTCTATTAAGATTAGTAACTAGTAGTTTTTCAGGAACTACAAAGGAAGGGGAAGTTTCCAGCTAATATTGCTCAGATGGAGACGAAGTTGTTTGTTATTTTTTTACACACGAAGCTCAACAGCAGTCCTGCAAACCCAGGTTTCCCAGTCAGCAGGCGAGCCCGGTGACATATTTTATTTGCCTGGCACAGTATTTCAAAGCATTCTGAGACTGAATGCCTTGGGATAAGCGAGCCCTGGGAATCTCCCCTTAGCATCCAAGAGAGCGCGCAGCCCTCACTGGTCCTGCAGGGCTGGGAAACAACACAGCGGAGTGCGAGACGGGGAGAGGGCGTGGACACCCACTGGGCTGCGCGATGCCTGGCTCCGTGCAGAGTTCCAACAGCCTTCTGCTCTCTCCGCTGTGAACCGCTGACACGGGTCACCACCGTGACAGGCGCTCCTTCTGCGGAGGAGTCCGGACTCCGACGCGGAGGGCAGAGGGCTGATCATGTGAGGACACCGGCAGCAGAAGCCCTCTGCAAGCCCAGGAGAGACACCTCAGGAGAAGCCAACCCTGCTGGCACCTAGAAATCAACTCTGGTGTTCCCGTTGTATTTCCTTAGGGCCGTGCTAGGAAATAAAGTAGATAATGTTATAGGATCACTGTCCTCTTTAGCTTTACCAACACTTCCAATCTAGAATACTGTTTTCCAGGATAAAGCAGGAAGAGGTGAGGTGGGTGAAGGAGGAAGTGATTCCTGAGAACCCCTCCAGCCAAACACAGCAGCTCAACACTGACCCCTAGTGGCCAGGCCACTGATCTGAAGGGATGACTCCTCAGTCACATTTTTTGCTATCTTTTGCTTTGAAAAATAAAAAAATAAACCAACATGCACAAACTTGCTAGTAAAAGAAACAAGAGGCCCATATGAGACATAAAACAACCCTCTCAGCCATGCTTGGGGAAGCCTTCCTGTAATACCAGCATTCTGGGAGGCTGAGGCAGGAGGACGGGATGGACAGCAAATTCAAGCTCGGTGACTTTGTGATATCCTGTCTCAAAAAAAATTTTTTTAAAGGCTGAGGATGTAGCTCAGTGTGAAGGCCCTGGGTTCAATGTCAGTACTGGAAAAATAAAAGAAAACCATCATCTCTAGCTTTGGTTTTGTAACAGTGGATCTCATGTACCTAGATGGACCTGTCAACTCGGTTCATGCAAATTTATGAAAAGAAACACAAGGTATGATCTACAATTGATTTCCATGCCGACTCCATCATGGATTCTCACAATTCGGAGCCAGTAATCATGGCAGAGCAGCTGTCACAGTTTCTAATGGTGAAAATTTTAGTACTTGATCCCCAACTAACCACTTTCCAGCCAGGTATGGTGGGGCACGCCTGTAATCCCAGCCCTTGAGAGACTGAGGCACGAGGATCACTCTGAGTTCAACACCAGCCTAAACTACATACTAAGACCCGTCTCAAAAAAAAGCAAAAATAAATTCCCAGTTCCCTTAACATACCAAATATTAATCTATCACTATATGAAAATTGAACAGAAAGGAGGTCCCCAAAATACTTGGCTTTGATAGTGTCCATCACAAATATATACTCAGGGGCTGGGGATTTAGCTCAGCGGCAAAAGCGCCTGCCTGGCAAGCGCAAGGTCATGAGTTCGGTTCCCGGTACCGGAGAAAAACCAAAAATAAATAAATAAATAAATAAATAAAATAAAAATACAAATATATACTCAATAGGTACATGCTACACGACATCCAGTGTTCTAACTAATAGTTTAAAAAGCACCAACAGTCTTCAGTGTGTTTCTGCCACCCCAGCAGGGTCTCAGCTCCAAGCAGGTCACAACCCCACTCCTGTGCCCTAGTCTATGCCCACTGCTCCCCCCACGCCTCCCTCCCTGTGCTGCCAGGGGCTCTGCACTTGCCAGTGTGAGGCTTCACTTTCTCCCCTGCACCTTCCTTCTTTCCAAGAAACCAAGAGATATGATCTTCATCTTTTACACAATTACAAAAAGAACAGTTTTATAAAATAATGATAGCAAATACGAGTACTAAGATGTACCAGACGTGATACTGAGCACTTTACAGACCCTATGACGCAGGTACTCATATGGATGAGGAACTAGAGGCACAGAAACGTTAAGTGACTTGCCCAAGGTCACACAGCTAGTAACAAACAAAAAATTTACTTACCAAAAAAATAGGTCTTGGCTGACTGGAGTTGAAATGTCAAATGATTTAAAAAATGGAAAATGTCATTATTAGTTCAATTACACTTAAAGGGTCCTAAGTTTTATCTTTCCCATCTTGACACATTTTCAAAAATCAAACTAGAACATGTGACAGATCTGATCTTTCTCCTCCGTCTCTGGGAGTTGTAAAGTGCTTTCCCTTTGGAAAGTTAGTGAGAATCCAGCAGAGAGGGAGCAGGATTCTCGTTCCTTCTCCTATGCAATGCTTTCTGCTGCAGTGAACCTAAATTTCTGGACTAAAAACAGTTAACATTTCTCCTTCAAGAAACTTTTCCTGAGCACAAGACCGAGGACAGCCTGGCTCAATGGATGGTAGATTAAAACACAGGACACCTCCCCTTACCAGGCGAGGTGGGGCTGGCGGAGCCCGAGGAGAGGCAGGCCATTCATTCTTTCAACAAGCACTGACTGACAAGAGGGTGGGCCAGATGGAGAGAGAAAAGTTCTCAAAGGGCTTCCCCGGCCAAACCCTGCAGGCTTCATGACACACAGGCAGGCAAAGGCACACAATTTGGCGGGGCAGTTAATGGCCGTAAGCTAAAAAACCGCGCGTTCTTTCCAGCTTCTTTTATTTTGACCCCAAAGACAGCCCACAATGACCACGTGCTTTCCTAATGGAGGAATACTTCTATTGACAGAGGTTTTGAAATAGTATCCGCTGGGAACTCCTGATTCTGCTTGCTGATTCTTTTCCTCGGTCCTTTAGTTAAACCGTGCCCTCCCTTGGTAGAAGATTCTGTTTATTCATTTATATAGTTGTGAAATCGAACCCAGACCTCCTGCATGCTAGGGACACGCTCTACCACTGAGCTACATCTGCGCCCCTCTTAATGCTGCTATTGTTGTTTTTGAAGCGGGGTCTGGCAAAGTTGTCCAGGCTGGCCTCGAACTTGCAGTCTTCCTGAGTAGCTGAGATTACAGCTGTGCATCAGAAGAAAAAGCAGCTGATAAAAGACTTGAGCAAGGGTTGGGGATTTAGCTCAGTGGCATAAGCGCCTGCCTGGCAAACGCAAGGTTGTGAGTTCGATCCCCAGTACCACAAAAAAAAAAAAAAAAATTTAGGGGCTGGGGATTTAGCTCAGCGGCAAAAGCGCCTGCCTGGCAAGCGCAAGGTAGTGAGTTCGGTTCCCGGGCGCAGACCCCACCGCGCAGGCGCCCTGCCCCGGGCTGCCCCGCAGCTGGTGCCCGGGAAGGCAGACAGCAGGCGCCCGGGAAGCGCGGAGATGCGCACGGCCCTCCCGCCGGCCGACGCTACGCGGTGCAGAACCGCCATGCCACAAAGAAGCACCGACACCAACAGGCCCGCCCGGAGACGTGCGTGAACCATCCCGACCTGGAGAAACCCCTGGGAAAACATGCCACACGGCGGGTCACTCTTGGCCCTGCCCTTGAGAGCCAGAACGGTCCGGAGTCAGCGGAGGAGCAGCTGCTGAACAAGGACTCGGAGAGCACGGGAGTGCCCACGCCAGACGACTGAGAGGTCGAGCTGACTGGGGATGCGAGAGCCATTCGGGAGCTGGAAACCAGGAGCACCTTGCGCAATACCTGGGGAGAACCCCCTGGAGGCCATTCTCCCCCTGACCGTGCAGGCTGCGGTGGAGGGGCGAGTGGAGCTCCAGCACCGAGACTTCATGCATTACATGGGTGCCCAGTATTCAGATCCTGTAGAACCGCCTTCATGGAGAAGGAGCCCCGCCAAATCATGACTATAGAGGAAAAAGTGGACGGCCCGTGGCTGGACACTGGCACTAGTCTCTCCGTCCTTCTTTTCAGCCCTGGCCTTCCTTCCTGCCCGTCACACCTCAGTGAGGGGAGTCACTGATGAGGTAACCCGCTATTTTTCGCAACCCTTGGGCTATAACTACTTGTTGGATCTTCCTTACCTATCTTTGTTTTCCTGAGAAGCCACTTTGAGGATGCCAACATGTATTGCAGCACTGATGATTTCCTACCAATCTGTCCATAGCTCTGTAATGTTTGTATTGTTCCTATGCTATTCCATAAACGGATGTATGTTTGTTACTATGTGTTTGCAACAACCATTGAGAATAGTCAATGATTATTTGATTGATCACTCATGTATAGCTCTATTTGTTTTCCCTAGAGACCACTCTGGAGAAAGCAGGGTATAGTGCAACAACCAGTGATAATTTCCTGCCATTTCTGTCTGTAACTCACTATTATTTGTCTGTTTGTTTTCCTGAGAAACTATCTTGAAGATACCAATAGGTAAAATAACAACCATTGATAATGTCCTACCACTCTGTCTGTAATTCGGTGTATCCCCCTACTGCTTTGTTGTTCTTCTTTTACTCTTTAAAATAAAAAATAATAATAATAAAAGTAACTTTATAATTCAATTCCTAGTACAAAAAAAAGTAACTTTATCATTTATGAGAAGAGAGTTGCTGTTTGGAGAGTTTCCAGGGTAAAATCTGTTTAATAAAAAGAACAAAGAGGTCAGCATTACTCTTAAAAACTTTAAGGAAGAATGTGTGTGCAAAGTATGTGCAAGGTAGAAAAAAATGTTTAAAAATAGAGAATTAGAAGTATCAAAATAACAGCTAGCTAATCAAGTAGAACCCTTGGCAAAAATGCCAGACATTCCAAGTTCTAATAAACAACACACACAAAAAAAAAAACGCCAACAGATGACACAACTGATTTACCCAGCCTAAGTAAGCAAGTTAAAATCTTGGTTCAGGCAACTGCTGAAGCTGGAACTGCGTACATCTAGGCTCTGGGCCTGCACGGATATTCATATTAATAGTTACTGTGTAAGGCACAGTTACTGAATTTAACACTAAGCCAGTTGTACTGGTTGATACATTATGGCAACTTGAAGAGTTTAGAAGTTTAAGGAAGTTACTCAGCATGGGGCCAGGGTCCCCACTTTGTAAACATTCTGAGCTTGTGCAAGAGGAGGGCTTGGATATGGTGTGGGTGTAAAGGACCCACCCTAGGGTGGAGAGCAGCAGACAATTTAAGGGAGGAAAAGAGGCTTGCTCCCCCCCTTTACTCTTGCTGCTTTTCCTCTCTTCTGCCCCCTTGAACGGTTGCCCTTGTGCCACACCACCCTGCCTTGGAGCCAACTGATTAAGGACTGAAACCTCCACAAACTGTGAGCTAAATAAACCTTTCCTTCCTTAATTTTGGCAATGGGGTACTCTGTCTCAGCAAGGAGAGAAAGGTAACTAAGACACCAGTCCTCCCAAGTGCTACTTAGTTACCATTTGACAAAAGGAACCTGGAGCTCAGCAAGGCTAAGTAACTTCTCTAAAGTTACACAGTAGCAAGCAGCAGAACTTGAACCCAGCCTCTCCCAGCCCAAGCCTGGCTCCCAGGCTTCTCAACATAGGATCTGACCATCCTTGCCATCTGAGTGGGCAGGCAAGAAACTGCACTTGGACATCCGCCACCGGACTAGGAAGTTTTCCCCCTTGAAAAAGTATTTGGTAGCAAATTCCACAAAACGCCTATAAAAGTTAACTTGCTCTCTCTGAGACTCTGTTCTTCCAAGCATTTTATATGCCTCAAAGAAATACAACACAAAAAAGAAAGAAAAAAAATATCAAAAAGCCAGGCGTGGTGGCGCACCCCTATAATCCCAGCACTCAGGAGGCTGAGACAGGAGGATCGTCGCGAGTTCGAGACCAGCCTGGGCTACAAAGTGAGCTCAAGGCCAGCCTGAACTGCATAGTGAGACCCTGTCTCAAAAAGACAAAAAATAAAGAAAGGAAAAAAAGAAATACAAAACCTCCATCCTTACGCAAAGTTGTGTAAGTAAAGGAAGACACTCATGTAACCATGCCGGGTACTTTATTACATGGAAATACTGAGCACTGTGTGCATGGCTGATGAGTGAGCTGCAGATGAGGCTTGTGCAGAAGAACTCAGGACTCTGTACCCGAGGACTGCACAGGTCCAGGAATAAGCAGAGGGCAGCCTGTCCTGGGGCGACCACAGAAACCTGAGGGGTGGGATCTCCAAGCGCCCTTCCACCAAACTTCCCAACATGTTCTCTTCCTCAGCAACCGAAGAATGATCTTGCTTTTTCTCCACCCAATGTTGTACCGGAAACATTTTTCTCAGGAAGCAAACAGCTATCTTTGTCCTAAGAGCCACGGCTTCCGCGAGATAATGAAGCTGAAGTGAAACAGCTAAGCCACGGTTTCCACTTGTAAATATTACATGGAGGCTCTTCTAAAGCAGAGGCGCCTAACGCTGCTGTGCTAAGAGAAACTCTCTCTTCGGCCCTGTGAGAAAAAGGCTGCTGTAAGAGAGAAAAATAGGGGGCCAGGGTACAGCTGTGCCGCTTCCTCAGTACCCTCTTCTGCCTCTAGCAGCAGTGCCCAAGTAAAACTCACGATCACTGCTGGGGAGGGGCTGCGTGGAGCCCATCCAGATCCTCAGCTGCCCAGCCAGCACCAGACTTCTGCTCTGAGCAACAACCCATCTTTAACGCAAGCGACCAGCATACAAGAGCAAGACTGAGGTGTTCATTAATATAAGGTTAAGCACACTGATCAAATCACGGCCACCAAACGCAAGCCATCTACAGCTCTTCATCTCGGCTCCTTTTGCCAAGATACACCAATAGCATCAACCGCGAATGTGCCCCGGGCACAAAGCAGGAATTCACAGTCAACTCAATCTCCCCATGCCTGCCAAGCTACTCATCCTCTTTCGGGGTCACTTGCACACCTCTTCTCTGCTGTCACACCCTGGACTGCATCTCACAAACCTGTAAGCCTCGTCCATTCGTCTTCATTCACCAAACAGCTGGGAGCCCCTGCTGTGCTTCAGGAAGTGGTAGTGACTATAAGGGGCACACCGCACAGGCTTAGCCCCCCATCTCCGGGCGGGGAGCAGAGGAAAGAGACGCATGTCCAACTTCAGAGGAGGGAGTGACTGGTCAGCTGGGCACAGAGAAGGCTTCTTCTTTGCTGGGACACCTCAGTAGACCACTGACAGAAGCAAAAGGACTTCAGGTGCAAAGCGTGGGGGGAGGGAAGGTGCAGGATGCTCTGGCTCAGGTGGCTGAGGTTCAGTGTAGCTGAGCACGCGGGAAGGACAAGGCTGTGACACACTCAGCTGGACCTCGCCCCCCACGCTGAGGAGCCTGCGGCACGGCTGTTAGTGAAGGGCAACTAGACATGTCTCCAGGAGAAGACCCGACCGTAAGTCATATTCAGCCTGAAGAACTGCTTAACTTCACTTATAAAGGATTTTTCGAATATTGGAATTAGTTGTTAATATTTAAAAAGGAAGACAGTGGCTATCACAATCTGCATTTTTGGCTTCTTAAAAAAAAGAAAATCTGGCAACGCATGGCGACAGCTGTTTGGGTTTGAGTAGCTCGGGCTGCAGCTGCCCCATCTGGATCGACGCATATGATGGAGTTCATGTCCAATACCACCTGCAGCGATTTGAGCCTGCGATTCCTGATTTTAAAGAAGACAGTAACATAACACCATAGGTGCTGCCAGAGAACAGCACCGGAGGGCATAAAGTGATTAAACTGACCCCTTAGAGCGGAGACAACACAGCAAGTTAGGACGCTATCACTACAGCACAAGAAAAAGTTAACAAAACTCGAATTAAATTAGAATAAAGACCCAGAACGAGGTAAGAAGTCAAGAAATGTTTGTAATACTCCAGGCACAAGAACTCTTACTCATCGTGTAACTTCTGTGTTAGGAAAACGACGAGGACGAGCCGCCCACAGAGGTCCAGCAACTGGATCCACGCCATAGATCCAGAGTCAGTGTGGTTCTGATCGCAAACTTTCCGCGCCAGGCACCAGACAGGTGATGTTTACAAGCACAGCGTGCGGTGGAAAGCGTTCCCCGCTCTCCGTGAGGACCCGCGGCTCCTGGGCAAACCCACAAACCCTCCCAGCTCCCGGGGCAGGCGGGGACCCTCGGGCACTCACACAGGCCGTTGACATCCAGCATGTTGGAAATGCCGCGGTCACTCATGTCCACTTCCGGCTGGTTCTTCTCCCGGCTCTCCTCCACCAACTTTTTCAGAGACTTGGACATGTTCTGCACCAAACGACAACACAGCACATGGGCGATGACAAGACAGACAGGGGGACATAGGGTTAAGACCCCTCCGGCGGCCACGCCCCAGTTCTGGCCAGGCGGGATGGTGGGCAGAGCAGTGGGAAGGGGGTAGGAAGGGTCCAGCCCGGTCTCGGCCGGGCAGAGAAGCAAATCTGGTGCAGTGGCACCCACTCACCCAGCAGGGCACCCAGGGAACTCCCGCAAGACGCGCGCGGCGGGCAGAGATGCGCTCCCTCGCTGCAAGCCCTTCGGGTACACGGAACACGCCCTGTCCCGCCGCTCCGCGCAGGCGCACACCCGGCCGCCCCCGGGCCACGCCCCGCCCGCACGCGACACTTCCCAAATTAGGAGAACAGTTTATTAAACTTGGCTTCAGGGAGAGGCTCCGCCTATAGAAGAATGTGAACCCCGAGGCCAGCCAACCACGTCCTTTATTTGCCTCCGAGACTCCGCCCCCAAGTCGAGATTAGTTCCTCTCTTCCGGGTTTGAGATGCCAATTAGCAGCACAGAAAGGCGAGCTCTAGGATTGGCGCATGCTCAGTTAGTCGATGGAAGGTCGAAGTAATGAGGGCGGAAGTGGGGGGTTTGGTGTGTCTTGAGCCGGAAGAAGGTCATAGCTGAGGGTGGGTCCTGGAAAATTTCACTCAAAGTGAGTGGGTCTCCGGGCTCAGCTTCTTTAACTGCAGCTCTGCTTACCAGAGGTCGCTACTGTTAGGTAGCTAATTGTTTTCTGCAATTTTACCTTTATCAGTCCTTCCCCTGGAAGGAACGCTATAGAATGAGCTACTGGAATCCACAACTCAGTCGTGTTCTGTGTATCCGTAGGTTGCAGCTCAAAATCGTATTTTTGAAAACTCCGTAAGTTTGTCCGAAGCTGCTGGCTTTTTTGCACCAGATCTTTGGTCTTGAGCACATGGAGTGCCCCCTACTCAGGGTTAGAAGCTACAAGTAAAACCCAAACCACTTTAAAAGCCATAGTTGACTTTGACATCTGTGAAACATATTATGGATCCCAGAAAGCTCCAATTTCCTTTTCAAAAGGCAATCAAATTTTGAATTCTGACAAAACTGGGTGCTGCCTTGGTATTTCCTCAGTCGGTTCCACTCATGTCACCCACTAATACGAATTCAGTCCTCTCAACTGAAACTTGTGCCTAGAGACAATTACATACCATGAAATAGAGGTGATAGGTAGGTATGTAGACAGATGATAGATAGATAGATAGATAGATAGATAGATAGATAGATAGATAGATAGATAGACAGACATAGAAAGACAGTCCTTCTTTTGGTATCAACAAGATAGATGGAAGGAGAGGTAGGTTGACTCACAGACAAACACAGAGACGCACACATTCGCAGGCTCTGAACCAGCTGGATGAAAGAAAGATCTGTACCTTTGAATGTGAAAAGTGAGATTTCTTGTTTAAGGAACATTCCAAATAAAAATATCATGCTTACATTAGTCTTCTTTACTCCGCAACAGTTCCTCAGCCCTCTTAATCCTTGAACTAGATATTATCTATGAATACAAGCCAGATATTTTGCAGAATGTTCTTCGAAGTAGGTTTATCTAAGGTTTCCTTGTGTTTAGATTTAGGTTATGAAATTTGGAAAAATACTACTAAAACAATAGGCCTTTTTCCATATACCAAGAGATGACATTGTTTTCTCCTGAGATTGGTGAGGTGAGCTCTGATCTCTTAATTAAGGAGGTGTCTGGCAGGTTTTCTCACCATAAAGTTGATATTTTTTCCTTCATAATTAAAAGTAATGTGTGGAGGAGATGCTATAGGATTACGTAAAAATTCCTTTCTCATCTTTTTAAATTAATATTAGCACTCATTTATGATTTTCTAATTTCATCTCTACTTAACAGTTGACATTCTATTATATATTCATTTCTTGAATCATTAGCTCCTTAAAAGCAAAAATGCTTTTTGAAAAGTTGATAATTTGTCTTATTCTGTCCATTTCTGATAGTGATTCCTTTCAACGAAGGTTGAAAGCACTGGCACCTTGTGAATGTTGTGGAACTGTTACAAAAAAATACCAGAGGTTGAGTGGCCAAAACAATAGAAATTTGATTCCTCAAAGTTCTGGGAGCTGAAAGTCCAAGGTCAAATGCCAGCAGGTCTGATTTCTTCTGAGGACTCTCCTTGATATGGAGACAGCCGCTACTCTAGATCCTCACAGGCTTTTTCCCTGTGTAAGTGATGTTGCTTCCTCTTTTTACAAGGGCACCAATTCTGTTGGATTAGGGCCCCACTCTTCTGTCTTAACTAGTGCCCTGCTTTTATTTCATGAATGATCTCTCTTCCAAATCTCTCTGACAGTAATGGTTTTTATGCCTCCTTTCTGTTTGCTACGCTACTTTCTTCAAGGGTCCCTTCTCATACGTGTTTATTTAGTTCTCTTCCACTGTATGCTCCTAGGATTCTTCCGGTTATCTTGGCTGGCCTATTATGTTTGAGCTGAAGACCTGAACTGATTGTTCTGGATAATTGGAGTGGATTCTTCCATTCTTGTTTACGTGTATTTGTTTCTCTCTGGGGTCAGCATTTGGCTTCCTTGGGCTGTTTGCTGTTTTTTGGAGGACAGAACACAGTTTTATGTGGGATATGGTGATTGTGGTGCCTGCTAACGCAGTTCCATTCCTTCCCACCCACCTTCCCATCCTGCACCTGCCAGTCCCACACACAGACAGCACCTGGAACAGCAATTCCCAGCCCTGCTGCCTTTCTCTCTGGAAGTTATTCTAGGCAGCAATTTCTTTCTGTTTTATTTATAAGTGAGCTCTCCTTCAGTTCCTGAATGTTATAGAAAGTTGTCTTCACTTCTGTCTGAAATAGGAAAAATCAAACTGCTTTTGCTGCACACACACTCAGTACCCAGCACTTCCGATACCATATGTGTGTGCGGTTTTCCTCACATGCCGAGCAATCCAGCGGACACCAGCTTCCTGTCCTACAGTGGATCTCACTTCTGACGCTATCCGCCTGCAGATCCCATGGGAAAAATCAGATCCATGGGAAAGAGCTCAGTCCCACAAGACTACCCATACTTTATTCCAGTCAAGAGTAGGTAGTGGGTGGTCACCTGTGCTTCTGATGACCTGAAATAATTGGAGCTCTAGTGACCTCTTTCTCTAGTTCAGGTAATTTGCTAGGATGCTTCATGGAACTCAGAGAAACTCATTTGTCGGTTTATTATTCATAAAAGATATAATGAAGGGCACACAAACAGCTAGATGAAGAGGTGTACAGGACAAAGTTCGGGAGTCCTGAGTGCAGGCTAGAGTTGGGGTGTATCACCCCCGCATGTGGATGTGTTCACCGCAAGGAAGTGCTCTGAACCTCGCACTTCAGGGATTTTTATGGCCTCATCAACAGGCATGACCCTAAATTAGGCATTCTCACTGAACGTTCAGGCCCCTCCTCTTGCTAGAGGATGAGGGTGGGATTGAGCATTCCAAGCTTCTTCTCCACATAGCTTGGTCTTTTTGATGACCAGTCTCCATCCAGGAATCCACCAACAGTCACTTCATTAGAACTAAAGGTGCTCTTATCACCTAGGAAGTT
Source organism: Chinchilla lanigera (assembly GCF_000276665.1). Lineage (NCBI taxonomy): Eukaryota > Metazoa > Chordata > Mammalia > Rodentia > Chinchillidae > Chinchilla > Chinchilla lanigera. Next base: position 11,039,922 of record NW_004955429.1, on the reverse strand, counting down.
AGCTCTGTGTTAGGACCTGAAGTCAAAGACCAAATATCAGAACATGTAGCTAGCACCTCAGCACTCAGAAAATCGCAGGAGTTTTAGGAGCTAGGAAGGCAGGACAGACACAAATATATTTCTTCTTATGCCATAATCTCTCAACTCCCTGGTGACCCTCTTATTTTCCATGTTTCCAGTATAATTTTCTTTTATTAATATAGCTTTGGAATACATAATAGTAGCAGACAAACACATGCATATATAAGGATATGAATGTATGATATATATAAGAAATTATATGTAATTGCTCATCTTGAATATAATTCTTAGATAAATGTGTCCCAAAGTTCCAAATCTGAATACCCATGGAGAGCAGGGCCAGCTTCCTGGGGGGGTGACCTCTCCTATTCCACAGATTTCTAGGCATCAGTGGACACCACACTTGGTTTAATCCATTGCTGTTACCATTTTGAAGTGTTTAAGAATTTCTGACAGAATTTCTCCTCACTATAAATTACAAATGTTTGCCGATTTCCAAAGGGTTCTCAAATTCAAAACACTCTTGGGAATTTTCAAATGAATTAGCTAGTTAAAATGAAATGAATTAGCTAGTTAAAAATATCTTCTGGCTTCTACTTGGATATTTTTCTAAAATTAGCAGAATTGTGATTGGTAGTAGAAATGTAAATTTTCTGATCCTTTTCACCAATAATTCAAAATACAAGACAACAGATCTTCCACTTTTCCAGAAATCTACCCATAGGAAAGAATTCAAAACGCATTGTGTAAAGCTGGGGGAGACTAGGTGAAAGGGACACATAAACTTTCCATATGCAGGACCTTTCAGCTTTCTGTGAACCTATGTTATTTCACAATAAAATGATTTTTAAATTAAGCAAAAAGTATTTGCCAAATGTTCGTCTGTTACAGTAGTAGGTTGAGAATGAAGGAAATATGTGAACAGAGGAAGTTGTTAAGTGAAATACATATAAGTTATATACTGTATGATTTTAAAGTATAATTAACAATACTGGAAACATGAAAAAATTAATTTAATGTAATAAATGTAATATGTGTTACATTTATGCAGTAACATTCCAATGGTGTGAATAATGATGTTATGCACTGGCATAGAGAAAAGAAGAAAATGCAGAGGAAAATTTGAACAAAGGCATTATGATATAATTAAAGTTTATATTTTTCTTTGACAAAATGTAAGGAATACACTGCTTTTTGGGGTGGGGGAGGCAAGCTCCACAATATATAATATTAAATTTCAGGAGTAAACATCTTTAGTTATTAGGCTCAGTAACTCATTTGGAAAATAAATGGATCTCTGAGGATTTGGGGAACTCATGCAGGCTGCTGCTTAATGTTGATTTCGGATGTCTTCTCCCCCACAGCAGTCTTCCTTCCTTCTTGGCATCACGGCTTAGTCCCACCCCTCTGTAGCTGCAAGCCACTTACCTGCAGTGGTCACTGGGCTGCCCTTGAGCCGTCCCTGTCATGAGGAACCCAGCCTACTTCTGAGCTGCCTACACCTAGAAAAAGATGGGCAACCGAGCAGGATCATAGTGACAGTTTATCAGTTGAGAGGGAATCCATTCCATGTTTCACAATTATGGGAGCACTCAAGAGCCATGTCCTCAAAGGACACACAGTTTAATAAGGGGAGATGAAACATACACAGCTAAGTTGATCAAGAAACAGTGGGCTGGGGGTGCAGCCCAGTGACAGAATGCCTGTTTAGCATGGGTCCCATCCCCAGTACCACATCCCCAGGAACACACACACACACACACACACACACACACACACACACAAACACACACACGTTAATTGCTATGAAACATCAAAAAGGGAGAAATTCTTACATATAGGATTTGGGAAGCTACATGTTGGTAATAATTTTCAAAGTGAGCTGTAAACAGTAGACAAGATATTTGGAAGAAAAAGCAAGCATCCTTGGTACTTAGGCATGTAGAGAAGAGGTCAAGCTCAAGAAAAGCAAAGGAAATGTCTTAGAAATACGGAGTAACAGAGAATGAAGAACACACAGAAATTCGCTAACCAGGAAATGACAGCGTCCTTGGAGTAAGTGTGGAAAGATTCAGCACCGCCAAGGAGAATGCAAGGCAAGCGGAGGGTGAAATGAGAGAGACTTCGGAGGTCACGTCAGACTTTTTTCTACATTGAGCCATAGTAAAAGACTAAGTTTGAAAGAGTTAAAAAGTAACGCAGTTTCATTTTATGCCCTTCAATATTAACTCTGACACCCACAATGAAAATCAAATTTTATTAATTTTTTAAAAATTTACATCACTTTTGAACCTTTAAAGAATTTTTAAACTTCAGCTCAAAACATTAGAAGAAAGAATGATACACATAGCCATAGAAAGAAGGTAGTCTATGTACAACACAATGGGTAAATGTTGATCCCATACATTCTCTGCCGGAAGCCACAGAAGTTCGGTTTTTGCTCAGTGGTACAGGCGTGGCCCCGGGCAAGGATGGCGGAGTTCTGTCCCACGTGACGTCTGATGGCCCCTGGGCGGAGCCACGGGGCTGAGTAACCCAGACTTTTCAGCTCAGCTGTTCCACGTTAACCTGAACGCAGATGGACGTGTTGCGTACTCCGCGTGGAATATTATGAAGGCACGATTTGAAGAAGCCCTAAAGGGAGCTATGTCAGTGTCCTGTAACACAGAAAAAGGCAACAAGTTAGAACTTGTTAAAATTTGAATAGTTTTCTAGAAATGTGACAAAAAAATATGCACTAAAGTTTTATAGAGTTTATAGTGATCTTGCACATATTTCTAGAAGTCAAGTTGGCAAGAATTAGCGTCAAAACTTTACAAAAGATTATTTCAACGGGTGGAGTGTGAGGGGAGGTGGGTGCAGGGTTTCTTCTGAGGGTAATGAAAATGTCCTATTCTTCTTTCGTTTTCTACATGTTCTGAGTCTGAAGCTGCAAGTGACGCAGAATTTCCTTGTGAACAAAGACACTTATTTTATCATAACATGAAACACCTTTAAGTCCCCATACAGTTGTGTGTCTACACTGGCAATGCAAAGGTTTACTTCTACTGTTTCATGTACACTGACTTTATGTTCTATAATTTTTCAGTCATATTTATACTTTATATATTGGTGGCACCTTTCATTTATGAAAAATACAATTACACATGAAATTATGTCTACTGCTTTTTCTGAGATGGGGTCTCACTATGCTGTTCAGGGTGGTCTTGAACTTCTGGGTTCAAGCAAGCCTCCTGCATCAGCTTACCAAAGGGTGGGGACTACAGGCGTGCATATAGCCACATCTATAACAGAAAATGTAAGACAGGGGAAATACTGTGAAGAGCAACAGAGGGACAAAGCTGACATATCTAGCTGTATACTTGGATTTAAGGTGACATTGGCTTAAATGGCCATCAGTACCCTTCTCAGGGCCTGAGTTTCCTTTTATCGGCAAGGTCCAGGATATGCAGGAACTCCCCCTTCACAGGATTGTCACATGGGGATCCAGGGAGCCGAAACACACACACACACACACACACACACACGCATACACCCACACATGCATACACACACTACACAAATACAGAATAATGGCATTGTTAAAATTATCTCTTTGCCTCCCTTTTGAACGATGTATAAATTTCAATGAAATATGCAAGATGCAGCTCTAAATCTGGGATTCGGCAGCTTCACTGGGGTCTCTTGGCTGTGGCCTCCTGCATGTGAACAGTGAGGTGACGCCCAGCGGTCCCATGACCAAAATCTCTCCCCACACAGTCGCTCTGTGTATAAAGGTAGAGGAGCCAAGTTGTCTGCAGTAGTGAAAGGTCCACACGGCCTAAACTTCCAGTCAGAGGGGCTTTGTTAGGTAATTTATGCCGGACCATGATGTTGTCCAATGACAACAGAGGGCACAATGAATGAAAAAATACATGCTTTTATTGGTCCGCTCAGATGCTCATGATAGATGTGTTGATAAGTGAAAGAAACCTCCACCGGGGAGGATAAGAATGCGCGTGTGGATGCAAATATACTCAAGGAAAGGTGCTGTGAAGACTACAGTAGGAGAATTCTCAAGGTTTTAGAAGAAAATTAATCTATGTTCTATTATTTCTGAAAAAAGAACACTTACCAAGTTTACAAGTGAGTTATATTTTTAAAATTCTCTGCATTTCCACTTATAGAATTCTCTACCCAATTCGACTCGAAAAGGCAAATGAGGAAAGCGGGATAGGTAGAAACAGCTTCTCACCAGCAGCCACACAGGCCCTGATAGCTCTGTAAGCTCTTTTAGCACGAGGTAGGAAGGGCGGGGGCTGTGCATTGCATTGCGTCAGTGTCGGATTCTAAGTTGATGCTTGGGGAAGATGCAGTGCATCAGGACTTTACAAAAGCAATCGAACTACTGGTCACTGCTGTTTCAGAGAATTTCAGCAGGAAGTAGAAATGAAAGGGAGGAATCTGCCAGCAGTTCAGGTCTCGTTATAAATACTCTACAGTCTCTATAGAAATAGACGTAAGTTTTCAGTCCTGAAGGTGCGCCGAGAGCGCTTCTGCAGCTTTTGAAAGCAGCACGCTATGACTTTTCCACTGGAAACGGACTGTAATGTAAGCAGTTCCACGGGGACCCGGGTGCGGTCCGGTTTGGGCCATCGGTAGTAATTAAAGAGCATGTCCACCAGGTGGCACTCGTGCCCCCGATAGAAAGTCAGCACTGCACTCTTCGTTGAAGGCTTGTGCTTCCCTGTGTCCGCCTTTACGAATCCACGTTACCTTCGGTTTTTAAACGCGGGAAGTGCGAATCTAGCGTCGTGGTACTCACCGCTCCGCAGTAGGGGCCGGAGGACGGAGAGGCAGCGTCGGGCCCGTCGTGCAGCAGGAGATAGTTGTGCACGCAGTCTCCCGGGTCCTCGATGTTGATCAGGTAGAAGCTGACCACCACCCGCCTGCCCAAGGGGACGGACAGGGCCCACTCGCAGTGAGTGTTGTTGGGGTAGGTGCCGGGGTAGCCCGGGCTGGCGACAGAGCCGCTGTCTCCGTACAGAGTCCCCCCGCAGCCTGCAAGGAGGAGCAGCAGGGAGCTCGCGTGAGCACAGAGTAAGCCTTGAGCCTGCTTTGAATGTGCAGAGGGCGAGGTCACCCCTGTTATTTAATTAACGAGCTGAGTGAGACTGTGCAGAACAGGGAGCAGAAACCGCTGTCTGCAGCTTCACTTTTGGGCTACAGTCCCCAGCCCAGTCACCTCCTCCTCTTAATTCCCTGTTCATCCTCTTCCCTTCCTTCTCTCCCCTCCCTCTATCTCCTGACCCCCTCCCCCTCTGAAGGGAGTCTAATTCATTTCACTCAACATTATGGTCTCAAGGTGCATCCATTTTCCTACAAACAACTCCATTTTTATGGCAGAGTAGTACTCCGTTGTGTGTGACTATCACACTTTTTTATCTATTCACCTAGCGATGGCACATGAGTTGCTACCAAGATTTAGCTACTGTGAATTGTGATGTCTTTAACTCTTTGGGGAGGATACCTAGAAGGGGAATAGCTAGGTCAAACAGAATTTCTAATTTTAGTTTTTTCAGGAATCTCCATACTCATTTCCATAGTGGTTGTACTGGTTTAGATTCCCACTAACAACGTACACAGGTTCCTTTTTCCCTATGGCCCAGTCAGCGTTTGTTATTATCCGATTTTTTGATGATGGCGGTTCTTTCTGGGGTGAGACCGGAACTTGGCAATGAGCACCTGTGTGTGCTGAGTTGACGGTAACTATGCTAAAGTCAAATTAAAAATAACATTCTGGGCCCAACAGAGACTGCCACTGTAGCTTTTGATACAAATCACTTTACAATAAAAGGGACCTCACTGTAACAGAAAACGCCCCCTCCCCCAGCCAGTGTACTTTAGTTTCTTAGTTTCCTAGGTAATAGTTCCTGTTGTAGTTCTGGTTGCTCCTGTCTCTTAGAAATGGATGGTCACTATGATGCATAGGTGGTCACTGTGATGCACATTGTATAAACCAGTCCCCAACTGACAAGCCATTCTGCTTCTGTACTTCCTGCTTGCTTATCCCATATAAGTCCTAGGCCACCAGAGATCAGGGCCTGATATTCTGGGAATGATCCCGATCAGTGCCCATCGAAGTAAATAAATCTGCCTCCAAATCCTGGGTGTCATTTTGGTGTTTCTGCTTGCTGTTGCATTACTAGGATAATGACCGACAGCTTTAAGATTGACGTATTTAAAGCCAAAACTCTTTAGATACTGGTGTTATTTCTTCCTTTAAATACCAGAGCTACTGTGAGTTAGACCGGATACCCGTGGAGGTCCAGAAGAAGCTGGAGAGGCTCAAAAGCACCCAGCCTGGCGTCTGACCCACCTCCACTGCGGTCCAGCTGGGCATCCTGGGCAACTCATTGATTGTGGTGTTTTAGCTTCTCATTTTTAAAATGAGGGCCTTGGAGAAAATTGCTCAGTCTCCTTTAGGTACAAAGGTTTCATTATCCAGGACTGGCTTCTTGATAGAACCCTCTTCCTGACCCTTAGCATGGGTAAAGTGATTCCTTGCTATTATTTTTATTTGGGGGGCTTTTTAGGTATTTTGGGGCCTTTTATAAAGGTATTCCTTCTCACAAGTTAAATGGTATGATGTAAATTTGCATCAGCTCTTTAATAAACCAAACAGGGAAGAAGATAAATCCCTGAAAAAGGAAGCAACGCCCAGGACTGCTGAGAAGCAGCAGTGACCCAGCATGCACAGTGGCTCATCTATGCACAGGAAGTGGTAGGCATTCGGCTTTTAGGGCCACCTCTTTCCATTAAATTCTTAGACAACTGCCTTGGTGATCAAAACAAAAGTCAAACACCTCACAGAACAGAATTCATAGAGGAATTTAAAATTCTTTTATTTCTAGTTTCTGTGTAAATATGTACACTTTTCTATATGTAGAAATAAAAATAAATGTGGAATTAAGGAGAATCTGTGCTTTTGTTGTTAAAAATATCCCTAATTTTAGCAGAATATCGTCAGAGAAACAGCAGAGAAGATAAGGTCGCTTTGTCTTTTGCTATTGGACATCTCGTGTTTTTCTCACCTACATTACTTCAGCTTGCAAAGCAAATATCTTACCAGAGGAGGATGAGGTCCAGGTGATTCCATATCCCCGGCCGGAAATGCTGCTGTCGCTCTTGAACCGTAGATACAGTGTGTTACTTTGGGAGAACACGGGGTTGGGCAGCAGGGCTCCACAGTAGAGCCCAAGTAGTGGTGAGCTGCTGTCACTTCCATTTCTTATCTTTTAAGAAAAGAGGCATCAGTTACTACTCACCAACTCACCATTACTCACCAGTACTGCGCAGTAGGACATGAGACAGTTTGAATAACCAGTGCTGGTTTGTTTTTTTACAAAAGCTTTGTATTTTTATGTACTTAAGAACAAAGGATTTTCTGAAAAAACATACAGAAGTCACTTTTACTTGCAAAGGGGAGAAATGTTCAATTTGTAGGTCAAAAACCATTTGTCTGTGAATTCAGAAATGTCTGCCCGCTTACAGTAGTCACAACAGCCTGGCACACTTTTATGTCCAGTTGGCACTGTTATTCTGTAGGCTTTTGGGTGAGGCATTTTGCAGGATGTAATGAAAGTGCATGGAAAATGTTTGTGGGTGGGGGCGATATTGCATGGTGTTACGGGTTAGCTGCTGTAATTCGTTTACTATGCTGTGTGTGTGTGTGTTCCCTTTGCAAGGCACTCTAGAAGGATTACGGAAAAAGAGATACCAAGTACAAAATGTATAAAGTCCACAAAAACGATTCTGTATGGGAAAAGGACACAACTCAGTGAATCTATAACATTTCTGATTTCTGCTGTGTTTTCAGAACACATCCTGAGGCTGTGTAGTTTTTCTTTTCAGCTCACAGCCTGCAGGGGAAGTGTAAAAACAGGAAATGAGTCAGTCTGTGTGGGGATAGAGGAAAAAGCACTCTGTGAATTCAGCCACACTCCTTCCTCTAGCCTGGATCCTACCGCATCTGCTCAGCCAGTCCTACTCCCAAGAGCACACTGGCGGTGCCTGCTGGGAACATGACCCCGGCAGTGCCTCGTTAGAACCAGCTCAATATGGGTAAGTGCTGATTTCCCGGATGTACATAGTCAACACCTGAGAAGTTCCCCCACTCCCTTAAGAATTCCGTAGTCAAAAGTTCGGTCAGTTGCCGGTTGTCTAAATCAGAGAGCTGCTCCAGAGGCGCAGTGCTTATTTTGCTGGGCTGGGCTGAGCTGAACAGAGCCACTCCAGCCTGTGGGAGAAAACAGGGCTGTTCTCCTGCTTGTTGTTGGAGTATCTGTCAGATGTTTAAACCCAGTGGCCTTGGCCGGAGCAAAGCAGCCAGCCCTCTACCAGTACATGGGGCAGCCTTCTCTCCTTCTGGTCCTCTTTTACAAATGCCTTTGCTCTGAAAGAAGGAGCAACATATGACGTTGCTAACAACTCCTCATATTCACTTTTTCCTGTACAGGACAAATGAAAGAACTGAGAGTAGATGGCGTCTCTGGAAGACAGAAGACCCTGGAAAGGGAGTGAAAGGCCATGAAGACATCTGTATTCCAAGCAGGTCTGGACAGAAATACAGATCCAAGGATCAGTGGAGAAGATTAGAAGATGCAGAAACAACACACACATTCAGCCATCCCATCTTTGAGAAAGAAGCCGAACACCTTCACTGGAAGGAAGATGGCCTCTTTAGTACATGGTGCTGGAGAACCTGGCTTTCCACATGCTGAAGATTAAAACTAGACTTATAGCTTTCACCGTGCACTAAACTAAAATCAAAATGGATTAAAGATCTAAATATTAAAACAGAAACACTAAATCTGCTGGGAGAGAGAACAGGTAGAACTCCTGAAGACATTAGTGTAGGCAAAGACTTTATGAAGAAAACCTTGATTGCACAGGAACTATCACAAAGAGTCAACAACTGGGATCTCATCTGATGAAGTTTTTGCACAGCAAAAGAAACCACCAGCAGAGTGAAAAGACAATTCACAGAGTGGGGAAAAATTTTTGCCAGCTGTTTCTCAGACTAAAGACTACTATCTAGAAAATATAAAATCAGACACCCCAAATTTAAAGACTCAATCCAAAACTCAGCATCCAAAATAGACACTTCTTGGATGAAGTAGAAATAGAAAAAAATACATGAAAAAATGTTCAACACCCCTGATCATTCGAGAGATGCAAATTAAAATGATACTGAGATTTCCTGTCACTCCAGAAAGAACAGCTATCATCAAGAAATCAACCAGTAACAAATGCTGAAGAGGCTGTGGGGAAAAGGATCCCTTCTGCACTGTTGGTGGGAGTGTAGACTGGTGCAACCACTGTGGAAATCAGTGTGGAGATTCTTCCAAAAACTAGGACTAGTGGTTCCATTCATCCAAGCTATTCCCCTTCTTGCTATCTTCCCAAAAGAACTAAAAGCATCACATCACAGTGATGGATGCACCCCCATATTTATAGTGGCACAGTTTGTGTTAGCCAAACCTTGGAAAGAGCCCAAATGCCCATCAACTGATCAATGGATAAAGAAGATGTGGTTTTTTAATACAGTGGAGTACTACTCTGCAATAAAGAAGGATAATTTGAGATATTTCTAACTAAATGAATACAGCTTGAGACCATACTCTCTAGTGAAATAAATCGGACACACATGTTTAAAAACCACACTGTTTCTCTGGTGTGAGGAAGCCAGAATGTAAACAAGGACCAAAATGCATAACAGATACCGGGAGATGGGAAGTTCAGATGAGAAGAACATGGGAGGAAAGAAGGGACAAGAAAAAAAGAGTGGAAGGAAGAAATGGAAACAAAGCTTTTGTAAATAAGCAGGGGAGGAGGGGTTGAAGGGAGGGAAGCGAATGGGAGAGAGGCAGAAGCTAGATGTATCACGCACAGGTACAAATGCCCTACGATGAATGTGATCATTAGGTGTACCTAAAATGTACCAATAAAATACACATACACACACACACACACACACACACACACACACACACACAACCAAACCGGCTTGGAGCCCGGCCTTTGCTGCTACCGGGGCAAAGTCCTTGGTGAGAGATTCCGTTCCTCCAGAGTTACAGACGGAGGAACGCCGAGGCTTCCTGGCCTGGCAGGAGCACAGAGGCGGAGAGAGCCCGGCTGGGAAAGGCTTGCAGGCGGGAAAGGGAAGAAGGCAGCTGAGGGCAGACGCAGAAGCGGGTGGGGCCAGGGCTTCGGTCACTAAGAAGCGAGGAGCCAACAGGAAGCCCACCCAGAAGGAAAGAAGCCCCGTCCGCTTGTTTATCCTACCAAGGTCAGATATTTGGGATAAGACTCCGATCAAAGACCCGCTCCAAGGTGCAGAGCTCATTAGGGGAATCTCCTCTCCATGAACAAAGAGGTGACGTCCTGCCGCATAAGTAAGCCCTCGGGTTGGGCAGCAGATCCCACACGCAGCAGCGCTGGGTGTTCTCCGCCACGCCGGGAGCCCGGCGCTGCTCCCTTAGGGAGCTCTGGGGAGGGGTGGAGGTGAGTGGGTGGCTGGGTGCAGTGTAGACAGACTGCTGACAGTCCTTGCTCCCAAGCAGCTTCTTCTCGGCTGGGGGGTGGGGGTGGCCGAAGGAATGCAGTTCACCTACAACTGCACAAAAGATTTCTGTTTTTTCCTAGTATGTGTTTGTAGCCCACAATGTTACGCTCACTGCGGGCAGCTGGCACACGGACATAACTCACCTCAGTTCTTTCTGCAGCCCCGTCCCTCCCCTGCGTCTCTTGGTCCCCTTGCTTTATGCAAAACAGCTATCTCCCGACTTCCTATTAACTGTCTTTTATTTTGCTCTCTATTTATATTTTGCATTTTTCATACAAAAGAAACCATCTGATATTTACACTTGTATATCTGATCCACTTCATTTAACATTACGGTCTCAAGGTGCACTCGTTTTCCTACAATGACTCAAGAGGATCCTTCTTTCTGGCAGAGTAGTATTCCAGGGTGTATAAATACTGCATTTTTTGATCCATTTATTCATGGACACAAGATTTAGCTACTGTGAGTTGTGCTGCTATAAACATGGGTGTGCGTGGACATTGTAAAATGATGCCTTTAACTCCTTTGGGAGGATACCTAGAAGGGAATAATTGGGTCAAATGGAATTACTAATTTTAGTTTGCAGCACATTTGCTCAAAGACCCTTAGAAAATAGTGCAGGTGCCCTAGCTGACTGCAGCCCACAAGGAAATCAGCGAACTCTTTGGTATTCTTCAGTTTTACCTACAGACAAAACTCTTAAAGTCAGTGCCATGCTGCAAACCAGCGCCTTGCCATTGGACCTCCTCTGGTCCTTTGGGTCAGAACCGAGTATAATCTCCTTACGGAAAGAAGCCATCCCTGCCCCCACACGGAGTCAGTGCCCCTGACGGATGGAGCGTGTTAGTCCTTCCCACGTGATGCTGTGATTGCCCCCTGCCCTCTGCCTGTCTTTTAGGCTCTAAATACCCTGAGGGCCACGACTATGTTTTTGTCTTCTGTTGTATTCCCAGCACCTGGACTAGAGGGTGCTCAGTCAGTGTTTCGGGCGGAATGGGATGGTGAAGAAATGGATGGGATGGATAAGGGATGCAGAGAATTAGCAGCAGGAGATAAAAGAGTGAATTCTCCTGAGAGACCCATCACCTCTCACATTAATTCATTTACATGACAGCCAAATGCACCTCACCTCCAAGAAATCGTGCACGCAGTCCCTGGAGCTCTCCAGGCCGAAAGCGTGGAAAAAGAGGGAGATGGTGCGGTTCTGCGGGGCTGAGAGAAGAACAGTGCAGTCCAGGTTTGCGTAGTAATCGTCTGGCCATCCGGGGCTCCTCACACTGCCAAATCCTTGGTTATAGTGTCTGCTGCAACCTTAGAGAGAAAAGTGTTCACAGTTAATGTATACATCCAAATATTCAGTGCTCTTTCAATCTGACAAGAATAATTTTCACACAAACTTTAGGAAAAAGCTGATCCAACCTGTTTGTTTACCTCTGAGGTCACTGAGACCTGAGAGGTGACATAAACTTGCTGACACAAACACCCCCGCGCAAGGATGAGATGTGTGAACTTCCTCCAAGCAAGACTCCAGGATCCTTTGAACTCTTGTGATCCTATCAAGGTGTTGGTGGTTGACATTTAGACCTTTTTTGAGATTTTTCTTTTGTGGTACTGGGGATTGAACCTAGTATTTTCACACTGAGCTACATCCCTAGTCCTTTTAAATTTTTTTTTTTTTTGTTTTGAGACAGGATGTCACTAATGCACTAAATTGCCCACGTTGGGCTTAAACTTGCAAAATCCCCCTGGCATAGCCTCCCACAGTGCTGAGATTACATGTGTGCACCACCACACCCAGTGAAGACTCTGTTTTATGCATTAAGACTGTGTCTCAGACAGGGTTTTGTATAATGGTTTCGCTGGAAGTCCTTTGGTAAATTATGTGTGTTAATAGCACACTGTAAAGTCATTGCTCTTTACTGATTTTTTGTTTAAAAAAGTATTTATATTGTTTGCTTGGACCAAAGACTGCTTTAATCAATTTCAGAATACACATGAAATAAAGTGTTCTTAAAAAGTAAACTTCTCAGTTATAAAATCAAATAATCCTTTTAAAGAACCATGGGTTTATAAAACAATTACCTAAGATATAGGGATGCCCAGCTCTTTGAATGTACTAAAAATCATTGAACTGCAAACTTTCAGTAGGCATGATGGAGGTATTTTATCTTGGTGAACTTTTTAAACCCGTAGTGACTCTTACACGCAGTCAAGTGGATAATTAATAAAATAAATGGTATATATTTAAATTAACTGCATTACATGTTAGTTAGTATGAGACACACTTTACCTCTTCAGGAACCAGCACTAGAAATTTGCTAAATTGAACGTTCTAGTTTAAGAGTCTTACCTAATGGACATGATTTATCATCACAACCCCTAAGCTCATCAAGGGGGTGACTTCCCATGATTAGAAGATGGAAGATTTTCTTGAATGAATTGAAGTCCCAGGACTTACCTGCAATCTCATAGACGAAGCTCACTCTAGAGTTAGAGCTTAAATCATAAGATTTGAAAACAACAATAGCAGTGCTCATTGAAGAGTAAAACACCGGCACCGTGGATGTGTTTCTCCTGCAGAAGTGAATTCCAGGGTTTCCACGGACCTGAAATGAAACGGAGGCCGACTTGTGTTAGCTTTGGTCTCAGCAGCGAGCCGCGATAGCCAAACTGAACTGCACAGAGAAGTCCGACTTACACACCCAGCCACTGCGCTGGCTCCAGTGTTGCAAGAACACTGCAGCACGACTCACTGTTAGCCTTGGAATAGACGGATGTACACCTCCCCAGAGGGCTGAGGGGTGGTGCTGGGGGGCAGAATTTCTGCTGAAACCGTGGGTAGCTGCCTCCTTATTCCCAAATTGCCTCATTGGGTCCAGCTGAAGGGAACTGCCTCAGACTCTGCTGTCTCAACTTCATGAACCAATGGAAAATTGAAAGAGCTTCAACCCAAAGGGTCTTGTCTACTTGGCTGTAAGTTCCTGCTGAGGCTACCGGTGAGGAATAGTTTTGTCCTAAAAACTACTAAACCGTAGAATGATGGTAACCAAGCAGGTTGACAACCATGCGAGCTCAAGACTGATTCCAGCGTCTAGTATTTATATAAATCTTAGCAAATTTGGTGTCTCAAGAGAAGCCTGCTCATTGGAGTCAGACAGGCTGGAGTTTTCTTCCCAAGACAGAGGCATGTGAGAAGCAGGCAACCCCAGCTTTACAGTGAGGAGGAGCCTGAGAACCGAGAACCTGACAGACAGAATTCTTATTGGCAGCACACAGGGGTTGGAACATGACATTCTTGGAATGAGCAGGATAGTCACCCCCAGACTACAAAGACAGTCCAGGTGTTCCCAAGTGTTCTCCCGGGTGCCCGTGCTGAGCCCTTGTGCTACACAGTTCCCCAAGTGATCTCATCATTTTCATTATCAATTATCTGCCCGTATGAAGACCACACTCAAATCTTTAGGCCTTAAGTTAACATCACATTTTCATATCCTGAGTCTTTGCAAGAACTTACCCAATGGGAAATTAAGATTTTCTTCTTTTTTTCTCTGTTAATCAAACGAGATCTTTCTATCTTCCTTCTTCTCCCTCCCCCTTTTTTCTCCCCTTATTCTACTACCATGAATACAGTCCTGCTAGACTGAACCCTAATGGGGTCTTAGCTGAATTTCCCATGTCCCTTGTAGACTCTTTCAATTCTTCTTATACACAGGTCTCACCAGCTACAGACATGGGCCCGACCTGTGCAGTGCTCATGTCATTGCCAGAATATTAGAGAGGCTGATGAAAAATTCAGATTGATGCTATGCAGGGGAACCAGCCTCAGAGGGGCAGCCCTAGGAGTGTGTATTTTTAACAAGACACCCAGATAATCTGCAGGTGTCTGAAAGTTTGAAAGCTCTTGGCCCACAGGACCAAATGCAAGTTTTTCAATGTACTTACATGGAATTGAAAAACATAAGTAACTTGGAGGATTTATTTACTCATGCCTTAACTTCATCAAGTATTTTACAAATATTAGTAAAAAGGACACTAATTGTGACTGTGGTCCACACTGTCAGGGTTACCTGTGGTGAGTCCTGAAACTCTAAGTAGTTCTGGGCACAGTCATCCGAGTGCAGCTGTAATTCCGACACGGTTATCTTGACCTGCTTGTGGTGAGGCGCTCTAATGACCCAAGTACAGGTGAAAAATGGGAAACTGGCGTTTAATACATAGGGTGATGAAATATTTTGGGGAGCCCAAGTTGCATTATATGTTCCACCACAAGGCACTGAGGAGGCAAGAGAGAAACAACGTAGGAGATACTTTACTCACAAGTCATCACGCAGTCTCTACCATTCTGCCCCTCCTCTCCCCCAACGGGACATACTTGTATCATTCTAGTAAGGATTTAAGTATATATTTTTGACTAAGGATTGAACCTAATTATACTGTGGGTAAAACAGTTAATAAAATATGTCTGGTGATCAACTAAGATATAATTTAGTAATGAACACTGAGTTTAGATCTAATAAAAATAGCATTCTTTTTCAGTACAGAAATACTTAGGTATGTCATAACATAAAAAAGTATCAATTTACTTACTGTCTACAAAGGTATATGTAGCATTAAATCCTGCCATCTCCAAATATAGGTCACTGACAAATTGAACCGTAAGGAAGTTACCAGAAGAGATGAAAGGAGCAGGTACTGCAGAACCACAGAATGTTCCTACCAAGTCTGCATCTTCACTGTCCCCGTCATATAGCTGAAAAGAAAATGAGCTCATGAGTTCTCCCTTCCTCACAGAGAACTGCACTGTTTCACATTGCAGCAGATGTGAAGCCCCAAAACGTCATGACCAAGGATGTTTACACCAGTGTTCTGACAGGTCGTCGTCATTTAGGAACAGAATTGTGATCGGATCAATGACATTATAAAAGTTTTGGGTACAAGACCAGCACGGTGCCTATCATTTTTTTCCTCTTTAGGAAAGTAATATATGATTCAAAGAAGAGTGTATCATGAGTGTCCTCAAACCCGCTACGCACCTCACCACTGCTCCTACCACCACGCCGGTCCAAGCCATTCTGATGTCCTGCCTGCATCATCGCCCCCAATTCTACTCTTGTGCCTCTCAGTCTGTTCTCAAAATGCCAGCCAGAGGCTAATGTTGAGAAGAAGCCAGACCAGGTCACCTCTCTGCACAAATCTGCCTCAGTGATTTCTCTCTCTCAATACAAAAGCCAGCGCCATGACAATGGCTAAGACCTGACAGAATCTGCGCTCCTCCTCACCCTGATCTTTCGGGTCGCCCTTCTCACCGTTTCTGTTTTTAAAAGGTATCTCAGAGGACGCCATCTCCTGTTACCACCATCACCCTTTACCTGCTTTGTTCCCTCTTGAGCCACCCAGGAGCCATCCTGTTTCCCATTACTTTGCCGGTCCCTGTGCCTGGGTCCCAATTCCTCTGTGCCCACACAGCTTGTCCTTCTGCAGTCCCTGCCGCCTCTACTCCAGGTCACTGACTCAGGAAGGGCTTCCCTCTGTCCACTCTCCTGAGCTTCCCCTTTTCCTTTCCTGTCTGATTTTTCTTCAGGCTAAATATGACATTCTACACATAGTAGGTAGGTGGCTTGTTTATTTCACTGTCTTCTCTGCTAAAGAGAATGCAAATTCCATAGAAGCACAGATTTCTGTCCGTTCTGTTTATTGAAATGTCCCCAGATTTTAAGAGCGTCTGGCATAGACACTCAATAAGTACCCAATAAGTCTTTGGCTCCTCTCCTCTCCACCTGTCTTTGTCTGCATTGTGTGGCTGTATCAGAATATCCCAGATTGGGTAATTTATGAAGAAATGGATTTCTCGCAGTTCTGGAGGCTAAGGAGTCCAAGGTCAAGCTGCCTCCCTGCTGCAACACTACAAGGGACAGGCATCGCATGCAGAGACAGCAGGGGCGCCAGCCCCCATCTCCCCTCTTCTTGGCCTCATTTAACCCTCGTTACTTCCCAAAGGCCTCCAGATATCATCAGCATAGGAATCTGAGGATTGTCTAACACCTGAACCGGGAGGACACAAGCAAACCATAGCCCTGCACCTCCCCAAACTGTTCTTCCCAGGTCTTCTTTATCTCAATACATGGCTCAAGCTTAAAATTTCACTCATCCTTGAATCCTTTCACACCTCCCTCTTTATTCCCACATTCATTCCCCTCCACCTTGAAGAGGTTATCTCAGAGGACGCCACCTCCTGTTACCACCATCACCCTTTACCTGAAGACACCTAATTCGACAGAGCGGTCCCAGACTCCTCCACCAAGCTGGCCAAGGGGCTTGACCTTAAGTGAGATTTCGCTTCTGTTCTCCCTGGAATGCTCCAGCGGATTCACCTTGCAGTGAGTGTAGAATCCCTGGTCCTCTGCAATGCCATCAGATCAGATCTGGCTTGCACCGCCTCTCAGATTCACTCCTTTCTCTCGAGCCCAGGAGCGCCCCAGCCTGCAGCTTCGGCACTTACTAACAGTGACCACTGTGAGCTCTTGAATGGCTGAGGGCAGCCATAGGATCTCAGGTCTCCTCAGAGAGGCCAGCCCTACGCAGTGCTGACCTCCCCCACCATCTTATTTTATTACAATCAAATTGTCTTCTGGGAGCCTATGTCTCCTGAGATATCTGCTTCTGGCCTGGGTCTCTTGTGCTTTTTCTGGTCTCTCTCTCCAGAAGAAAATAAGTCCCATAGATGGGGAGACTGGATTATTCACTGGGATGTCTCCAGCACCCAGAACCACCACCAGCAGAAACAGTGGGGGCCTGGATCTCTTTCACATGCTCTACTGGAAGGTCAAGTGTTCTCCATCCGAGTAATCTTGACTGTATTTCTAACACAACTGTCTATGTAGTTGGAAATGAAGTCGTAACAGAGAGATGGTGTGCCAGACACTTCATAGCAACCATGACCGCTGACATTATTTTAAAATGCTAGGATTGTGTTGACTAGAACAGTAAGTCATTCTAAAATAAAAAGTGAAATACATGTACCACTAGATGGCAATGTTTCTCCCACTTAAACATAATTTCAGATAATTTAGAGTCAGAAGAGACTCAAGAATTCTGGAATGGAACCCATAATTTTAAAGAAGAGGCTATTTGCCAGGCTGGAGGTAATGCACCGTTTTGCGGTAAACAAGTTAAAGTTTCATTAGGATCATTGCTATTTTCATGATCACAATCACATTAGCGAGCATTTTTATGCCATGTACCATTAAGGTGTATTGTGTGTCCGACCTCACTGCTAGGTGCTGGGAGGGGAAAAACTTTCTATCCCTCCAAGGTGCCCATGGACCCGGGAGAGGAAAGGCTGATAAATTAAGCACACCATACACACACAGAGTGTGTGTGAATCATGTAAAAAATGGGGGGAAAGGGATGCTACCATAGAAGAATGGGAATGTGGTGGAGATGATGGAAATCAGGAAAGATTTCGCATAGACATTTGAACTGGACCTTAAAAATACGCAGACACCTTTCAGACTTACCAAAGAGAAGAGGAACAGCAGAGGGAACGTGAGGTGGGAGGCCATGTGCATGAGATGCACGGCACATGCCCTGGACGGGACCAGAGATGAGAGAACAGGACAGGTAGGGAGGCGCATCGGACAAGGCTGTGGAGTTCGATCCATTTCCTGCCAAGTAGCTGCGATCTCGCCCTACCAGAATTCTAAGACCTGACTTGGGTTTTAAATAGTCAACTGAGAAATATGGAGGGAAGTATGAGGGACAAGCCAGGGCTGGGGAGGAGGGAACTGCACAAGTGTCTGGCCCTATGATCCTTTGCATCCTTTACTCACGCCACAATAATATTTCTCCTCATTGAGCTGAAATAGCCAGTGGCCGCTGGACAGCTGACATGGGCTCCTAGACTCCTGTGGGGTAAAAGCCAAGATTTCTGCATCTGCTCTCCTGTTCTCAGCCAGCCCCAAATCTCTACCATGGGCTTTCGGCTGAGTTGCTCTACTCAGTGTTACAGGCAGTGCCTACGGGTGCCGGGAGGGGACTGGTTAAGGACTAGGACATGCATGGTCTCCTCAGGACCCTCATGGTCATGTGGAGCTGCACACTGTCTTCTGGCAGTCCATATTTCCTGGGATACCTGCTTAAGGCCTGGGGCTTGAACCGTGTTCTAAATCTTGTAGATGTGGGCAAGTGCCGAAAAGAACTTTGTGTTACCTCAACTTTTCAATCTCTTTGGTAGTATTAGACTCCAGTTAAAATCCTAAAGGGGTCAAGCAAATGTTTTAGTGGAAATCAGCCTCTGGTGACTAGAACTACTACAAGCTCCTATTCATTACCCACCCATTAACTGGAGCAGTTGAAGAAATGGGAAGGAAATGTTTTGGATTTTAATTCCTAGACACTTATAAAGCACAAGAGTGACAGACTTTGAAATCAGAATTTAATTATTTTCAGAACTAACAGTAACTGCAGACATTAATTCCCACAGGATATTGTTGTGTAATATTTCCCAGGAAATTTACTAATAGGAGAATGTTTTGTGTTCTTATTTGAGTATTTCAAATTAGCATCCTTTGAAAGAATTTTAATTTGTATTAGCCCATGCTTGTGATACATCATGACAACGTTCACTGTAGGGAGTTGCCACATGTACATAACACAGTTCTTTTTATGTCTCTTTCCCTACCTCCCATCTCTTGGTCTCTTTCATGAATTTTTTTTCTTCCCGGCACAGGAGCACTACCAATAAGCTATCTCTCCAGCATTTTTCCTTGTGATACAGGGTTTCACTAAGTTGCCCGGGTTGTCCTCAGACTTGCCATTTTTCCTGCCTCAGCCTCCCACATAGCTGGAATTATAAGCATGTGCCACTGTGCCTGGCATCCTTGTGACCTTTTTGATCTTACTATAAAATCTCTGACAGGGTCTTCTGGACAACTTGTTGGGGCATCTTTGGTAAGGGAAACAGCATACAGATATGGGGCTGAACCCTTGATCCATTTCAGCATTTTCTGGACTAAAACTTCTGCTAGTCCCACTGGTCTCAGGAAGAGAATCAAAGCGGCAAGGGTCACAACCTGCTCCATCAGTACAGGTATTTTCACAGCATTTGTGTTAGTCAGTTTTCCATCACTGGGACAAAATAACTGAGGTGATCAATCTTAAAGGAAAGGTTTATTTTGGCTCTTGCTTTTGTAGGTTTTGGTCCGAAGTCCCTTGGCCTTGTTGCTGTTGGCCTTTAGTGAGGAAAAACCTGGGAGGGCACATGTCGGGGAGGAGCCTGCTCCCTGCCTGGTGGCAGGAAAGTAAAGAGAGAGAGAAGGGGCTGGAGTCCCAGTATCTCCCTTAAGCCACGCCCCCAATGACCTAACTTCCTTCCGCTAGGCCCCACCTCCTAAAGGTTCCACAGACTCCTCATGTCCCAGGCTGGCCACTGAGCTATTGACACATGAACCTTTGGGGGACATTCAAGATCCCAACTACAGTAGGATTTTTGAAAAATCTTAATCCTCTTGTCCTGTGCTTGGAGAACTATACAGAATGAAGTAGACTCATATCAACATATGTTTAATAAATAATTAAAGGAAGGAAGGAAGGAAGGCAGGAATAGCAGCACTACCCCACAGGAGTCCCATGCCTGCATGGACTGCTGATCTTCTACCCAGAGACGGCCAGTCCCTCCTCCCAGTGGTTAACCACAGTTCAAATGGTCCAACCCAGTGGGTTGAGACAGAGGTTTTCAGTGTAATCAGTACCAGTCCCTAGGGAATGTTTTACACAAGTGTGGGATTCTTTGGGTTTATACTGGCATTAAAACAATACTTGGGGGGTAAATCTGGCATTTACTGTTTAGAAACCACATTGCTGAATCCCACAAGGCAATTCATATAGAAAATTTTCACATTGGATGGGAGAGGAAGCTTTGTAAAATACTGGCTATAAACGGGGCACTGATTTGGTTGAGGGAATCCTGGGATATATGGGGAGGGGGCCGTCTCCTCACCGCTGCCACCATGTCTTCCAGCAAAGGAAGTCCGAGTCGCATTTCCGGTCCCTCTTCGCCACCTCATCACCCTTCACAGGAGTGGCTGAACCGGCAGGGAATGTGGTGTCAGAAGCTGGGTGTGACATTATGCAGTGCAGAGCCATTCCTTTTTCTCTTATTTTTGGTGGCCAGACTCTCTCAAGAGCCATGCTTCTGTGATGTTCCTCTCCTTTTGTGGAGGGTAGAAAAGGGGAGGAAGCTTCCATTTCTTTTGAACATCCCGTCTCGGAAACCCTTTCTGAGCCTCAAAATGAAGCCACTGAGATCCACTGCTGCTCTGCTTCTCAAATTGTTTATACCTGCCGTTTCTGTCATGTTGTGTGATAACATTTCTGCTTATGCATCGGTCTCCTCCCTGGGCTGACAGCTCCTTGAGAAGCTTTGACTCCTTGAGATGTGTCCTTAACTCTCCACATCTCCAGTGCCAGGCACAATGACTGCCAAATAACTCTGTGAAATGGATGTGATGTCAACTTCAATAGCAACCACTCGATGAGATGCATAGTTCATTGTGTGTTGCCTGCTCTCCAAGCTAACCCCTTCCAAAATAACAGTGACGGCAACATGAATGAGTAATAGACTTGGTGTGATACGCCTTGCATATCTACCTATAGAGTGGAATTAATCTAGCTTTTCTAAAAAGCAACTTTATTATAATGTCTAAGCAGCAATTTAAAAGGGAGCCAGTGTTCCATTTATCACACAGCCTCAGTAAGAAGGTTACCTCCAAGCTCCACATTCCAAGAGCTGGTGTTTGGTCTGTTAGTTAGCAGAAGTTGGAAGAGTTACCAGCTGAGGGAAACTGCTTTCCCAGGAGGGAAAACAAGAGTCGATCTAAACAGAATCTTTTTAGGGAGAGAAACAGTGTTTTATTTTGAAGCTAGAAATGAACTACTTGTTTTTGATACTGTAATTTTTGTCCTAAGTGATTTGAGCAAATTCATATGATTACAAGCTGTTATACAACATTATCAAATCACAATCCTCGAAATAGATCTGGAGAGGAAATTCAATCAGCTCTCCTTGTAAGATCATGCCTGAGATATCCTGCATGAAACTAAACTTGTAATAATTTTGTAAGTGAATTATGCTCACATAAGTGAATTATTTATGTAAGTGAATTATTTTCCATATTTTAAGAAAGAGACATTCCATAGCCTCTGTGCCTATTTGGATTTACTCGAAGGAGGGAAAAAAAGGGAAATAAATTTGTTAACAAGTTATGTCACACACAATGCTAAACACTCTAGTATGCATTTTTAAAAATCCTCAAAAGAGTCTTGCAAAGAAAGTTCTCTTGTGTGATTCCTTTTTAGTAGATGGAGTGAAGAATCAGGGAGGTTAATGAATTTGGTAACAAAACGGGGTCCAAGTCCTCTCTCTAAAACTAAGGGAGCGCTTGGGTCTTAAAGCTCAGCTTGGGGCTATTCTGGCCATTTTGGTCTCATTTTAGGAAAGCAGGATTTGGCCTGAGTTGACATTCCCTGTTATCTCAAGCCTTTCATCACCTCACTCTGGCTTGGCTTCTGTCCCAGTATTTCATTAAAATAGTGGTCCTCCAACTTTAACCTTTCTTGGCCTGTAATCTGCAATTTAACAGAATCAACCACACATCCTTTGGAAAAAAGTCTTTCCCTCAACCTCAGTGATATAGTTTTCACTACTCATGTTTCTTTTATTTCTTATGTCCTCTCCAATTGCCTCTCTCCTGGAAGCTAGTGAGAGTGCCTGGCTCTCTCCATGCTGTCTAAGAACGCATTCTTTCTTCTCACTTAAGTGCAGTTGTTGTCTCTGTTTAGTCACGGCGATGTTTGTGTCCTGCGAGAGATCTGTCCCATTCTCTGTCCCAGCTCTACCCCATTCTCCCAGAGCAATGCCGCATATTTGTTTGGCTGTCACTGAAACCACGACTCCTAGGAGCACTCATGCTTTTCTGGTGTCCTAAACGCCCTGCTATCACAGGGAAAATATAAGTCTATCATTAAGCACTTACATATCTATTCCACCTATGACTTGTCCTTCTCTTTTGAACCAGTGTCTTTAAAATTGAAGACCACCTGGCTCTGGTGCTTTGCCCCACCGGATTCTGGGTACTTCTCATCTAGGTGGGAGCTCTCCTGGGAGCTTCTCTCTCACCTGACTGTGGATTCCACATCACTCACTGCTTAAGTAACCTTCACCTACTCCCTACTTTCAGCTGCATAAAATCTAAATTCATTCACTTGACTTTCACTATACTTTGTAAACTATATTTTCTCTAGTTTAGGCAACGGTACTTCTTCTTGATCTATGAATATTTTGCTTCAAGAAGGCCAGCCTCTTTATTCTTTACAGAATATGCAGTCCAACTTCTACGCCCATTTTTATATTCACCTTGCCTCGAGTTCTCTCTTCATTTGAAGAAGTTTTCCCTCACCCTGTGAAGACTTTCTTGATCATACCAGGTTATCATTAACTTCCTTCCCTTTAAACTTGCATAGTGCTTCAAGCTTGCATTTAATACATTAGTTAGCACTTAAATATTGATTAACTTGAACAATTCATGCTGGATTTGCATGTGCCTTTCCTTAATTTTCTAATCAGATTTAAGTTCCTCATGGAAAAAAAAAAAACTTTCCAATCTTGTTATTTCCCCCCTGAGAGTGTACCAGTAAGTTTTGGTTGATGCTACTTAAAACTTATACTCTGAATTCATATAGTCTGAAAGATACAATCATTTAATATTAGAGAATTATTTAAAAATTGAACAGAAATGTTCATCTAATGGGACTTACGAGCTAAGATATTTTCCATATCTAAAGGTAGCATAAGATGTCAGTCTATAAGCTTAATAAACAGACATATGAAGAGATGATTATTCACATGACAGACATTGTCATTTATTTGAGGATTTGCCAAAGGTCCTTTGAATATCTCCATTCAACCAGGCTTCTCATGGTTCACCTTTTGGGAAGGCACTGGTGAAGTACAAACTGGATCTTAAAACTAATCTAGAAGCCACACAAAAGTTTTGAGTTACCTCTATGAAAGATTAGCTTGCTATGAGGATATGCCATGTGCAATATTGTACACCGTATCATTGTAGAATATGTTTTTGTAAAAAGCAATAGTACTCACCATTTTCAAGACTTTCTATTATGGTGTACCTGGAATACACTTTGCTAATTTGGGCCTGGCAGATTCTGTTATATTTAATAGTCTTACCTTCACATAGTCATAAAAGCATCTCGATGAAGCAGGTGCTGCCTCCAGGACAAATGTGTTGAAGGTGAGTTTTATGACTTTGTTCACAGGTGCAGTTATGAACCATACGCAGTTCAAGCCCTTGTCATACCGTCCATTTGAATCCGAATCAGGAGAGACAAAAGTAGTATTGGAAGCTGTCAGGTAACCCCCACATCCATGCTGTGGTCCTGTTAAAACAAAGACAGAGCACTATGCAGACACAGCAGAATAAATCTTAAAACCGATTTGGAGTGTTTTGAAAAGAGCATAGTTTCTGTTTTCTGTCGCACTTGTATGAACGTTATCCTATCATCCACAGAGCATCTTCAGGCTGGAGCAGGGGTGATTTCTACTTGTCTTGGCCCTTCCTTCCTCCCTTCTTCCCCCTCCTTTTCTCCTTCCCTCCCTCTCTTCCTTCCTTCCTGCCTGCCTGCCTGCCTTCTCCATTCCCATCCCAATTCTGCATCGCCTCTTTATCATTCACATATGAGGAACCACGTTTGGTTCTGTGTGCATTTCTGGAACTGTTCATGTGATTTATTGAAGTCTTTCCAACCTTGAAAAATCCAATTTGATACAAAATCTAGTATTTTGCATAATAAAACTGGTGGAAAACGTGCATATGTTTGACTTCTATGTCCCACTTTCTTGAATACTGCCAGCCTGAAAACTGAATTTATGATTTATCCAAATCTTCCCAAAAAACTGGCTCCCAGAAAGTTTTTTTCCAATCGTTTATAGAAAGTGGCTCGGAGCATTCCATAATTTGTCTGACTTATATTACATCAGGCTCTATATTTGATTTTTTTCTTTTCCAAAATGAGGGGAGGGAGAAAACGGAAGAAGACCTTTACATGACAAAATTGTCTACTTTGAAAGACAAAAATTTGTACTACAGAGTGAGAATACAAATGTGAGATAAGAACATGTTAGAAATGATTAAACGGTCTTCTATGCAAAAATACGGGACAAAACCCTCTAGTTACTGGATTTCATTTTGTCCACCCCACAGTCAAAGCAGGTGTCTCAGAAATGAGGTAAGGAGAAGTGTGTAAAGAGGAGAAAAATTTATTGATAGTTTAAAGAAACAGGAAAAAATTAAGTTCAGAACAGATGTAATGGGAATAGGGATTAAATTGGTGCTCAAAGTAATGCCCAAGTTTGCACTCCACACAAAGCTAGATCCTTAGTGATTCCAACCTTAAATCCCAAGGTCCTGAGCCTACCTTCACCGTCTCTGGCCAAGTATTTATCTAGCAACAGTCAAAGGACAGCTCTCGACGCTAGGGGGCGCTAAAATGTTGCATTTGGAGCTTGGCAGGAAATACACAGCGTCAACAATGTCAACCTTCAACTCTAACCTTAAAACCAACGAAGGGCGAACGTGCAGAGTTGCCACAGACCTTTGGAGTAGCTTTGTACAGCATCATTTTGGCAACAGCAAATGAAAACACACCCACAGATGTCTGGTCTAAGTTAGCAAACTAGAACAGACCACATGGCTTAATTCATATTCATACATGTACGGAATATAAAAGATGCACAACTAACGTCATCTTTGGGTAAACCTGCCGAAATGGTTCAAGAACTGAAGAAAAAATGTCATTTGAGCAAATAGATATTTGTAGGGTGCAGGAAATGTAATCTGTATAAATCCTCCAATTTAGTGTTTAAACATAATATAACCGATCTGTGCTTTTGAGTCTCCGATGACAAAATGGCGATGGAAGTATACACTGCAGAAACGTAAAGATCAATATCAAGGAAAGAAAAGTATGCTGCCGAAAAGGTGCTATTGCTCCATTGCTATTTTGGTATTTTAAAATAGCAGGCTATAGTGGGAAGAAAAACAGGAGAAGCCTGTGACTACGAAAATGAGTCCCTCTATAAAATGTGCATATATTTGTATTGATATTTCGAATTTCCCTTTTTGATGCTGTAACACATTTTAACCTTGCTATGGTGAGCACCATAAATCCATCCTCTCCCCCTTTAATTTTCTACCATCCAGACAAGACTCATCCATCAGCACCTGCTCCATCAGTCAGGTTGTGTCAGAGGCTCTCTCTAGTGACACACCTTAGACCTGAGAACAAATGTCACTGTGACCTTCATTTCGAACTTGGAAACATTTCACTCAGAAGAGCTTTTTCTTTAGAGGAAGAAAGTGTTTTGGCTAGAGAACTACTGGAAATATAAACCCATAGCGAGCAGTGAGATCCAGGCCCAGATCTACTTAATTAAGAATCAGTAACTGAATCCTAAATTATTTCCTTCCAATGATTAAACTTCAGAGTGAAGCACAAGCCGGCCTTAATCTGATAAAGGCAGGAGTACTATCTAAACGAAAACATCTTGAAAGCTTTAGTGGAGTGAAGTTATTTTGAGAACTGACATTTTGGGGGGTTGACACTGCATGTAGCTGACATTTTACTGAGCTTTTTGGGATAACATCTCCATATGCCTCCGGATCACCACTACTTAGGTGACTGATAGCTAGCTGGACCTACAGATAGACAGGGATGCCTACGGCTTCAGGCTACAGCTGGGGAGGCAGGAGAAAGGCCCGGGAAGCACAATGCAAACACTGAAAGCTGGGGCCTCAGGGTAATGGAACACACCATGGCGCTTCATTTTAACCTTTCAGGGATGCAGGTATAGAGCTTCATAATCCTTGTTTTTCAAAAACCTGACTGTGACTTTCGAAGCTGCAGTACACAGTTGCTCCAAAGCAGTGAACTCATTTTAAAAATTCAGCTAGTTTTCATAATGAACCTGTTTTGTCTTTTTCTCCAAAGGTAGAATTTGTTATTCTCCCTAGCCTCAAATATGTGCAATATTTTCGGAAAAATATTTATGTAATATAAGAAAAAAACATTTTCATGGTGTTTGTAATACTGCATGTTATTTCTTTTGTTTGTTTGTGTTTAGTAACTTCACTCAATTTGACTCACTTTAGATACCCTAAGTTGAAACGCACCCTAACTTAACTTAGAATGTGTACGTATGCTTGTAGTGTTTGGGAAGTACACCATTCACATACTAAAAGAAAGGTAAGTTGCTAAAAAAAGTTAATTTCAGCAGCTAATCAGTAGTGATATTCCATAGAAAAAGAACAGAAAGTACAGGTGCCTGACTTACAATGGTGCAGCTCCTGACCTGCAGACTTCATGATGGTGTAAAAGCTATCTACTTTCAGCGGTATCCATACTTGGACATTTTCCTGGGGCCACTGATATGTGCTATGCAATTCTCTCTCCTGATACTGGCTCAGCTCCGAGGAAACCACGCCATCACAAGAGTGCACAACTGATAATCCACACTGCAGTACACCAGCTTGCTATGCTGGGATGGAAACCCACTGCAAGTCCAGGGGCATCTGCGTCAGGAACTTAGGGAAAGGACAGTTTTATTATTTTCTCTTAATTTGTTTTGTGTTATTCACATACCATTGAAAACATCCTATGTATGCAATTAGTCCCAGGAAATTCAACGAGAATCATTCTTTCTATCTTTGAAAATTAAAAAAGTAATTAAGCCAAATGCTTTAAAAATGATTAAACAAAAAGTTGTCTATTCTTTCCAAATTAATGCATGTCCGTTCATGCTAAAAAAGATTGAACAAAATCCAACACATATTCATGATAAAATCTTTCGGCAGTTTAGAAATAGAAGGAAAATTTTTCAGTTTATAAGTGCATCTATGAAAACATAGCTAAAATTATATTTAATAATGAAAAACAAAAGACTTTCCCCTAAGATAAAGAACAATGTAAAGATATTTCTTTCTTACTACTCTGAGTCAGCATAGTATTAGAATTCTTGCAAATAATAGTCAAGACAAAAGATAATACAAAGACCTGAATGGAAGAAATAACACTGCCAGTATCTGCAGATGAACTATCCATTTGTGGAAATCCTAAGGAATCTACAGAAATATTCTTAGAAGTAATGAATGTGTTCTGTAAAACTTCAGGATAGAAGACAACATATAAAAATCAATAACAAGGGGCTGGGGATTTAGCTCAGTGGCACAGCACCTGCCTGGCAAGTGCAAGGTTGTGAGTTCGATTCCTGGTACAGGGAAAAAAAAAATCAATAACAATACAATGAAAATGTGGATACCAAAATTGAAAACACCATGCCAGCTATCATCAAATACTTAGATATGTATTCAAGGAAACTTATAGAGGATCGATATACTGAAAATTACAAAATGATGAAA
Source organism: Chinchilla lanigera (assembly GCF_000276665.1). Lineage (NCBI taxonomy): Eukaryota > Metazoa > Chordata > Mammalia > Rodentia > Chinchillidae > Chinchilla > Chinchilla lanigera. Next base: position 11,011,806 of record NW_004955429.1, on the reverse strand, counting down.
GAAATAACAGAAGACCTAAACAAATTGGCAGACATGTTTTCATGGATTGGAAAACTCAACATACTAAATTTCTCTATTCTCTCCAAAATGATGCATGAGTTTAATGTGATGCCTAACAAAACCAAAGCATGAAATGGTCCTTTTTAAATTTATGTGGAATCAGACAGGACCTCAAATAGCACAAGCAATCTTGACAACAAAAAATATAGGGGGAGAATTGGGCTACTGAAAGGAAGGCTCCCTCTCCAGCTATGGTAACCAAGACACTACGATGGTCAGGGAGAGTTAGATCTACAGATCAGTGAAGCAGGATAGAGACCTCAGAAACAGACCCAGACAAATATTCCCACCTCATATTTTTTTCCAAGGTGCCAGATGCAATTCAGATGCTTCAAATTTCCAATGATTCTCCAATGATGTTAGATTCACAGAGAAATCACATTATCTACGGGCTTCCTGTGCCTTGCATATAATTCTGTTAAAGGGTTGTTTTTTAAAACTGAATTACGATTACTTCTTGACATCTCTTCTTGATTACTTCTTGACATCTCTTCTTGAGTGAGCTTATTAAGGATTTGAACCTTGATGGATTCACCTGTACACCCTCAAAGAAAGACTCAGTGCTGGTGAATAAACAGTGAAGGAATAAATAAAAAAATCAATAGTTTTTATTAGATGAATCTTTGTTTTCTAGTCTATGTTTATGTGGGAATTCTTGTAATTAAATCTACTTCTGTTCTATAAAGTTGCTGTACTCTAAGCACACGTATGTGTGTATGTGTGTGTGTGCACGTGTGTGTGCATAAACACACAAGGTGTGATAAAAGAATAGGGTGAGTGCTGCTGCTGAGTGCCATCCAGCGGACAGGCAGGCTGGCAAAAGCATTACAGTGTCTCCTCACCTACCTTATTCACTGCATCTGGCACTGCGCAACTCTAGGTCTTCCCCAAGGTCAAGAAGTCTATGAAAGGTAAAGACTTTGAGAGGATTTAAAACATCAAGGAGCTACAGCAGTGTCACTAAAGACACTCACAAAAAAGGACACCGAGAATTGCTTCAGAAAATGCTGAAATGGCCGGGCGTGGTGGCACACAGCTGTAATCCCAGTACTCAGGAGGCTGAGGCAGGAGGGTCGTTGTGAGTTCAAGACCAGCCTGGGCTACAAAGTGAGTTCAAGGTCTGCCTGACCTGCATAGTGAGACCCTGTCTCAAAAAGACAAGAGAAAAACAAAACAACCAAAAAAAACCAGAAAATGCTGAAAACAATGGGATAAATTGGTGCAAGCAAGGGTTATTTTGAGGGGGATTACTGGAGATATGTCTTTTACTATCATAAATGTTTAAGAATTTGAAAATTCATAGCAGTTTTTGATCATGATATGTTTGTGTGGAGATAGATAGATATAAATAAAGTGGCTTTTCTTTTGAGCAGGATCTTGCTAGGCAGTTCAGGCTGGCCTGGACTCACTATGTAGCCCAGGCTGACTTCAAACTCACAGCAGTTTCCCTGCCTCAGCCTCCCAAGTGTTGGGATTACAGGTGTGCACTACCACACCTCACTAAGCAAAGTGGCTTTTTGCTGTGAACATGTTAGCCTACCTTGAAAGCTAGTTTGTTGGGCTTTAATGACATACTTGATTCATTAGGTAGAGATTCGGCAGAATAACAATAAAAGTTTCATCAAAAGTTTTGAAACATTGTCCAAGGGGGTAGCTTTCTAATAGAAAAAAGCTTCTTTAGCTAAAAATTTCTGACACTAAATGATGTTAAGTCTGTATTTAAGGAATTGTAATCCTTGAGTAATAGATTCATTACTTTACAAAAGTTGTGTGATATTAATATGCAGCAACACCACTTAAAAGAAGTCTGACTCTGCTTAATATTGACAATTGCAAAATCAAAAGTTACTCAACATTCCACCAATACATTTTTGGCAATAGGCCGTGTTAGTGCTCACATATTTTTTGCTTTGAAATATAAAAGAGGTGGGGGATTTAGCTCAGTGGCACAGCGTGGGCCCGGCAAGCGCAAGGTCGTGAGTTCAATCCCCGGTACCAGAAAAAAAAGAAATAAAAAAGAGGTGGAATTTACAAAGTCAGCCCAAGTATCCAATATTTTTAAATAATTTAAACAAGAAAATGAAACTTTTATCATTACTATTGATGTGTTTGTGCATTGTGTTAGTGATATTTCAGTTGTTATTACTCTGCTGGCAGTACTACTTAATGGGAATAGGGATTATTTTCCATGTCTCAAGATTGCTAAACGACCCTGAAAAGTCATTTGATTGCTTTGTGACTCAGTTTCCCAATTTATAAATGGAACTACATGACGAGTCCATCAATCAGGACCATACCATTTGAATAAGTTGCTTTATTATGTTATAAACCCATGATAAGGGATTTTGCTGGTTGGAGGTGATAATTTGGTGCTCCGATTTTTCTGTTATGCGGAGACTCATTGCTCTTATATTCCAATCCAATTATACTCCCCATAGCTGTCCTAGCTCTTTACCACAACGCCATGTGAAACCAGCAAGACAGATGTGTCATTTGTGTGTCAACGACACCATCATGATAACAGGCTCTAACTGTGTATATATGCCTGTATATACACACTATATATTTATTTTATTTATACAGATACATTTATATTACTATAATATATAAATTATGACTCTACCTATGTATAACCTTACTATTATTCAAGTATTTAATATTAATGCACAATTGTGCAAATATGTTATAAAATATTTATGTGAATGTACAATAGTAAAAGGCTATGTACTATTCATAACTGTAGCATGCACTATAAATACGTAATTATTCTATAAAAGTGCCATTTATAATTTTTTTTACAGTACTGGGTATCGAAGGCCTTTTGCAATGAGCTACAGTCCCAGCCCTTTTCACTTTTTATTTTGAGACAAGGTCTTACTTCGTACTAAGTTGCTAAGTTGCCCGAGATGAGTTTGAACTCATAATCTCCCTACTTCAGCTTGCCAGAGTGCTTTTCCTGTTTTATTGAGAGGAGGAACCACACTGAATGCTACAGTAATAGCTACGAACTAGACCATCAGGACTCAGCACAAGTGGGTGTGCTGCGATTGCAAAGCAGATGGCGGTGAACAAGAGGATGAACGTGGAGAGAAGCAGCTCCACTCTGAAGGGAAAGAAAAGCTGTAACTCATGTTTCAGGAATGCACGCCTGTGGTCTTTGCTCATCCCCGGTACTTTTATCACTTGCTCTGGAGACAAAGCAGGCTGATAAGGAAAAGCATGAGTGTGGGAGAGTCAGACCTAGTTGAAGGCTAATGTTTTTTCTAATCCCTTCCAAATCCTTTGACCACAAACAAATTGCTTCATAGGTTAAATTCTTATTTCTTCCTATGTGAAATGGTCAACTTCTGCCTCATGAGGTAGTTGTAAGGGTTGGAAGCTTGTGCTCCATCTGGCAGGGAGTAGAGTGTTAGTGATGGGTATTTATTATTATTGTGCCCTGGGATTTGGTGACAAGTTTGCTTGACAGTGAGCAGAATATAAAGCTACCACAGACCTCATATAGAACAAAGAGAGGAACAGAGGGTTAATCTTGTTTTACTTCTAAACAATTCTTTTAGAACCAAAGAGCGTTTTAAGGTTTTTACTGCTGAGTGAATGTATTACACTTTCATGTTTCTGGGAATACTACATCAATGCCAAGCTAGTCTGAGCAAAAAAAAAAAAAAATGATTATTTTAGGAAACATATGGTTACAAAAACTTCACCCCAAAACACCCAGTTTTTTGAGGCAAAACTGAATTGCATTTTGAGAAGGGCTGGTGTGGCTTAGGTCCTGCAGAGTATCTGCTTCTCAGCTCCTGTTCAGTGGAGGGTTTTTCAAAGTGTTATCGTATATTTTGCCATTAACTCAATTTTATCACTTAGCTTGGTCTCCACAATACCATCTGGCTTATTTTCCCAAGGACAGCACGACCATTTCCAGACCTGGGGCAGCAGTCTGGTCTTTCTAGGGGACATAGAATCTGATATTACAATGTGTTTATTAAAAACCTTTCCTTTCTTCTTGCTGATTTGGAATTTAACTCCAGTCTACTTCCTTTTGTAAGGTTTTGGTGAACTAAGGGTTTGTTGGTTTCTTTATCCCATTCCCATAATTTAAACTAAGCAAAAAAACCCTTTTCAATACAAGCCACAAAGAATAACCTGCAGATAACCTTCCCTTTGACATCACCGGCCCGAGGGAAGTCTAATCAACAGTGAAAGTTACAAGGCTATAAAAGGGCGGAAATATGCTTAGTCTAGTTTTCTTTAAATGGGTTTACAGTTTCAGTTCATCTCATTGTCAGACTTCATAAAAGAAAGCAAACAGCATTAAGAAGGCAGACAACTAACATTCCCTCATGCATTTGACTAGTACTCTTATTAATACTAACCTGAGAGTTATGTGAGCAGTGATTTATCAACTTATTCAAGCTATCTCATTGTACTTGTACTTCCAAAAGTCATGGGGTTTGCAGTTCACAGCAGGCTGCAAAGAGATGTCTACAGGCATGTATCTATATTTTCATGTTGTTGAATATTTTAAAGTTTATTCTTTTCTTGTTTAGCTACAGAATTTCAGAATTCCTCTCAAAGTTTAAGCTTCACACTAAAACTGTGAAATTTAAATTTAACTGGAAGCTGAAGTCTAAGTAAGATGACATGTTAGATTTTTCATACTGCTGAGACCGTATCTTCCAACTTTGTGGTCACATCCTTTTTATCCTTCTGTCTTCCTTTCCTTTTCTTACATGGTGTCTTCATATATGTGAATCCCTTTGTCTTCCTCAACTTATACCCACCGCACCAACTTTCTTCCTTTATTATATTTGAGAGCTATTTTACAAAGTTAAAGTGACAGGAAGAAATCCAGAGACTGAAAACACACATGACCCAAATATTGAGTCTGATCCAGCCCTCTTGGCCTGGATGAAAGTTATCCAAGTTCCTTCCCTGTGTAAGAGCTCTACTGTATGAACTGTGATGGAAGTTTGAGAACAAGTTGAACCTAAATATAATATAGCTATTATAGTATAAAATATACAATATATTTTATAATGCAATATAATCTTGAAGTAAGCATAATTTATCCATTTATTTTTTTAATTGACTCATAAAGCCAATATTGATGCAGTAAGAGCTATGTGCTGTGCATCTGTAGGGCTTTAAGATTTTATTAGAGTTTGGCTTTTGATTTCAGATTTAAATTTTAAAATGTACTTTAGGCCTTAATGGTTAGGTATCAGGGCAAAGTGTAAAGTCAGAAAGAAGAAATCACTGTAGCCTGAAATGCTCTTGAGGAGAAGAAATGATTGATAGTCCCTGCCGCCACCACCCCTTAGCTACCCTCTGCCTTTGTGAGGAGAGGGCGGGTGAGCCTTAGAGATTTATAAAACTTTGGGGACTTTATTATTACCTTCCAATAAATGATCTTCCTCTTTGACAGCCAAGGTACTTTATAAGAATTATCTACTTCATTCTTATCAGATTCTTAAAAGATAGAAAGCGGTAATATTTCAAATGAATCTGTGTTAGTGGATACAAAATGAGCTCAGAAATGTTACAGGACTTTTCTAAAGCCATGTCACCTCACAGTGACATAATCAACGAGTTGGATCACAGCCACCCAAAGCCTGCTCTGTACCTCTTCCCAATTGGCTATATTTCTACCTTTGTCAGAGTATGATTAATTCTGCCCTTGTTAGACCTGTGCTTTGATATTTTTGCTTTTGTTTCACAGCAAAGGTTCTGGGTCTGACTTTAATGCTACCTGACTCATTCTCCGTGTGACAAATGCCCTGAGTGGTAGAAGACAGACAGACACCCTCATCCTCAGCATGTGGACAGTGGGTAACAGGAGCTGAGGGTTCTGGGTTAAGGCTTCACCACTGATGTCACACGACACGGCCGTGATACTGGCGTCTTCTCCACTGGAAGGGCCTGATCCTTCCCGTACGTAGATTCCTGCAGGGGGCACTCTTCACCCTCTCCTGGGCAGCTCACTGATTCAAAGGCTTAAAAAATATATCTGGGCCAACTGCAATTTTGTACACCAAAATTTTGCTGAAATGCTACAGGCTACATTATTTGAGAGAAAAATGAAAGGACAGTGACATGACACAGTAATGTACATCAAGAAAAGACTGACTGAGTGACACTCTGGTGGGAGACCCATCTAGTAAGAAGAAATAGAGGCTGTGATGCTTAAAGACACACTTGCAAATGTGAAGTGCTTCGTCTGTGGCACACAAGTAGAGTCACAGCTGAAGCAGAGCCTGCTAGTAAAAAAGGCTAAAACTAAACTAGTAGAAGTTACTAGACTCAAGGATTCTTCTAAGCTTCTGTTCTGCCCTGTACAGCAGGCTCCTCTGGCCAAATCTACCGAACCAAGAGCTTTTTAAACTTTATAGGATCACAGGGCCACTGGCAATCGAATAACAGCTATGAACTGGTCCAGAGCAATGCTCAGATTTAGAGATACTCTGAGAGTTTCGGAGAGCCCTGAAGCTCAGGATGATGAATTTGCTGGTTGTCAGTCACTCAGGATCAATTATCTCTGCAGTGTGGAAGTGCAGGGGAAACACAGGAAGGCAAATTTACCTTACCGTTAGCTCTGGAGTACTGTTTGCTTAGCTTTTCCCTCAACTTAGGTCCCACACTTGGGTTCAAACAGCAGAAATCTCATGAAAGGAAGAGACCCAACTTCACTACGTATTTAGGGATTCGCAAGTAAGGGGTATTTTTCCCCAATTCTCTAAGAACCACCAGCAGTGCAAATGTAACAAATGCATAAGAAGAATTTATCTAATAATCACATAATTATGCAAAAGAGTGTACTAAATTCTGAAAAATTAAAACAGATGTATATAAATTATTGCCAAGTGTATAATTTAATTAGAAAAATTGAAAAACTATTTAGGGATTTGGTTAACACCAAACTAACTAAAAATGTCAGACCATAAAGGCCTCCTCTTCACACCAATTATTACTCAGGGAAGATGTTGTTTTCCAGGCAAACTTAAGCCTCGGAAATGAAAATTCACGGTCTGGCCAATAAATTCACTTCCCCTCTCCATACAGGAAAGACAAGGCAGGTTTCAATGGATGAGACAGAGATAGGTGGTGTGCCAACTCTAGGTTTATAAAAATTCAGATCTATAACCAAGAGACTTCCATAATCCTTAGAATTAAAGCTGCTTTTGTGGTTGTTCCTCTTTCCCTCACCACAAACAAGGGCAACAAAACAAATTTGAAAGCTATTTAGAATATCAACAAACTTACATGTGTGGGCTTGAAAACTTCATAAAGCCCAATACAAAACTGTAATATGTAGGTTTTGGAAAAACTTATCATAGAAGATCAGATAAAATTATTTAAGTCCTTCCAAGTGGCTGTTTGCATTCTTACAGAGGCAAAAGTCTTTCCCGTGGAACACAGTGCTAGCACAAAGCTGGCAGGCAATGAAACTCCATCTCTGCACTCTCCGCTTGAACCTTTTCTCTACTGACACCGGAGGAAAACAGTAATTTACTGTAAGTGTTCGATGACTCATGCAGTGACAATGCCCCTGAGAGTACAATTTTTTCTTCTGTGTTTCTACAGCTCAGTAAAATCACAGTCAGTCTAAAAATGTCCCCTGTGTAGCTCAGAAAACCATAGTAATTTAATAAGGCTCAGAAACCCTGGCTAACTTGGAGGGCTTCATGCAGACGGCAGTGCTGTGGAGAGCGTCAAGACAGCTATCCCAGTGGTCATGCAAGCACAGATTAGGGCAAAGAAAACTTGACAGTAGGTAGCAGACCAAATGCAGACACATCATTCGATCCTACAGTCTGTGCTAAAGGCAAAAATGTGTGAGCTTTTTCGTGCAAAAAAAAAAAATCTCCAAAGAAAAATTAATTTTTCTTTCAAAATAGCCTTTTGTGTTTCGTATTCACTACACCATTTTAGTTAGGCTACACACTCTCTCTGCCCATAAGACTTACTTTCAAGTTATTGTTGAGACAGCTAAGGAGGGTAGGGGGTAAAGCGATCTTCTGATACACTTGTCAAGATGTCTGAAGTTTGTGGGGGGCCTTCGAAACACACATGTATAATTACTTCTTCAAGAAATGCACACAAGGTATCATGTCAAACGTGAAGAAGTCTCAGCTAAGCTCTGCTTTTGTCTCAGGGAGATCAAGATTATTCACAGCATGGGGTACAGAGAAAAAGAGCTGGAAAGTCGAGTCAGAATTATTACCAGAGGAAAGCGCTTGGGTCTTCCTGAGTCTTCACAGAGGATGAGATTTGTTTGGGGAGCTATTGAGTTTTAGAACATGAATCACATCACTATTCAAATGCAAGAATCAAAACATCCTCTGGAGTAAAATATAAATTATGTCATTGATGCTATTAGTATAATTAAACAGAGAACTGATTACCTTTTATTTTGAATGATTTGAACTTCTGAGCTAATTTTATGCAGATAATTATCTCTCCCGTGCAGCACGAACAAACTAGGGTGTTATTTGCAATTCAAACTCTCGCCTCGCTTGCCTTGCCACTACTCTCTCCTGCCCAAGCTGCTTCTGAAGCTTTGACTTCCTCATAGCTGCCCCCACTTCCATATGGGAATGCCCTGCTGTTCCAAATACCGGAAAATATAGTATTTCTCCCTTGTATCTTAGACTAAGTTCCCACCGTCCAACCACTTACCCACAGGACCTCCTACTCCACTTGTATTCTCACGTAGTGTACCACGAAGTTTCAGATGTTATACTTGCAATGCATCCTACCTTCTACATAACTGAGGTTTCCATTTTCCCCTCTACCTCCTTCTCTCTTTTGTTACTTTGAGCCTTGGTATTTTCCATCTTTAATAAGCTTCTTCTTTCTTGGCTTATGGGGTCTTTTAACCCTAGGTTTTTATAGTCCGGTTTGGCCCTAAGGTCTTTACTTAAAATTCTCCAAGACTCTTCATCCTTTTGAGGATAAATTTTGCATAGTCCACAGGGCCTTCATCTCGGCCTTGTCCTTAGGTTCCATTGACCTTAGGTTCCATTTTTACCCTTTCTGTTGGTGTAAAGTGAGGCGCAGCTCCCGTCGGTGAGTGAGTGGCTGAGCCTAAACAGCAAGCACCTTTGCTCTTGTCTTTGCATACAGAAGAGATCTGTGTGTTGGATGTTTTTTTTAAACCAAAATGATTTATACATAATTTTAAAAACCAAGACTATATTCAACATATGCTTCTATGCTCAAATGAAATGAAACTTTGGTCAAGTGGGAAAAAAAAATGAAATGAAACAAAAGTAACAACCATGAAAAAGATTTCCGTGACCCAAATTCTTACCTAATGTCTGCTGGAAAACTGCCCTCCAGCCTCTTGCTGTTTGAAGAGAATCTGTCTTGAACACCAGAAGCATGCTGTTACTGCTGCTCTTAAGAACCGGTGGACGTGTAGAACCACAGAATTTGCCAAGAAGGGGATCGCTGATGTTAGCACCATCATAAACTGCCACGAAGTCATTGGAGCACAGAGTGGAAGGGACCACACTAAAATCTCCGAACCTGTGAAGTGTATCTCATTAATACTGATGTTCTCCTTTGAATGCCTATGAAATTCCCCAGTTCTTGTAAGAAAAAAAGAAGCACATAAGGCAAAAACTGAAAGCAAAACATCTGAGCTTTACTTGGTGAGAAATATTATATGTAAGACACCACTTGAGTGATGCATTCAAAAGTTTAACATACATATTCTGAGTAACTACATACAAATGTCAAAAACTTTGACAGCTGAGCAATAGTATACAGTTCAACATGTGAACAAATTGCCAGTCTAAGATATATCAAAGTCCATCTGAGATCATGTTTTGATAAGCTGAACTAATTTATCATTCCAAAATATGGCACTTGTTCTGCCCTGGTTGTTTTGTGAGATGAAGTGGTGCTGTTACCCCTTTCGTTTCTTGTGAGAAGAATGTTAGGGTAATAAAGTGGAAGAAATGCTGGTTTCAGAATTACAGCTTCAGCCTTGTGCTGACAGTCTAGTTTTTCTCTTTTAAAATGCACTTCATGGCAAGATTAAGCACAACAATATGTGAAAACCAAACTATGGTATCTGGCACACAGTAGTTGCTGAATAAAGTGAAGTTATTATTATGATCATTTTAGAAGCAGGAATATGAGAGAACATACTTCTTATAAGAGATGCAAACATATAAGTAGTGGTAGAAAAGAATGAACAAAACTCTACTGGGTCTTATGTGATTGCTGTAACAAGAAATTTACAATTCTCTCTGAATTCCTTTCCAGGCACTGTGTGTCACTGAGACCCCAGGGTTAGAAATGCACCATTTTAGGTAAAAGCAGCCTTGAACTTTATTCCCCTGGAGAACAGGGAGCTGCATCCCTTCAACCATCTTGTGATCACACGGAATTAGACGAGGAATTTCCTAATGACGCAATGTATCTCTTACAGAACCAGTTTACAGGTGTTCTGATGCACGGCTGAAAAACCCATTGCTTAGCAGAGAATTTCTTTTTGAGAGACAGCATGGGGGAATACTAAGGATATGATTTTTGGAGGACATCTGATGTAGACTGAGATTCTAACTTGTCATTTCAGTGTGTGCTACCCTAGAAAGTTGTGCGACCCTCTCTCCCCAAGCCTCAGTTTTCTCATTGGTAAGACGGGAGACACATATACATTTCACAGGGCTGTTTAAGAATAATCAAAAACAAATAAGGAAGGCATTGATCAGCGTTTCCAGTGTCTGGTAAATGTCCAACAAATGTAAGTGCTTTCTCTAGCCCTTCCTACCCTCGCTGATTTCAAGACGGCCTTAGAACCTGGTAACCCATTATACGAAGCCCCTTCCACTGCTGGGGGGTCCTAAGAACTGTTTTTAATGGGTGGGAAGCCTGTTTTCCCTTTGAACATCATTGCCTTGCATGGGGCAGGGAAGAGTTCCCAGATTTGCCTGCCATGCAGAAATCTCCCTCTTCTTTCCTCTGAATTGCCTTCTAGATTATTGAGAGAAAGAATCAGTGCTCCCTGTGAGTAGAAGAATAGCTTTTCTGTGAACAAAGCTGGAAGTATTTTTTTTTTCTTGAGAAAGCAAATTTGTCTTACGTACTTGAGTAGAACCACTCTGTCATTTCTAACGGAGATGTTATACAGACAGTAGACACTGTTTGGGTAGTGGCCCTCTGAGTAGGAAGGACTCTTGATTGTTCCAGTGGATGAGTTGTATGTACCACCACACGCTGCAAAGGAAGGTGCAGAGGACAGTTATGATCCATAGTATGGAATAATGATGTTACATATTTTATATTATTGTACGTGTTCTCCTAAGTGAGATAATAATTCTTTTTCTTAAATTAGCTTTAATCTCTTTCAGTGTCTTTTGAAATAATTTTGTTTTTTCCATTGGAGTAAAGAATAGGAGACAGTAAAGGAGTAAAACCTGGGAAGAATATCTTAAGGCACACTTCAGAAAGGAGTAAGTATCTGTGAAATTAACAGTCAGAGTGAAAATAAGGAGGAAGTACATTTCACATGTGTGGTGCAGCTTCCTGTCCCATTATTTAACTGACAGATTGATAGATAATAGCGATAACTGGCAGTTGGGGTGTGTTCTAGAAGATCATGGAGATCGGGGAAAAAATTCAGCCTAGAAATCCTTAAAAATATAGATTCACATATCTTCCATTAAGAATAGAATATTATAAGGCGAAGTACTGGAAATCAGTTTCAGAAGTTTCAAGCTTTGTTCCTGTATGGGTCAGATACATAGTTCTTAAGTCCCCTGTATTTATATTTAGTTGTGAGAGTGGTAAAAAAAAAAATCCTACACTAACCCAAATTTGTATAATTTACCTTCTATAAGCATCAGGAAGCTAAGCCTCTCCACACTCTGACTCCATAATTATTAACCCAGAGTCTTTAGTTAGACCCAACAGTCAATAAAATGGCAGCCACAAAGTATAACACAGCTTCTCTGTACACAACATAAAATTACTACAGTAATTTTGCTTCAGCCTACATATAAGAAGGATCAGACTGTCGCACCTAATGTCAGATGCTTTACTCTTGCGGAAAGACAGACCTATGTGTACTTTATGATTCTAAAATTACAATGTCGTTAGTGTACCTTGATATTTCTGTGGTTTGTGCACTGTCAAAGGACATGCTCCACCTTCACCTCTGAGACATGAGAAACAATTTTTAGCTGCCATTTATGGTTCTTTGCTTATTTATTGTTTTTGCCTCAGCTGAACTCATGTGCAGGGAAAGCGCCTCTCTCTCTGCCTGTAAGTACTCATGGTCTCAGACCCCTGGGCACATCTGTCTTGAATTAAATGTCTACCTTGGGCAGCAGTTACTCTGTTTCATTCAATACACAACTATGTGCTCTCTGAAAATTCATCAGGGCCTAAATATCTTCCATCTTCGTACACTGTCAAGTCTTGGGGTCAGGATTAACAATGCTCTTTAAGTGAGGCTTATGTACCAGATTTATTAAAACTTGCACATTGTGTTTATGAAAAGGGGAGATTAAAAAGCAGAAGAATACAAAGCAGTGGTTTAATTCTCCAAAGCAGTGGTTGCTCCAAACAAAGAAAGCAAATATATTCTCCTTTTTTGTTCAACAAGACAAGAGGGAAGAAATGTTCATCGTTTAGTTTATCCCAGTGGTGCCGACGGGCCCTACACCACCATACAGAATCATACTTTACAAATGATAGCGTTTAGGATTCAGATAGCAGCTAATGTGAACAAATTATCAAGGCCCTTTTCACAAGTAAATAGACTTTTTTAGTCTTCCCTGTGGATGGAAAAAGTAATTTATCTGAAGGGAAACTATTTACCTTTCTACCATTAGCAGTGGATTTGGTTAAACAAAGACAAAACAAAGCAAGGAGACATTTTACAAACTAAGTCTGATTCACCGAAGTGGAGAAGCTATGGGGAAAACACTGTGTGCAGACTAGCCAAGCAAGAGGCGCAGAGACAAGATGGGAAACATAATCTATGATTTTCTTCGTAGCTCCAAAGCCTTTATCCAGCATTTGCCTTTGTTAGAGAAAAATTGTAAATTATAGCACAGTTGACCGTATCCACCTTTTTCTTTGCCTTTCGGGCTTGTGCATTTTGCAAGTCATTTTTAAAAAATCCTTTCTTATCAGAAGATCCATATAGATATTCTCTTATATATCTTCTAAATTGACAAAGTATTATTTTTTGTACTAACAAAGTGACTTGGGGAATAAAACAGGCACCAGACAACTCGGAATAATTCACACCTAAAGACATCTTTATATAATGAATGCAAAGTAAGACAGCTAGAATTTTCATTTTAACTTAAATCACAAAATAAATCTCAATCCTCCCTCTGGTTTGTCTCTTTTTAAGAAAAGAATGGCTAAATATCTCTGTCCCACGTATCTAATTCCCTTAAAGTCTCTGAATCTTCAAGCTGGTGATTACTGAATCACAGTGAAAACTGTGATTCAAATTACAAATTACTCAAGAAGAAAATTACTCAAGAAGAAAAAAGAAAATTCCAAACTGTATCGTAATAGCTACTCACTGATCGTCCGGTAGGAAACCTTGAATCCGAAGTCCGTGACGCGCGAGTTAGAGTAGAAGTGAAGCAGCACCGGACCGGCCACCCCGATGGTATCCAAGGTCTCCTCCCCGCACACGGTAGCCACAGGTGTGGAAGAGAGGCTGTCCCCTCTGAGAATGCGCAGACCGTCGCTGTCACAGTACCCCGTGGCGGCCGAGCGCGCTGCACAGAGTACGGAGCAAGCAGCGTTATGATCAGAAACCACACTGACAATCAATGCTGTAAACTTTAAACAAAACCTTATGACGATACGCAGAGGTGATATAAAAATTACAGTAAGAATCAAGAGATAATTGAGTACGTCGACTTTTAGCTTTGTTTCCTGATGAGACAGCGTGGACCCCAGGTTCAAAACAAACGCAACGAGAGTCATGATACATATTCTACCTTTAAAAAAATTCAAAATTTGCTGTTTATAATTCATGTAATGTAATAATTATAAACCAGAGACGCCTTGCCTCCTGGGGGATATTTGGCAATATCTGAAGACGTTTGTTGCTGAGCCATTGAAGCCAGAGTCGCTGATAAGTATGCTGCTGTGAATGGAACCATTCTCACAGGCCGCACGCTGCTGCTGCAACAAAGCGACCGAGCCCCATCAACAGCGCGGCCATAGGGAAGGTCTGCTCCAAGAATGTGCAAGAGACTCCTGCCATCAAGAGATCACTGGAAACCCCTTCGTGTTTTCTGAACAGCCAATTTCACTGCGTACCCAAATAAAATTAATTTAAGGCTCCAGTGATTGTAGAACTACATACCACTGTTCCTAAATTATAAAACAAATACAGAAAACAGAATAAGCAGGAAATTGAAATATATGAAATAGGAAATTGAAATATATGAAACAGAAAATGAATATATTCATATATAATTATATAATATATTATTAAATTAATATTATAATATATTGATATGCAATATATAAAACAGGAAATTGAAACATAAAAAAACAGAATAAACAGGAAACTGAAAAGAATGTTACAACTACAACTTCTCCAGTCATTTTCACAGGTGACTAGGTACTGGGTCACATGCATTGCAATCCTTTGTGACCCAATTTTTAGTGACATAAAATAACACACTAACATGCATTTCTATGTGATTAGTCTTTTGACACATTTATTAATGCATGCATCAAATTAAAGATTACAAAAGAAAATTACTCAAGAAGAAAAAAGAAAATTCCAAACTGTATCGTAAGTGTTAAGCACTTGTCCATATTCCATAAATTCTAGGCTCTCTACCTTCAACTAAAAAATTGTCAGAAAAACACTGTTGGACACAAATATTTGAGGCTGTTTCATATTACTTCATTAGAATAAACTTCTAGAGTTTGAGTTACTGGTACTAAGGCAAGAATCTTTCTAGGTTTACCAACTGACCTTCTGGAAAGATGTTACCAATTCACACCTGCACAGGGTTTAGGAATTTGCCATTCTTCCCAGGTCTACATTTCCAGCACCCTAGACAGGACTTTGTACCTGTTGGTAATCACTCTCTACCCTTTCTATTTTTATTGCTCTGCCAGCCCTACATGACCACAAATCTACTTTCTTTATCTATGGATTTGTCTATTTTGAACATTTCACAGGAACAAAATTACACAATATGTAAACTCTTGTGATTGGCCTCTTTTACTTAATGTTTTTGAGGTTCATCCAGGTGGTAGTACATGTCAATATTCCATTCCTCTTCGTGGCAGCATAATATTTCATTGTGTGGTTATATCACATTTTTAAAAACATTCATTCATCAGAGCCAGGTGTGGTGGCACACGTCTGTAATTTTAGGGCTCTGGGAGGCTGAGGCAGGAGGATCATAAGTTTGAGCCTACTCTGAGCAAATTAGCAACTTAGTGACACCCCATCTCAAAATAAAGAAATAAAATAAAAAGGACTTAGGATATAGCTTAGTGTGAAAGCCCTGGGTTTAACCCTTAGTACTGAAAATATATCATCAGTTGAGAAGCACTGATACATTTTCATTTTGGATGCATTAATATGTACTCACTTGGGTATATAACTAGGAGTAGAATTGCTGGATCATACCCTAACTCCACATTTAAAAATGTGAGACCCTGGCACTCTATTTTCTTGAGTGGCAGCAGTATTTTATAACCATACTCACAATACATAACGTTCTAATTTCTCTACATAGTTGTCAACACCGGTTATTGTTTACTTTTAGAATTATAGCCACCCCAGTGGTACAAGCCACCCTGTGGCCATGCTTACAAGCCGCCCTTGTGAAGTGGTAGCTCGTTGTGGCTTTGAGATCATTTCCTTGACTTACGATGCTGAGTACCTTTCCATGTTTATCGTCCATCTGTGTATCAAGTCAACTCTGCCCTCCTGCTGTAGAGACGCCATCTTTCTCTCTTTTGGGCCCCTGCTTTGAAGGCTGCTACTCTACAGCCAGGAGAGGAACCAGCCCCAGCAACCCTCATACTGGAGCAGTACAGAGGAAGCGCAAGAGCAGGAACACATTTGATAACGTCATTCACACGCTAAAGCAAATGCAGTTAAGGCTCTTTCATGTCTAAGCCAAGCTGGACTTTTCCCTGCAACCGTGCCTTAGAAATTCCTAACAACATGGCAGCACTTTACTGTTATCATCATCACTGCTGTTTCTCTTGAGAACAGAACCTCTCCATCCTGTGTTCTGTTGATGTACGATTGACTGCCCCAAAGCAGGACACTGCACCCAGTGCAGGCCAGGTGGACACACCTGAACTGTGAATGACGGGGGACAGTGGTAGCAGCCAAAGACGTTCAACTTAGAAAACAGGGTCAGCCACGCTTCCTGACGCACGCACGGAGGAATGAGAAAGAAGGGTGCTATCATGCAGAAAGCAGCAAAGGGGCGGGGAAGGGAGGCCGGCGAGGGATCCCTGCCTCTGCTCCCCCTGTTCTAGAAGTCTTTTATCCTTTTCCTGCTTTTAAACCTTTCTTTGATGATATGAGATAACCCGGAATCCTCCTAATAATCCCAGCTTTGTATCTAATCGACCTTGAAGATAGTCTACTCCTTTTAACTGAGAGGATCTTGACACACACATTCATGTTATGCATCCGTAGAGTACAAAGAGCCAGGGTGCTCCTCCCCACTTCTTGGATCTGAGGATTAACTTGGACAAAGCTGATGTTTTCATCAGAAAATATTTGTGCAGTTTAAATCTGGATTTTAGGAATATATTTGGTTCCTCAGCTTGAGGATATTGTGAGGCATCAATTGAAGATCCTATTTATTAAATAAGCCTCAGAGAATTCCCTTATTTTGAAAATCCTAGAATAGAAGTGTTTCTAATCGGTCATAAATGTGAAAGACTTAACTTTAATGATTTTACCATGTAATTAGAAGCAATGTGATATTGGGAAAAATAAGACAAGGATGAAATTAAATTCAGATTCATACTTTGAGTACTGCCAAATTATGTACTTTAATTACCACTTCCGAATTTTTCTTGAACACATACAAAAGCTCAGATGGAGTCTTAAAAATGCAGAGTAGATGACTTTGAAAATAGAAAACACTTTGTGTTGGCTATAAAAACATCTTTACTGAACAGCCATGTACAAAGTTACAGATCCAAACTCACAGAATGCAGGGAAACATTCCTGACCCCAGGCTGAACTCCTGGCCCTGTGTTTGCTAAACAGCCTCCTATGCAGGTGCCTTTCAGTTTTAAAGCTGCTTTACAAATTGTTGGGCTGAGGATATAGATTATCACAGTGGTACACAGCTTAGAAAATCATGGCAAGGGTATGACACTTAAGGTAAAGTGTGCTGTATACTTGATTATTCTTCCAAAAACTTAGTTAAAGGAGCTAGTTTAATTATAAATTAATAGCAGTGGTTTACTGAGACATAACCAGAGCCCATGAACTGCTTACAAATGGTGGGAGACAAGAAGAAAGTCTGTTGGGGAGACATAGAGGAAGTTGAGAGGGGATGTGAGGGAATTTGAATTTCTTGGTACATGACAATGTAATATAAATCAAATTGTTCAAGATAATCTGCTTGTTCTCAAAGCCTGACTCAGTCGAACTGAAAACTGTGATACTTGGAAACATTTAATGGATTAAAGTATCCTTCCATCCTTTCCCACTGTGACTTCTTTCACAGAGGCTGTCCTTACAACTTGGCAAAGTTGTGCAAATCTAAAGATGTATCAAGAACTAGTAAGAACAGGTAATAGGTAAGAAAATGAGGTATAAATACTGTGGCACAAGAAATCAAGTAATGCACACATATCTTTTTTAAGGGCTACATATCACATCAGTGTGTTCGATCAAAGAAATCAGCATGATTCTTCCATGAGAAGATAGTAGGTGATAAAGACAGTGACCATCAGAAAATAATTGAATATTTCTCCATAATTAAATGAGGAATCCATTGCTCATAATTATATGTACACAGCACTCTCAAGTAGAAGACAGTTAAGTATGACCAGGGTAACTATCTGCTAGGGAGAGGCAGGAACTTTGTCAAGATCTAGATAAAGTTCTTTAAGAAACAAGGTAGATCTCAAAGTTGAGTTTAAGGCCAACAGGTGACATTGAATCAGGCACAAGAACCTGTTAGGAAGACAAGCTCCCTGAAATTGAACAATATATTCTCCTGGGACTACAGTCCATGCCGTAGGACAGGCAGCTACAATCGTTGTCACTTCTACCTTCCATAAATGATTTGATACATATTTACTGCTGAGACATCTAAGCTGTAAAGCAATTGAGCATGATTGGTTTTTATGACTGCTTCTATCCTCCCCACACATATTTATTGTTTGAGATGTGTAGGCGTTCTATGTAAAGTACTGAAATACAAGTTTTATTACATTTTTGTGGACTTTACTACAATACAATGTCTAATTCTGAATTCTATTATGATTCTAAAACTTTGGGAAGAAGTAACAGAAAACTTAAGGCTGAGGAACGTGGCAAATAGCATAAACTTGTGGAATTTAGATTCAGTCTATAGTTTTTCTTCAGAGTCATAGGGAGAAAGAGACAAAGTGCCAAAAGGGACTAAGCTTAATGGAGTATCGTTTAGTTAGGACACTGTGAACAGGTAGATAAAATCAGGTCTTTTTGGGGAAGGAGTAAAGGGTTTCGAGATGGCAAGTGATTTAAGGGAAAGCACTGACAGGCATCTGTCCCCTGCCTAATTAGCTTCACTCTGCAAAGCACGGAAACCGGTCTTTTCACTGGCAAAGTGCTTCAGCAGAGAGAAGCACAGACTAGCGCAGAACTAAGCTCCATCCAGCGCGAAGGCCAGAGCCTTCCAACAAAGCAAGTTCCTGTGCAGCAGAGCCGAAGCAGGAATCTCACAAACTAAGCAGTTCCATCTAACGCCCTGCCAATTTTAATGAAATACCCATAAGAAGTATTTAAAAGGAACCATTGCTCAATTTCTTCTAAAATAATTCATTGTGCAATGTGCCCGCATTCTGAATTCTTTAAAAACAAGCGAGAAAGCAAAGAGAAGAATTGGTAAGTTGCATAACGCCACTTTTCTTTAAAGTTTAAATAAGTGGAAATGTGAAATGAAACAACCGGCAAAACTCAATTATTGTGCTATGAGATGAGCAAAAAGAAAAATCTAAAACTAACTTTTGTTTCCTTTCTCCTTTTAGTGTTATATTAGATGTAGCTTGTAAAACAGGACTTCAAGCTAATCAGAGAATTCAAGCAAATATTAGGTAGGACTTCCCAGCTGATGGCTCTGAAAATGTAACCCAACCCTGACTGATTTTTGAGACTGTCCCTAGAGGACAAAGAACAAAAGCACTTAGCTCTTTCGTAGCCCCCACCACATGGGCTAAGTGCTACCCAGGCAGCCAATATGTGGCAGTTGCTCTGGATCTGAGCAACACTGAGTCCGTGGTTAGCTTAGAGGTAAGATTTTTTTCATTAAAAATCTCCAGGGACTGGTGACGTAGCTCAGCGATACAGTACTTGCCTTGTTTGCACGAAGTCCTGGATTTGACCCCAGCACCACCAAACAAACAAACAAACAAACAAGCCCCTTGCTATCACTAAGATGAATCAATGTTATAATCCAATTTTAATGATAGAAAAATTGAGCTGTAGAAGGCCTTGGCTTACCTTGGGTTAACTCCATCTACTAAGTGCTTTATCTACAACGTAAAAACTAGGGCCTATAACTTTTCTAGCAGCTTGAGGGCATCAACTTGGCCACATGGCTAAAAGATCACAAAAATACACTTTTGGACTGTTTAATATTTGGGGAAATAAAGTAAGTATTTAGTAACACCCAATTCCAAGATGAGCCCAAGTGGTAACAGTCTGTAGTTTGTAAAATGGTTTATATTGGAAATGTAAAAGTATTGAGAGAGTTAGAGAAATTTAGGCCAACATAAAATAATGCACTTCTAAAACAACTTTCTTTATGGTGAGTGGAGAGGGGTTCACTGAGCTTCTGCAGCCTCCTGGTAGGAAGAGCTCAAGTGAGCAGCTGCGTAATCGGTATACATGTCTGAATAGTCAAATCTTCCTTAACTAGTTGTCAGCGTGTAGTAGCCACAATGAAGGGATGATTTGTCCACATAGAAAAAGGACAAATCTTCCCAACTAGTTGTCAGCATTTAGCAGCTTCCCCATAGTATTCTGTAGCCTGAGACTGCCCATCTTCTCCTTGCCAGTTCTATCTTTCAGTGCTAATGGTCCATTAAGACAACAGTTCTAGAACCCTCCTTTTCATCTTAGTCAGCAGTGACCCCACTGGCATGCTGGGCCCAGCAAGACTCAAACAGAGTCTCTCAGAACCACTTCCTACTTCCTACAGCAGCTGGAAAGACCAATGCTCCTTCCCCAAAGCCATGACCTTCTTTGAGAACAATTCTCAGTTGTATCACAGCAGAAGTGCACATGAATCCCTCAGGCTCCCTTCAGCAGGGCCTGGGAAAGGTTATTTTTGCTGTAGCTGAAGACTCCAGTTTGTTGGGATTCAATAAATGTCACCATCAATGTGGTCAGAAAGAAAAAATCTAATTATAAAATAAATTTGATTAACATTGCCCTTTGTGGGGAATCATCATAACTCGATTAGTCTAGAGCTAGGAATTATCCCCTTAGCAGTGTGAAAAGGTTGAGTACTTGTAACACAGGAAGTGTCACCAGACCTTTCTATAAGGATATTACCTTGTTAAAAAAAAAAATCAGACTCTTCAACTGGGTGCAGATTAGCAAATCGTTACTGATTAGTAGTAATTAGTCTGGCACTATTGACTTCCCTAGCTACTATTTTACATATCCAGTCATCTGCTTTATAACAATGAGGACACATTCTGAGAAACACATCCTTAAGTGATTTCGTCGTTCATCTGTGCGCACTTACACAGACTAAGAAGGCTACAACACCACCAGGTGATACAATAGGAGACCACTGTCATCTATGCAGTCCATCCTTGATCGGCAGATGTCATTATGTGGGGCATGACCCTTCTGTGTGTTTGTTAATAAAAGCAAAGAGTTATTAGAAACAAAGAAAAAGTAGTTTGCACAAGTCATGTGATAAGGAAGTGGGTGGCCTGATGTTCACATTCACCTTAAAACTCTATGCTCCCACTGCACCTCATGCCAGGAAGTGCACCTCTGAAGTGTGCTACTCCTTTCCCACCCAGAAAATCAAGCTCAGGGAATTATGTTTCAGGTGCTGTAAGGCTCCTTACAGTACATGTGCTGCTGACTTCAGCCATGCGTTTGTGGCCTCATAGTGCATTTACTGGTGTGTCTGAATGGCATCGGCCTGCAACATGTTTATCTAATTTAACGTAAAACGAAAGCAGATGGGAATGTAAAATCTGAGCCATGAGTTTTCCTGTTACTAAAATAACTTTTACCCATAAAGAAATAGAACAAATGGTATAACAAAAAAAATCATCCATAAATCACACAGTGATAACAAAGTACTGCTTCACAGACTTACAGATGTGATTCATATGTATAACTCTAAATAGAAATCAGATCATCTTGTATAAACCATTTATCAATCTTCATGATCATCTTTTTATGTTACTGAGATTTTGTGCCAGCAAATGCTAACAAATTATATTTTACTTCATATTCTACGTTTACAGTGACAGGTATCCATATATAGTTGGCATTTCCTATTATGTCCTAAAAAATACCGCCACAGAGTTCTAGAAAGGAAGGTGATGCCATAGAAAAAGGAAAAAGTATGGGAAGCTTCATATAATTTATCAATGTACAAATGTGTCACTTTTACGTTTTTATTTTTACAGTCTAAATCTCCTGGATACTGAATACTACAGACCCCATCTTGTTAAGTGTAACTTTTCTCTGCCTAGAGAGACTAACCCAAAGAGAAAGACATTCTAAATATGCAGAAATGGCTTCACAAATAGTGAAGCTGAGAAGTAGCTAACTTAGAAAAATTATTACAACTATGAGGAATTGAAAATACCCTTTTACAGGGATTTCTGCTCTATGTCCTGATATCCATTAAACACCAAGCTGTGTCTGTGATTAGACAGGGCCTAGTCCAAACCCATGGCCCACTCTTCCATCTGCCAGCTCTAATGCTCTAGGGCAGGGTGGCGAAGCTATGGCAAGTGTATTATGTGCTTTTCTGTTAAGACAAAGCAGTCACTATATGGGCTGGTTTTTTCTAAACAATAACCTCAGTATTTAGGTTTAATCACAGTGTTGGCACTTCGTGATGAATAAATGGGCTTTGGGCTGCAGTCTGGGTACTCATCTCTAAAAGGTTCGACATTACTGCTAAATTTGGAAATGAACTTAAGAGGAAATGCTCATGGCTAGGAGCTGCAGCCCTGAGTGATCACGAGAGGGAAGACAAAGGTCACAAAGAAAAAGGGCATGACATGCAAAATTGATCAAACAATATAAGCACTAACTGTCCTTTCAATGAATGACTAGAAATCAGTAGTACTATTATCTGAGCTATCTTGTGTGTGTGTGTGTATATATACACATATAAAATTTATATCTTGTAACCTGAGCAACTGTTTTGAAGATACCAATATGCAATATAATAATCATTGTTAATTTCCTACCAGCTTGTTTTGAAATTCTGTATCGTTTTGTTGTTTTTTTTCTCTCTTTAAAATTAAAAAAAATAGAGGCTGGGGATTTAGCTCAGTGGCACAGCATCTGCCTGGCAAGTGTGAGGTCATGAGTTTGAGTCCCAGTACCGGAAAAAAAAAAAAAAAAAATTAAAAAAAAAAATTCACAGAAATAGTGGGAAGGAAAGCTTATACTTACACTTTATTTTTTTAATCGGAGAAAAAATGTTAAGTATTATTTTATAAGTTAAATAAAACCTAGTTTACTACTATAAAGAAGAAAAGGAGGGGCTGGGGATTTAGCTCAGCGGCACAATGCCTGCCTGGCAAGCATGAGGTCATGAGTTCAAGTCCCAGTACTGGAAAAAAAAAAAAAAAAGCGGAGGGATGAAAGGAGAGTTCAGGGCAAATTTATAAAAGCAGAGCATAAATATTAATCTTATTAATTCACTCACTCAGTACTTGCTGCACACAGATTTTGACTCAACAAGACAGTTTCTGTCACAGGTTAGTACGTGTGTGTGTGTGTGTGTGTGTGTGTGTGTGTAGTGTGTGTATCCATTCACATGTATATGTATAGAGTGTAAGTGCGAATAAATATAGTAAAAGCTATTTTGACATACAACACATTTCATACTAATTTTCTTTAACCAATTTATATGATACTTACACCCTTTAGGTTTTTATTCTATTTTTCACTTCCAGATGGAATCTATAATGCAGTGCTCATGTTCTTTAAAAGTTGGATGGAATTTTATTCACACTTACATTAAATCTACTCTGTAACATATGTTGATTCTTTTCTTCAAGTGGTGATGATAGACTGTCTCTACCTCTATTCACTTGTTACTTTCTTAAGAATTGTTTGTAATTTATTTAAGAGTAAACTTAGCATCCATAGCTAAGGATGTAGAGAAAGAGAATGCTTTCACACTGTTGGTAGAAATGTAAACTGGCAGAGTATTGTGGAAACAGTGCAGAGATCCCTCAAAAATTAGAACTAAAACTACCATATAATCAAGCTACTCCATTCCTGAGCATATATACAAAAGAAATGAAGTCAGTATGTTAAAGAGATCATTGCATCCCACACTCACTGCAGCATTTTTCATAAGAGTCAAGACGTGGAATCAATGTAAGTGTCTGTCCGTGGGTGGAAGATGAAGGAAACACAGCAGAATACTACTCAGTCTTAAAAGAAGGAGCTCTGTCATTTGTAACGCAGGGATGAACCTGACATCATGCTCAGAAAGATAAATACTGCATGATCTCACTTCCATGTGAAATCCAAAACAGCTGAGCTCTTAGAAGTACAGGGCTTCTATGGTTACCGACCCCTGGGGGAAACCAGATGGGAGGATTTTGTCAAAGAATACAAAACTCCAGTTTATTCTGCAGGAAGAATAAATCCAGGAAATCTATTGTATAATATGGTGACTGGTGACTATAACTAGTAAGAATGTATTTATTCACTGCTTGAAAATTGCTAAGAAAATAGATTTTAACATTCTCACCACCAAAAATGTCAAAGAGTGTGAGTTAATGGATATATTAAGTAGCTTGATTTGGTCATTCCACAATGCATACAAATATCAAAACGTCATGGTGTGCACTTTAAAAACACAACTTTCATCCACTAAAATTAAATAACTTCTTGAAAAAGAGCAAACTTACCTTCCAAATGGAGAGACACGAAAGTCAAAAGAACCATAGAGTGGGGACCACCCCTTATGATGTAGGTGCAGTTCATATTGTTGTCATACTGTTTGGGGAAGTTTGGAGAAATAATGTAACCCGAGGAGCCAGTGAAGTTACGGCCACATCCTACGTGAGAACACAAAAAGCGTCATCAGGACATCGGTGCTCGCGTGCAATGTCTATTTAATCAGTAAAGGAAAGGTACCACTCCATCAATTCTCTAGTGACAGTTTCCTGAGATTTTCCAACCAGAACAAGCAATAACTGAAAGGAGAAAGCTTTGATTTAAGAAAAAAATGTGTAATGGGATATTACTCATCTATAAAGGGCAAATTTGAGTCATTTGTAGAAAATGGATGCATTTAGAAAATATAATGTTGAGGGAAATAAACCGGACACAGAAGCTTAAGTACCATATTGTGTCTCTCACTTGAGCAAGACAAAGAACAAACAAGGAGGATAAGAAAGGATGGACAGAAGGAGACAAAGGGCTGCCTCTCTTGCACCTGGGCAGAGGTCCAAGAGACTAAGGGTGAGAGGTGGGGGTAGAGAAGGGGAAATGAGTAGAATAAGGACATGCCATGTACAGGAACCTAAAACCTCGATGAGTGTAAACATCCTCTACCATAAACAAGTGCTGAGACGAATAATATCAACAAGAACGAAACTGAAAGGCTAGCTAGAGGAGCAGGCAGAGGAGGAGAGGCGAAAGGATTAGAAAAAAAGAAACAAGATAAGTTACGCACATGCACCCACTGCCCAAGGTGATTGTAAACTGAACTTCAAATGTGTATTAATAAAAATGAAAAAGCTCCACCAAAATAAAAATAAGCATATGTGTAAAATAAGAATATTTTATATGAAAATACTGAAGAATTTTGGTACTAAGTAGTAGAAATTCTACCCCACGTACACTGAAAATATGGTTCATGTAAATTAAAGAACTGATAAAAATTATGTACATCTAACTAATATTTTATACCCTTAGTGTTTTGAAAATGTCCTATTAAAAAACTGTTATTGTTACTATTAGATGTTTATATGAATAATGGTAGTTGCTTTTAAAAAGTAACTGAATTCACAGTTCTTATCAAATTCTCACATGAATCCTTGGTGTGAGAAATAAAGAAAAAACATCTTTTTACCATCAGATGACACTTCTTTTCATAGAGCCATTAGCTAGTCAATTCATACCACTCCCTGACCTATCAACTATGAAACGATCCTTTTAAGCTGATATGTACATGTATGAAAATCTGAAGACCTACATGAGGCATGGGGTGTCTTCCATGCCTTCCTTCCCACTTTCTTCATTCCCTTATTTATGACCGAACCATCCATTTTTTGTTTTCATTATTCTCTCTAATTCCTTTCCTGCAATCTTCTCCTAAACAGTGATTTCCAGTGAGTGGCTACGTGATCTAACTCAGCCAGCAGGCACAGGGCACTGCCTCTCAGGCTGGGACACTGCTCCCACCCCCACTCATGCAGTTTGTGTGCAGTGGTCATGGAAGTGCCCCATGTAGCCAGCTAGGAAGGGAGAATCCCCATGAAGTGGCTTCCAAAGTTTACCGAGCTGACAGGCCTCTGATGAGAGATCTGACACGCAAGCCCACACATACGGAAATGCTGGCTTCAGCTGGATCTGGGCTGATGCCCCCAAACCTGCAGGTTTTTCAAGCCCCCAGGAGATTTTGATGTAGGCGGTCAGTGCGCCCTAAGCCAGGAACAGTGGTTGTCTACCCACCATCACCTAAGTGTCTGCCAAACACTGCCTACTCTGGATTCTAGGTGTGTGTTTAGGTGTTGGCTGATAGCACCTAAGTCTTTTTGCCATTTCTCAGTGGACCTCCTGTCCAGTTCAGTTCCGGTTTTGCTGATAGTTGAAGGATGGGTGTCTCTTCCAGATTAGATGACTCGCTCCTACACTTTCTCTCACGTCCCCAGTTCAAGCCACCCCTGGCATGGCTGTTCTCAGTGCCCCAGCACTGCTTGTGGCACCCACACTCTTTCAGTAATGTCTGGCTTAGTTTTCAGTGCTACTCACGGCTTACGTAGGACGCCGAGAAGCCCTGGGCTGGCGTCTCCTGCGACTGGAAGACCATAGTGAATGCATTTTTTGATATGATGATCGGGCTGGGAGCCACGTCCCCACACCGTGTGGTCAACAGGCTGTCGAAGGTCTGCTCAGGTCCTGCCCACACCTAGAAGAGCCATAAACAGGAGTTAGTGTCTGCAGTTTCCCCCCATCTATATTTTAATGTGCTTAGGCTTTAAAATAATGATCCCCAAGTATACACAGAAAAAAAAAAGTAGTAAATAAAACACAAGCTAAAATATTTAAGCTGCTTTTCAAATAGTCTGTCCCATTTTGATTTCCAAAGGAGAGTGTGTTTATTTTTGTTTTGCTATGGATTTTTCTAAAATCAATCACTATCACATTCTTCTGAACTTCCACTTGACCTGATGTAGGTGACACTGCCTTCCCCAAGACACATTTGGCAATGTCCAGAGGTGAGTCTGATGGTCACATTTGATCTGTGGGGTGGTAGTGATTAGTGGGTGGGGGTTGGGCTTTTCAAAAAATGCTCAAGATACTTCCCACCCCCACCCCCACACACAACTGAGAATTATCTGGTCCAAGAAAGTAACTGGATGTGCATTAGTCTTACTCAACTATTCTACATTGTCTTCATGTTAAATTATACAAACTAATTCATTTTGAATACATCTCTTTCAAGGATATTCCTCAGGCAGAACCCAAAACATCAAGCCATAATGAGAAAGATTTCCATCAGGAAATCAATCCAGAGGAAGAGGTGTGAAATAGCCCTGATTCCTAGGGCTGATTTAATATTTCTCAGTTCTTTAAAGCCATGTCATTTCAATTGATTTTCAAACAGTAAATGTCTAGCTGTTACTACCCTCATTGCAGACAAATTATATTTGCCAATTATTAGATATTGTAGGTGCCTGGTATTAGAGCTACTGAGAACAAAAATACAGATATTCTGCCAAATGCTCAGGATTAAGGGACATTTCAATTAACATCCCCATTTGACCTAAGGTTTAGGTTAAAACTCTTTTAAGATTTTTTTCCTCTTAATCAACTTAGGGAAACAGTATACAAAATTTTCTATCTACATTTTATAAAATGATGAACATGACACTGAAAGATACTTATCTGCACTATTCTGACAAAGATTACTACATTACTACACAGACAATATTACTAAATAGGTAAAGGAAGAGCTACAAGTTTTAATAAAGAGCCTCAAGTTTTTAATGAACAACTTCAAACATGTTTAAGTGCTTACACTTTTCTATAGCCATTAATTATGAATCTGACATCTGTACCTTTTGACCTAAGAATATAAGCTTAGTAAGGATAATGCCAAAAATAGTACACAGTTATCAAGTGTCCAGTGTCTCCTGGTCAATCTAGAATTCATTTCACTGGCTACATGACCCAGGACTCAGCAAAACTACTGAATCTACATGTTCCTAAATGACCCTCTGCTCAAAAACTCTTTGACTCTTGTTAGAGTTTTACATAATTCAGTCTTGTTGTAAGTTATTTTGCCACCCAAGTTAATTATTTTTCAGAAAACAAATGTTTATTTACATAATTACAGATTCACATGCAGTTGTAAGATATAATGCAGAGAAATCATTGTACGGAGTTCTCAGTTCCCTCAGCTTACATAACCAGGTTATTGACATCTTTCAGAACTATTCATAATCAGGCTGTCGACATATGTGCAACCCACTGATTCACCAGTTTCCCAGTTTTGCTTGCACCTGTGCCTGTGTATTAAGTCACATAGAGGCTGTACACAACTGCATTCAAGATACTGCACAGTTCCAATGCCAGGAGGATACTTACAGTTACCTTTTCACAACCATGTGCAGTTTACTCCCACAGGCTCATCTCTATAAGCTCTGGCCATTTGCTTTCCATTTCTAAACTATTGTCATTTTATTTATTTATTTATTTATTTTCCTGGTACCAGGAATCGAACTCACTACCTCATGCTTGCCAGGCAGGCGCTGTGCTGCTGAGCTAAATCCCCAGCCCCTACTATTGTCATTTTAAATATTACATAAATGTCTTCTTTGATGACAGTCAACAACTTCTGCATCATCTAGTGACAGTTTTATTTTTGTCTAACCAGTATGTGTTTTATCAGTTTTGGCTTCCCTCACTACAATATCTGGAACTTTCAGTATTATGTTAAACAAAAGTGGTGAACATTCTACCTTTTTACCGAGCTCACAGGGAAAGTGTTCAGTCTTTTACCATTGAATGTGAGAATAATGATAGGGTTTTTAATAATGCTTTTATCATTTTAAGTAATTCCTATCTATTCCTAACTTTGTCAGATTTTTCTTATGAATCCATGCTTTATTTGGTCAAGTTTTTCCTGTACCAGTATATGATTATAAGATTTTTTTCTCCTTAGTGTGCTAATATGATCCAATATACTGGTTGATTTTCCATTGTTGGATCAATAAACCCATTTGGGGTAAACCCCACTAACTTACTGTTTATAAAGCTTCCTATACATTTCTAGATTTAGGTTGCAAGAAAAAATTAAGCATCTTTGCATCTAAGTTTGTAAGATATGGGTTCTCATGTTCTCTGTTGTGTTGTTTTTTTATTTTTTGTAAACTGCTTTTATCTAGTTTTGGTCAAGTAATTCTAATCCCATAAAATAAATTGGGAAGTGTCTACTTTCTGAAAGAAACTAAAGTTGCTATGAATTTTTTAGAATTGATAGTATTTTTGCAGCAAAATCATTTCAGGAGATTTATTTTTCAGATGTTTTTTCAATTATACTTCAATTACTTTAATAGTCATAAGGCTATCTTGATTATCTATTTTATATGGTTGAATTTTGGTAGCTTGTGTTTATAGTGGGCTAAATAGTGGTCCCTGAAAAATATGTCCATATCTTAATCCCTGGATTCTAGGACTATTACCCTATTTGGAAAAGGGGTATTTGCATTTGGCCTAATGAAAGGCCCTAACCTGAGATGAGCATGAATTATCTAGATGGTGCATAAATACAACAAGAGTTCTTACAACAGACACAGATGAGACACAACAGAGACAAGAAGGAGACAACGTGACCATTGAGGAAGAGACCGGAACAACATGACCGCTAGCCAGAGTGCTTGGAGTCCTCAGAAGCTAGAAGAGGCAAGAAAGGAGCTGTCTCACAGAATCTTTGGGAGGAACTGACACCATTATTTGGGACTTCTGGTTCCTAGAATTGTTGGAAAATAAATTCCTGTTGTTTCAAGGCACCAATTTTGTGATAGTTTGTTACTGCAGTGGTTTAAAAGAATTGGCCCATTTGTCCAGAGTTGTTTAACTTATGAACATAAAATTGCTCCGGGTATTCTCTAAACATTTTTTCAGCAGCTGCAAGATTTTAGTGATATCTCTTATTTCATTCCCATTTGATACTGGCAATTGCGTGTTCTCACCTTTTATTTTTATCAATCTTACTATCAAGTTTTAAAAAGCGATCTTTTTGTTTTCTTGATTTTTTTTCCTAAGGGGATCACTAATTTCTATTTTCATCTCTATTATTTCTTTGCTTCTGCTGGCTTTGAATTTATTTACTAGATATAATAATTTATGAATGATTTCAGACTGATTTCTCTTTAGTGTCATAAATTTACTCTTTGTCACAGCTTCAGCTACACCCTACACATTTTAATACATCCTATTTTCGTTTTACTCTAGTCTGCGTATTTTAAAATTGTGTTTGACATGGCTCTTTTGATTCACAAATTACTTGTGTAATATCTATGTATTTACAGAATCGAAGAGTTCATCTCCTTGACAAAACCTACATGTGAATTTTCAGGCCTTCCCACGGGCATTTACATTTTCATGCATATCTGCAGTCCTAGCTTGGGTACCTCCATTTGGACGTTTCCTTTCCTGAGTTCTCCTTTTGTGGGGTGGAAAGCTGAAGTCTCCTCAGGCACTTTTGCAAGACCTCTTTATCTGGGGGATAAGAAAACTTGAAAACATTCTTCTCCTTTCTGAATCAGTATTCAGAACTTTTTCATTTTTGTTTGGGGCTCACTGAGCACGAGAGAATCCGTACCTCTACACCAATCTACTTGACATTTTTCAGGGGCTGTTCCATGAAGAAAACTATGTTTGGGTGAGAGGGCACTTTTACCTGTTTAGTTGCTTGCTTGCACTACTGCAGTAAGTGAGTAAAGGCTTGCCTGTGACTTTCACTTTGTTTTTTGTTTGTTTTTTTTGTTTGTTTGTTTTTTGTTTTTTCTCCGGTACCGGGAACCTAACTCACGACCTTGCACTTGCCAGGCAGGCACTTTTGCCGCTGAGCTAAATCCCCAGCCCCTGTGACTTTCACTTTGGCTAGGTGTTTTAATTGACTACTTTGATTCATTCCCGGTCAGTTCTCTCCAGATCAGCTCCACCTTTGGGAAGATTTCATTTCTGTTATTGTTTTTCAGCTTGCTTTTGATACGGTCAAAGAGAACACTCTGTATTTCAGTTCTTCAACTTGTTGAAGTGTTTTGCTGCCTCAGTATATGGCCTACATTGGTGTATTCCTAGGGTACCTAACATGTGTATTCCGCTCTCATTGTACAGTTTACTCTGTATATGTCAACTACATACTTCTTACCAGTTGATGGTTTTATAGAGTTCTACAACCTTGCTAATTATCTTCCACTTGTTCTATCAATTGCCAGCAGTGCTGAAGTTCTCAAGTGTAGCCAAAGATTAATCTATTTCTCTTTACAGCTCTATCAATTACTGCTTCATGTATTTTATAGCACTGCTGTTTGATGCACACATATTTAGAATCATTTTGTCATTCTGGTGGAGTGATCCTTTTATCATTATCTAAGCTTTCTCTTTTTATATAGTTGTAATTTTCCATCCTCTGCATTCTACTTATCAGACAGTATTTTAGCCATTTTTGCTTTTTGGATCAATATTTGCATAATGTGCCTTTTTTGATTCTTTAACTCTTAACCTATCCATGTGTAGGAATTTGAAGTGATTTTATTATAACTTGAGTCATGTTTTGTCTCCAAGAATCAATAACTGTATTTTGACTGGTGTAATGAAACTATTTATAGTTAAACTGTTGTTATATATTTGTGCTACATCTGCCATTTTATTACTTGCTTTCTGTTTACTGCTACTGCTTCTTGTCTCTCATTTCTCATTGTTTAACTTCCTGGAGATGCCATTTTGATTGACTTATAGTGGTTTTGGGTTAATCTCTTCGTATAATTTTGGCAGTTGTCATTGTTCTGGGTGCGATTACACACGTGTGATTATAACCATGTGCAAGCACCCACACTGGATCACCTTGAGTGAAATGCAGACATTTAAGGTCCATTTAGGTACTTTTACCTCACTGACTTATTTATTTTCTTGAGCATCAGAGGGTACTATAACTTTTTGTTCCAGTTATTAAACATTACTCATAACACTGCGAAGACAGTTCTGTTGTATACACACATTTCTGCTCTTTCGAGGTTCGTTTTTTCCTTCTGGATATTCCAAGATCCTTTCTCATATCATTTCATGTTCTTTGAAAGTTTCCATGAAGCAATCTGTAATGGTAGTCCCTGAGGGTAATTTCTTTTAGTTTCCCTTTAAATGACAATGTTTTGTTTTTACCTTATTCTTGAAGGATAATTTTCCAGATATAACATTTTTGGTTGAGCCTTCTATGTGAGTGTTTCCTTGTTCTTTGGCAAGACTGCGGTAATATGAATGTTGGACCTTTCATTATGATTCTTGGGTCCTAAGGCCTTGCTTATGTTTCTGTAGTCTGGTTTGTCTTCATTGTTCAGAGGCTGAATTCTATTGCACATTCTCAAGTTCGTCGATTCTATTTTCTCATCTGAGTTTATCCAATGAGTTATTTACTTCTGATATATTTTTCAGTTCTATAATTCCCATTTAGTCTTTCACTGCAACTACTATTTCTTTATTAAGAATTTACACTTTTTATTTGTTTCCAGAAAACCTGTCAGTGATAGTTGGAGCAGTTTCACAACAGGTACTACAACATCTTTTTTGTGTAATTCTAACACATGAGATACCTCAGTGCTGACATCATTTGATTGTGTTTTTCTGACTTAAGTTGTGATGGTCTTTGTTCCTCTTACAATGGGTTCTTTTATTGTGTCCTGGTGCCTTATTATGTTAGGAGACTCTAAACCCTATTTAAATCTTTTACTTTAGCAGGCAGTCACCCTGTTTACAATTTGCATGTGTTCTTTCATTCTTTTTTTGGGCTGTACTTCCAGTGGCTATGTAATTTTGAGAATCTTTGTGGTGTAATTTTGGACTGCTCGGTTTATATGGTATTACCTGGGTTGCTACTAGCTCTTGCTAGTGCTACCTGACGGGGCAGGGGATGTTTTACCTGGTAGGGATTCCATGTATTTCTCCATTGAAGGGGAACAATATAGTATGAGTCCCTACTAATGACTCCTGGCCACCCCAATGTCTTTGGATAGGTAAGGAGCATCCCTGGATCTTAGGGACCAAAAGGCTTCCTGGACCTTTTTCCATTCTGCCCCTGTCTATTGTCTTTGGGTGAAAGAGAGACTTGGGCTTAGAGGTAAAAAGGGGCTTCCCACACAAGGCTGCTTGCTGTTGAGTTCTTCTGACTCACTTTCATATCTCATGGCAGAAGTAGACTCTCAGGTCCAGTGGGAGGAAAAGAAAACTTCCCTAGCGCTTATTTTTGGCAAGGTTTGTAAATGATCTCATGCATCCCAGGCTTATGTGGTCAGAGGGTCTTCTATTCTATTAGAGGAGAAAGGAGCCCAAGTTATTTTTCAGCTTCAGTTTTTACAACTTGAGAAATGAATAGCTTTAGTTAAGTCTATACACTTGATATTGACTCATTACTGAGAAGAGAATTCACTTATTTCACAGAAAAAGCAATTTGTAAAAGCATACATTAAATGTTTCATTATGTACATACTTTATATAAGTATTGGATTTTCATTTAAACAGGAAGCATGGATCAATAAGATATAAAACATAATTTGAGAGCTGATATGGAATAACAATATTAACAAAAAAGCCATTTCCTCTCACTAGATGATTTTATATTCCAAGTGCTGAGCACCATTATTTATGGTATCATCTTACCTCTAATGCTTAAAACAGCCCTACTAAAGTAAGAATCATTCTACTCCTCTCATAGGTGAGTAATAGGGAGCTCAAATGTTTAATTAGCTCATAAAAGAACATGCAGGTGTTAACTCTGAGAGAATGGAGTCCCGACTCCCATGACCTTAGGGTCAACATTCTTCCCACTAAAAGGCATAGTCACTCAGAGATACATAAGCTGCAGATAAAATGAACTTATAATGCTGTCATCGTTGCATGTCAATTGAAAGTGAAAGTGCCTATAAGTAGGATTTATAACTAGAGAAAGACGGCCCTGCTGACTCCCCACTGCACTCATTTTTATGTGGGTGTCTCATTGTCTTTTCAGCTTACAGGCTTTTAAAGTTCAAGCTGAACACTGCATTAGCTACTTCTCCAATTTTCTGTACTTTTTACAGCGCACACTAAAGGTAGCCTGTGAGGCCACTGTGTTCTCTTGCATGGTGGCCCGCCCTCACACTCTAGGGTGTACTTCTTTTTACTTGGCTCAGACTCGGTCTGCAGAGCCTGTTTCTTTTCCCACCTTTAATAAAACTTTGCAAAAACAAAAAACAAAATGAAGCTTGCGTGTGGTTGTACCTTGGATTGTTAAGACCTTAGAATCTATTAGAAAAGAAGGAAAGAAAGAAACAGGAAGAAGGCAAAAAGCCTTCTCTCTTTAGTTTTCAGAGGGAGAACGAACCATTAACGCTCATGAGAATTTGATAGGGCCAGAGAGCAGTCTACTCAGCTGAGTTGCCATTTCTAGATATTAGCAAATGAAAAACTGCAGTAAAACGTATGCATTGTGCTTCACATTTTAACTTCTATCTGCTAAGACTTCTCATTATTACATCCAAGAAATGTGAGCAGCAAAGTTGTCTTTTTCATATGTTGAGAAATGACTGCGTCATTTGTAGTCTAAATGTTTATGTTTGCAAAACTGGTTTGGCTCCAGTTAAATAAATAAGCGCACTGACCTTCACAAAGCTGCTCTGACACTGTCCATTGTCACTGGGGATCCGGAAGTTGCTGTCAAAGCTGAGCTCCAAGTGTTTGCTTTGGTGAGTTACGACTGTCCAGGAGCATCTGCTGTTTTGAGGGAAATTCTGTGGCCAGTGAGGCGATCTGATTGTACCATTTTCTGAATGAAATATTCCACCGCAACCTGAAAATTTTTCATGGAGAAAATCATCACTCTGCAAGGAAAACAATTCTGGAAATTTGAGACTGCTAGAGAGAAACATTGCTAAATGTGAGCTCTAAGTTTGTCATTCCTTATACATGACTCATCGTTGGGGTAGGTTCACAGCAAGAACTCTCAATAAACATAAAGGGCATTGAATCCAGAGGAAACTTCAGCTGTTCCTGCTTTGTGACACCTACACTGAATTCCTCACCAAAGCGGACAGACCTCTGCACTGTCTTCAAACACTAGCAATACTTCTTCCTTCCCTTGAGGTTGTGTAGTATGTATAGCAAGGCAATGTGAGCTCGGTATTTTATTACCACAGACACATGAGAATATGACTCTATATTCATTTATAATTTTACTCTAACATACTGGACTAGCAAAAGTAATTTTGAATTGAGGAAAGTTTCTCCCATTAAGTGATCCTAGTCATCCATATTGAAATCAATTGATGGATGAATCATGGATGGAAAATAAATAACAGGGATTGAGAGAAAGAAAAATCTAGAATTATTGTCATACTCTAAAAATGACAAAGAAAATATGAACTCAACACAAAATGAAGATAAATTAAGGGGAACTCCCTGCCTCTTTTGCTTTTATATTACCTTCCTGAATACTATTTGTTCATTTAAAACTCATGTATAACTTCAACAGTAGCCAGTGGGTTAAGCAAAGATTGAACTAATTTTATAAAGACCTCCGTAATAACTTTTACTCTATGGGAAAGAACTGTCCAGTGTGGTATTTAGGATTTACTGAAATCCTAAATAAAGTAATTGATAAAGCTCTTATCATTTGAGAATTTTCAAAAGGTTTACGTTTTATAGGCACAAAGCTACTCAAATCTGCTATATTTTGACTCAGCACTCATATGCTACAGTATTTGTTGTAAATCACAAACTTTTCAACAGCTCTCCCTGTTGGAGGGATAATATATAAACTACAACTCTTCACGACACAGACCACTTATTTTCCTGCCTTTGCTGCTCTAAGCATTCTGACTCTAAACTCTGAATATTTGAAATGTCTTGCAATTCCAACACCTGTACCTATTACTTGAGATTCCCTGGTTGCTCCGTGCTTTTTTCTCCATGGAGTCTGTATCATGCACTGCTAAGATCAAAGTTTCTGTGCTCACCTGCCTTTTATTCAAATCCTGATTACCAGTTATCAACTATATATTTTAGGTAAATTACCAATCCACTTAATCCTCAGTTTCTGTCCATGCAAAACACAAGAGATAAATACTGCTACTGTGTTATCTTTCTACAGTTGCTACATGAAATGATGCGTTCAGAGCATTAAATCCAACAGAGCAGGTGGAAAATGTGTTTATGGTTAGCCTTCCGTATCAGCATCTGTATCGAGAGATTCAATCAATAGCAGATCGCAGATATTTTAAAAATTCCATATGCACTGAAGAGGAATAGAATGTTTCTCCTTGCTTTTATTCACTAAACGATACAGTATAACTTTTTACGTAGCATCAACATGGTACTAGGTGTTCTAAATAACCTAGATATGATCTAATACAGAAGGGAGAATGCATATAGGTTATATGCAAATACTAAGCCATTTTATATAAGGAATTTGAGCATCTACAGTTTTGTGTCTGCTGGAGTTCATAATCCAAGGAATTATATTTTAAATTAGATAAGAAACTATCTCATTGAAAAAAGTACAAGTGCAGAGAAGGTTTTATTTACCTAAAGTTTGAGTGCTCCATGTAGCATAAAATCCGCCATGTTCAAATGACTGGTCTGAGTTAAAAATCACCGTGAGCTGGTTGGAACCAGACTGTATTGTCCTGGGGTTTGAAATTCCACAGTATCGTCCTATAATGGGTGATTCAGGGGAGCCACCATTCCTGACAGTGACCGAGTCCCAGATGCAGGATGCATGCCT
This sequence comes from Chinchilla lanigera, assembly GCF_000276665.1. Taxonomy (NCBI): domain Eukaryota; kingdom Metazoa; phylum Chordata; class Mammalia; order Rodentia; family Chinchillidae; genus Chinchilla; species Chinchilla lanigera. The sequence continues at coordinate 10,975,105 of NW_004955429.1, read as the reverse complement.
TTCAATGTTAAAGTAAGTAAATGCAAGCTGTGGAAGAAAAGAGAAATACTAAGGCCCTCTGAGCTGTCAGTGAGTTTATCTACCTTGAGGGAGATAAAACCTTACAAATATTTTTATTTTATGTTTCTTCATATAACTTTGTGTTCCTATCTCTTCTTTAATCCTTCTCTCCTCTTGACTCTTTTTCCTACTGAGCTCTCTCTCTCAAATATCTAGAGAGGGGCTTTTTCTCCAGGGAGGGGCATCATTCAGGGGACTCCAGAATTCTCGTGGTCTAGAATGTAACTAAGATCAAGAACAAGAGAACACTTCTCTCCTAGACATGGATTTATCTTCTATGTACAAGTTCTCCTCAGCGTGAGAAATATAGCATTTTTCAGTAATCATGGACTTGAGGATATCAAGTGAGATACCTAGTGAGAGAAGTTTAGGGGGAAACAATGATCAGATTGCAGAATCCAAGCCTCTCCAATCACTTGCTTACTCAGCAGATTCTAGTTCCGTGACAATCATGGAAGTATTTTACCCACTCTTAAGAACTCACAGTGATGGTGTGTCCTACTGGAGCTTCCAACAGCCATGAGCAGTGGGTTAATCTGGTGTAAGGGCCAGGGAAGTTAGGGCTGGTTATCACTCCAGCCTCTCCTGTTTGTATTCCACCACAATCTGAAACCAGAATTGTAACTCTCTAAGTAAGATAGAAGGAAAACCCCCACAAAGACATAGTTGTATTCATAGTCATCATACTTTATGATAAAATACAATGGATGAATAAAATGAAAGCAAAATGAGGTGTAATAATATAAACAAAAGATTCTCAGACAATGTTAACTGAACAGAATCACAAAATGAATACAACTTCAAGTTAAGGACAAAGGGGGAGGAAGATAATCTATATTATAAATAATTACACATATTGTATAACTTACAGTAAATGCACTAGAGACAAAGTAAGTAATACTGCCTTTCTTGAAAGAAAAGTGGGCCAGTGAAAATATAGACAAGCTTGAAGAAATGATCAGTCCCATAATTAAACATTCTGTTATCTGATAATAAGCACATACTCAAGAATCAAACTATACATGAGCATGATAAGTTGAAAAGGTGATATATTGATAAAGCTAGGATGATCTCATGCGCAAAACATATAGCATTGCTTCTTGAAGCCTAACTCTTTTCTTTCAATCTGACAAAACTAAATTGGAAAGATGATTAAGTAAAAAAAAAAGAAATCCTCCCTCCCTCAACCAGCCATTTGGTTATAACACAAAGAGATGTTGGGTAAAACTATAAACAAAACTTTTTTTTTTTTTTTAACAAAATGTATTTTGATTCACAGTTAAACTCAGTGGAAAAAAGGGGCTCTCCAAAAATCTACCAGCAGTAAATGCTAAATTTTGGAAGGACAATCTCAAACAGAAAATGTGGCAGTCTGGGAAGGTAAAGAACCAAGATGAGTACCCAGGGGCTGGGGCCTGAGGTTCTGGTGATCAGGCAGGCAGAGAGGATATGACCCTGGATTTCCAGAAAAGGAAAGGTTGGAACAGAGGCTTAACATAAAGCTAAGAATCTAAAAGGACAGCCTTATTAGTTGAAAGGAACTGGAAAAATCCCTAATAGCCAGGAGAATCAGCAAGGAGTAGTGCTACACATCTTGGGTTACAAACTCTGAATGTCACAGATGTAAAAGCAATATGAAACATCAGCAAATAATGTGCAGTCATAGAGTAAAATATACATCATCACCAAGTGCAGCTTATTCTGGCAGTGTAAGAATTGCTTAATAAGAGAAAAATATTTCTCAAATACGAAGAGAAAAATAGGATCATCTCACCAGACGGATAAAAATATTTGATAAATCTTACAACTAATCCTATTTTTTAAATTTTGTCATTAAAAATTAAAAGGTCTTTCACTAATCTGAAAAAAAAGCTATTTGAAATCTAAGAGCAAGCAACATGTTTTACAATAAAATGCCACAGATATTCACATTAAGATCATCATCTTTCTTGTTTAATATTATAATAGCAGCACAGTCAGTGAAATAAGGCAAGGAAGAGAAATGAAGTATTTAAGGGCTGAAAATAAAAGAACTTTCATTTGTAAGAGATATGATTGTTTACATTGAAAAACAAAAACAAAGAACTAATGACAAAGTATTAAAACCAGCAAGAGCATAACAAGACCTGTAAAATAAGAATATATAAAAATTATAAAATTCCTAGCTATCAACCATGAATTGTTTAAATGTAACTTGGAAAAATTTCATTGACATAACTCAAAAAACTAATTACTACTTAGAAACAAATCTCACAGGGGCTGGGGATTTAGCTCAGCGGCACAGAACCTGCCTGGCAAGTGCAAGGTCATGAGTTTGATTCCCGGTACCGGAAAATAACCAAAAAAACCCAAACAAACAAAAAAACAAATCTCACAAACTATCCACGATATTTTTTATGGAAAAGACTATAAAAAGTTTAACTATGATATTATTTCCAGGGAGTGAGATTTGAATCGTAGTCTTACCTGTAAAGAAATACTCTGCCCGGAATCCTGTACGTTCTTCATGTTCATTCGTGACAAAGTGTATCCACACCTGAGGATAAGGTATTACCAGTGGCACTGTAGGTTGTGTAGGGCCACAAAATCTCCCTAATAGGGGCCCTTCAGAATCACCTGATAAAATAATACACCACGTACTATTATTTATATAGTTTTTGAAAAATACATTTAATAAAAAATAACAAAAAAATTGTACAAAGTCACAAAGTTTCTCTGTTTTTGTTAACTGCAAAAGAGAGAGTTCCTCTGATGGAGTAAACCAAAAACCAAAACAAACAAAAAACCTAGGATGTTTTGTTATAGACACATCTCTACTATGTGTGTTGTTAATTCCTTCTGGTTTGTGTTTTCATAATTGCTTCAGTATAGCTAAACAGAGATACAACTAATTTAAGAAATCCTTTGCGTTATACCTTTTTTAGTGAGTAATAAATGCAATACCAATGGTGACAAACTATATCCTCCGGATAAAGGTGGTAATTGTCTCATCTCTTAAGGATTTCCTCAGTGTATTCAGTCAGCAAAAATGGAGAAAATATTCAGTACTCAGGCCAAGAACTGTCACATTTGAGCTGAATGTATTTTATGAAGATTACTTTTCACAGAAATTTGATTAACATTTATAGAGCACCTAGATAGCTCACATCTATCTGCTATTTATTCTGTCAGATGAACATCGCTGATCTCATAAATCATTGAAATACAGCATTTTAACAGTTGCTAAATCTGAAAGAATAAAGAGAAAATGACATTCGACTAAGTGAAACTTTATATACGGCTATTTTGCTTGATTCTATAGGCCAGTAGCTTTGAATCAGGTAGAAGAGGTGAAGGTTTATCAGCTTTTCATAGAGAACATCATTAAACTACAAATTTCATTTCCCTCCTAAGACCTTCTAGACTCCTCACCCTCAGAGTGTTAGGATGATTCTCCCTTGAAGTCCCTGGTTTGTGAACATAGGCTGTCTCACATTCTCCTACCACTGATCTCTATAATTGTCTAAGAACATCCCCGCCAACGAACTAACTTTTGCTCCTTCCAGTTTTCTTTTCTCTAAATTTTTGGATAAAGAAGAGTTCAGGAAATCTTTGACAGCACAGACTGTCCACAATATTATTTTCCTCTTCTATTTACTTACACATATATTTGTTAGGAAACAACCCTGACATAGGTCTAGCTGCAAACACAGATCCACCTTACTGATGCTTGCAGTGTACTTTTTAACTCAGCTGGACACAAAAGTAAGTAAGGCTTTGTTTCAGCATTCCCTTTGGGTCTTGTGTGCCTATGTGGCGGCCACTAATTCCTTTGATTCTTTGTGGTCTCCAAGTATATTAGCCAGCTTTGATTGCTGGAACACACTACCGGATACTTGCACCTTAAAGGAGGAGAGCTTTGTTTTAGACAAAGCCCTTGGACAAAGGCTATAGTTGCTAGATGGTTGAATATGGTGAAATAAACCCTAGGAACTAATTCACAAGGAGGTCCTTCTCGTGTAGAGGACCCAGGGGCTCTTTTTACAAATGAAAGGTTTATACTTCTGTACCCTTGAGTCTGTGATGGGTGGAGTCTTGCCGGTTCCTGAGATGCTATTAAGGCATCTCTCTTCTTGTCTCAGTTCAAAGTCCCTGCTTTCTTTCTACTGCTACTGATGACCTCAGAAGCCACCCTCCCTTAGCCCCAAAATTACATGTTCTTCTTTTCTGGCCAAACTCCAAGTTTTTCAAATCTTTCTGTTCTGCTTTTTGTTCCTGATTCTCACTACAAATCTGGCTAAAGACAGTAATTCCCATGCCATACACCGGACAATGGGCTGACTTGAAAATTCCTCTACCAGATCAATCACTCTACTGTCTTTAAACAGCTTCATATAACATTGTGGGCTATGGACAAAATGTAGCCAAATTCTTTGCCAAAAAGTAGCACAAATGGCCTCTAGGCCAATTGCTACCACAACCCTCACTCCCAGCTAAAGCCTCATGAACCTGGTCTTTATTCTCCCTATTTGTATCAGAATTCTGGTCTTTTCTGACTAGAATCATCCATCAATCTTCATTTACAGCACCCATAGCTTTCTCTAGATTGGTTCTTGAAACTTTTCCAAGCTCCTACCTGACCAAGTGGTTTAGAAACCTTTTGGTGCTGACTTGCAGGAGGAGTTTGGAAAAGTTTCAAGAAGCAATAGCGAGGGATAATGGAGCAAAGATGCTCACTTCATGGCGCTGGGAAGCTGAGACTAGAAAGAGAGCCAGAGAGGAAGGGGCCAGGAACTAGATATAGTCTCCAAGGCCACACCTCCATGATACATCCAGAAACACTGAAAAGTGTGCTTTGCTAATCCCCAAGTCGTCACTCAAGCCAACCGAGCTGACAATCAAAGTTAGCAATCACAGCAAACATAAGAAATATCCTGTAAGTAAATGAGAGAACATGTTCTTTGAAAGAACTCACCTGCTCGAAACTCAAGGACATCAGATTGACAGTCTTGATGACTTTCAAGAGCAAAATCCACAAAATTAATATAAATAGATGAATTTCCCTCATTTGGATTGCTGAGAGTCCATTCACAGTTCAGGTTTCTTGAGTAATTATTGACTCCATTATAGCCAGGAGAAGTAAAGTTTCCATTGTGGTCATTTGCAAGAGACCCACCACACACTAAGAAAACAAATGGCAACAGAGAACTTAATAGTAAAACTCATGCTGTAACAGAAGACGCCAATAATCCAGGAAAAGAAATTAAAATAACAACAGCACTATTGCTGTTGTGATTTGTCTTTCTGGATGCAGTCAGGGCTGTTGATAAAAGACATGTAAAGAAATCTCTGTGAGCTGATGTAAGAGAGTTAGGCAAAAATAAAGTTTATTTATTTCTGTATTGGCTTAAGAGTAGATGGCGCAGACTTGGCTGATGATCAGGACCATTAAATTTGTACTTATTGTTCCGTAATACTGGATTTAGAGGAGCGCCTATATATATTGGTGGTAGGTCCCAGTGGCTTCTGCTTAGCAATTCTCTACTTGATCCAGGAAACTAATTGGGCCAAAGTATAACACGGGGGTGCCAATGAATTTGCAAGTTTTACATGGCAATGAATGTCTCATGGCAATGAATACCTCAGTGAAATAAAGAAGTTTTTTGAAAATTCATTGCCATTCCTTCTAAATTTTAAAACCCTTACACAATAGCACCAATCGAAAGGGCAGAAAATATTTATACACAGAGGCTACATCTTGCTTCATTATGAATATTCTTTATCAAATGCAGAGCCCTCCATTCACTCTCACTGGAAACGTGTATATGGGTGGGTGACTAAGACATAGTACAAAGTGGCCTTGGGACAAAGTTGCTTTCTAAAAGGTAGATGGTATCTTCAACACAGAAGAACTGACCAAGGACTGTGGATCTGAATCAAATCCTCATGGCAATGGAATTCTGCTAAATGCCCAATTAATAGCATTTGTTAAAAGTTTATAATTTACAATTGTACCATTGTTTCTGAAATCAAAAAGCTTTTTGGTTTGAACTGGATTTTCTTTTTGAATGTGTATGTTTGTTTTATGCTGAGGATGCTAGGCATAATTTTAGTAATCACAGAGGAGAAAATAGAAGGCTCTGCTGCTGTTAGTGGTATCTGTGGGGCATCTGGACTGTAACTGATTTAAAGGAGGTGTTTTCACAGCATCTCACATTACCTGCATCTTCACTGGATGTGTAGGAAGCATTGAAGCCTCCATACGGCCGAGATCCATCTGTGAAAAACACAATTTTCATTGTGTTTCCTGAAGATCGTATTGCATTGCTTCCATTTACACTGCTACACAGTTTCTCGAATTGAGGAGAGTTAGTTCTAATGCCATTGAATATCTGTTGGAAAAATAGTTTAACCTTTAGATATGGAGTGCATCTTACAGAACATTTCCTAGAAGATGATATTCCCAGCCCAGACTGACTTCCACCTGAGAGAAACCTGGGCGGAAATTAATTAACAATGCAGGCACCCATCCTAGTATCATAAGCCAGCCCATTATCCTGGACATATGCTGTGGCCTTAGGTTCATTTTATTGAAGTGAAGTATTGCAGTAATACCTTCCCACCATGTGGTGACAGGTGAAAGACTGCTGTACACTTGCAAGTGGGGACCACGACCAAAATGTGAAGTCAGTGTGAGAGATGCTTCTGCCATAGTTCACAGAGCTCACTGAGGGACAGTTCTTTTTAATAATGCACTAGGACTTTTGTGGGTTTTTTTGGTTTTTTTTGAGACAGGGTCTCGCTATGCAGTTCAGGCTGGCCTTGAGCTCACTTTGTAGCCCAGGCTGGCTTCGAACTCACAACGATCCTCCTGCCTCAGCCTCCTGAGTGCTGGGATTACAGGTGTGCACCCCACTCCCTGTGCCAGGACCTTTGATATTTAGGGGGAAAGGCATAAATGTTAATCTCTAATGGTTTAATATATGTAATAGCTCAAATATTTTAAAATGCCTTGAGCAGTAATTTAAAAATCAATCTCAATATAAACATAATGGTTCTTTCTTAATTAGTTATGGATCCTAAAGATTCAATTTTCTTACTCATTTGACTTTTAAAAAGATGGGGCAGAGTAGTACTGACTCCACAATATTAAACAATAACTCTAGTTGCTTACATAGTTATGATAATTTGCAAAGCATTTTTTTGCTGCTGTATAAAACCAAGTGAATATTTTAGGATGACTGCTTTTCAGAGTTCAAAAAAGATCCAGAAGAAATAATTAAAGAATAATTCACTGATTGAGTGGTTGATATTCCTGTTTTTAGAAAGGATTTAATTGGCTCAAAATTAGAAATAATGACTCAGACTATGGCACTAAAAGCTCTGCAGAAGGAAGAAGAATTGTATTACAAAGGATTACTGTAAGTGACTATTAAACTTAGCTCTCTGGGGGCTTCTGCTTTAAAATTTTCTCTTATTTGTTGAGCAAACACAAGGCCATAGTCTGTTAATTACCCTGTCAGACTATCTTGGTCAATCAGCACAACACCATCTTGTGCATATACTAATACCCATTTTTCCAGATCAAGACACTAGAGTAATGGGAAATTTGCAATTTGTAGATGTTTAAAGAACTAGGAATATTTGACGTGGGCTTCCAATCCTGATTTCAAACCCATAAAACAAAGTATAAAGAAATAAAAATCATAAACATTTCAATCTCACTGAAAACAGGAGTGGGCAACACATACTCAGAATGAAAGGGGATTGTACCAACCGGAGGCTAACGAGGTAAGTTGGAAACCATGAGCAGTGGCCTCCACCCCTGACTGTGCTGGCCTTGCAGCAGAATCACAATGACTGAAGCTCGCACAGTCATCCATTGATCACATGCACAGCTGCCTTTAGAAGCAACCAGAGTGCTATTTCCATTCTGGTTCTCTAATCCCTCTTGTGCTCAGAAACTACAACTCCCAGAAGATAACAGCATAGAAGTAGACACAAGAGTTTCAGGATAGGTTATAAAATTTGCTATGAACACGAATGATATTTAACACATGTCTCATGGTACTACACCCTAGGTGGAATAGCTTTTTGCTCTCTCTGTCTGAACAGAGTCAAATAGGCATCTTGATTTTGGAAGATATGTTCACTCCACCTGGGTTTGGTACTAGGCAAGTAGCCCCGCTCTACCTGCAGATCTTTAAAAAGGCTTGCTTCCTTCCTTCCTCCCTTCATTCTTTCCTCCTTCCCTTCCTTCCTTCCTTCCTTCCTTCCTTCCTTCCTTCCTTCCTTCCTTCCCTCCTGCCCTCCTGCCCTCCCGCCCTCCTGCCTTCCTTCTTTCCTTCCCCCTTCCCTTCCTTCCTTCCTTCCTTTCCTCCTTCCTTCTGTCCTTCTGTCCTTCCTTCCTTCCTTCCTTCCTTCCTTCCTTCCCTCCTTCCTTCTTTCCTTCTTTCCCTCCTTCCCTTCCTTCCCTCCTTCCCTTCCTTCCTTCCTTTCCTTCCTTCCCTCCTTCCTTCCCTCCTTCCTTCCCTCCTTCCTTCCGTCCTTCCTTCCTTCTTTCCTTCCTTCTCTCTTTTCATCTTTTATGGTAAGTGTTGAAGTAAACAGAAGATGGGCAAAAGGCAATCCACATACCCTCATCCGGAGCAGAGGGCAGAGGAAAAAAAAAACAAACACAGAATATATACAAATATTTTAAAGAAAAGAAAAATGGACATCATACTAAATATTCAGAGAGAAATTATTTCCAAGAATGCTTCTTTGTTATAATTTTACCTAAGAGAAAAGACCAGAAGACATGAGATTCATATGTGTCCCTAATTAAAAAGCTAAGTCCTGCCCTCCAGCACCTCTTATGAAGCCCAAGTTAACAGCTCCAGCTATGAATACAGTGCTTCCAATTTTTCATATTTTATGCTTAAACCTGAATGAACAGTCAGTAATTACCAGAGTCTAGAGAAATGTCTACTATAAAAGGTAGAAGCAAATAGAAGTTAATGGCAGATAGGAATTTAAAGGAAAAGGATCACCTCAAAAGTGACATAAAACTTCAAAATTATGATTAACATATTCACATGTATGAGTATATATAATTGTAGAATATATACATTCAATAATGCTGGTGAAATGGGATAGTTTCAGATGCATAGATTCTCAAAAAAACCTACCACTCATACTCATTTCTCTTGGGAGTTACAGGTGACTCTGCTCTGCAAAAAGAAGAAATTAACAAAGCAAAGGAAATGCGTAGTGTTACAAAGCCAGGAAATACATAGTGTTATAAAGTCAGAATGTGCTGGCACTCAGAATCAATCGTGAGTAAAATAAATGCTTGCCCTCATGGGGTTTACCTGGAGTAACCCTGCCTGCACAGAACACTTACAATCACATGCTCATTGCTGCAGGACGGATGAGCTCCCAGCCTCAGGCTGTTGAAAGTCAGAGTGATCCGCCTGCCCTCCTGCACGGTGATTCTCCACTCGCAAAGCCGGCTGTGAGGATTTGGGCTCGGGTAGTTGGGAGAAGTAAATGTTCCAGTGGAGCCCTGTAGATCGCCCCCACACTCTGAGGCGGGGAAAGAACAAGAAAAGTTCCAGTCAATAAAATGGTTCCTCTCATAAGGAAATTAATATTTAATTCTCCCTCTAGATGAAAATATTGCCCTTATTTATCACTATATGCTTGTGAACACTTTTAGAAACCATTTCTATTTACTGCTTATCTCTGTTAATATTTAATCTTTGCTTTCTTGGACAATAATTCATTGGGCAGTGTTTTAATTCTCATCAAGGCCCAAGATAAGTGAAAGGCTATTAAACAGTGAATTTAAGAAAGCTAAAGTGATTATTTAGGTTTTGCAGACAAGGTCTTTACCTCACCTGAGCTTGTCAGGGGATTTGGGAATATGAATTCTGGAGTAACCTGAGGACTAAGAGACCAGTTCTCTTAAGATGGATATCAGAATGTAATCCTCATCTCTCATCTCTCACTGCATCTCTTTCTTTGGTAGCGCTTATCACAGTGGGAATTTTTCCTTCATTGGTATGACTGGTGATGAATGGCCACTTCTCCATTAACCCCAAGGGCCAAGAAGACAGGGTGGCATTTCGGTTTCCAAACTGTTGTAACCTCACTCCCCAGCATAGCGTCTTGGCGATCAATAATGGGGTTTTTTAGACTCACCTGCCAAGCTGGATTCAAACCGAAGCCTGAACCCCGGGGCAGTAACTGAGTCATCCGTGACAAACCTGACAGAGGCAGCATTGCCAGAGGTGTCTATGCTTTCAGGGATAGCGTTTCCACAGTATCTACCCAAAAGATGTCCTGTGAGGATCAAAGGATATATTCAGGTCATTGATTCTCTACTTAAGGTGTTGTGCACTCACAAAGAAAATAATAAAAGACAAAAACCCCGCCTGAGAAGAAATGATAACCTCTGTCAAGAAAAGCAAAAGGTCAGGGGTAAAAGTCAACATATTCAAATATATGAAGATGTGCTTTTAAAAATGCAACCAATTAGAAGAAGAGCGTCTCAGCACAATGAGAAAGACCTGCTTAGTTGGTTAAAGGAGTGGGCCAGTCAATCGAGTGACAAGTGTGGCTCTCCTATTACTAAGGACATGCGGCATCCTTTCCTCTCCCTATCAATCAGACACCCCCTCCCCAATAACTGCATGGGGCACCGAGGGGTCTCAACAGGAGGAGGATGCCCTGCCAGTGCAGTGCTCTCCAGTGTGATCTTCTGGAAGAGCTACAGACAACACCTGGGACCTGGGGCATCCCTTGCAAAGCGGCAGCATCCAGGGAGAGAACTGATGGCCCTGGCCAGAGCTGGTGGATCTAAGCTTCTCAACAGACAGTAGATATACTCTTGGCTTTCTTGGAGATAGAGAAACTCCAGATGCTGAATAACTACACGAGAACATGAAAACCCCAGTAGAGAGCAGATACTTTTCACTGACCAGCGGTATGGTTTTCCCAGATCTCCACAAAGTCTTTTTCACAGCTGGAGGAATTCTGAAGGTTAAAGGCTTCAAAATGGATGGTGAGATAATGTCCTGCGAGGCCCTCGAACCGCCACTGACAAAATAAGTTATTTGGATATGGAAGTGTGGGGTAGCCAGTGCTCTCAATGACACCGTTTTGTCCTGTTACCGTTCCTCCACACCGGGCTGCAAAACACAAAAAGGGCAATGTTCTACTGCAGACTTTTCTCTGATTAAACCCGAATATTTGAAAACTTCCGAGTGCCATGAGAATATGAATTGTTTTTGTTTTTGTTTTTGTTTTTGTTTTTTCTGGTACCAGGAATCGAACTCACGACCTTGCACTTGCCAGGCAAGTGCTGTGCCACTGAGCTAAATCCCCAGCCCCATGAGAATATGAATTGAAGTTTTAATAATTCTGAATATGTTTGGCAAGAGCTTTCCTTATTATTTTAAGTATACTGTTGATAAAAAGAGAAATAATACAAGTCCAGTCAATAATGGGAAAGAGAAAATGAGTTACGAATGGTATATTCTGTAATGTCACACTAATTCTCTTGGATTACTATATGAGAGCTATTAGTGGCAAGCGTATTTCTTTTCAAGAACCATCTGATAGATTGACATGGGCTCCTGGGTTGATGATTCTAAAGATTGTCCAAACTCAACTGAAAGTAGATTAGTGATGCCTGCCATGTGTAGTTTAGCTATCAAATAAATATTGTATTACAGTGACAGGTTTCTCAGGGTCTGGAAAATTACCCTCCAATTATTTCTTATTAGTTGGATGTGATAACCAAATTGAATTATATGCAATTGACTCAGGATAGAACATGACGAATGGTATAGCTTAAATGTTATTACAACTAGGCTTTCTGACATTTTGCTCAATTACATACTTGTTTAGATCATATCCAGACTCGCAAGATACTAAATCGAATTCCACTGTAACCACACTGGAGGGAATTTTCAATACTCATATTTATTTTTCATTTTTAAAATAAGAAAATCAAAACATTAAAGTAATATTTGCTTTTTGTATGGTGATTGATTTGGCATTGAAGACTTAGAGGAAAAATAATCTCCACTCTATTATTGATGAGTTCAAAATCTCTGTATTAAATATGGTTGTTTGTAATATGAATTAACTTTATTACTTAAAGTAAAATGCATATTGCATGTTAAAAGAAAAAGTAAGAATTTGTGTAGCTAGGCATATTTTTAACAATGCCAGGAAAATACATAAAATATTCAAATTTAGTAAAAATAGTGTTTTAAAAGGAAAGGAAAAGAAAAAATTAGAATGCATAAATGACTATGGCTTTAAACAGTTTTGCCTTTCACTTATTTCTGTAATTAAAATAAATGTCCTTTTTTTTTTTTTTTTTGTACCAGGAATTAAACTCAAGACCTTGCGCTTGCCAGGCAGGTGCAGTGCCACTGAGCTATATCTCCAACCCGGGTGTTTAGAATGGTTTTTGTTTGTTTGTTTGTTTGTTTTGATCATTAAAATAATTCTTAACATTAGGCGGGTAAAATAAAAAATAAAAAAATAAAATTAGGCTGATGGAAAGACTTATTTTTGAAAGAAATACTTCAGAAAGTTTAATGTATTATTGTACCACAACTTTCATGTTTAATATTTTAAAAACGTGTTACCTATAGAATACTTGGCCTTGAATCCCACACGAGTAGAATTGTCAGACCGGAACCTCAAATACATCAGCTCTCTTGAGGACAGCTGGCTACGGGGCAAAGACATCCCACAGGATCTGGAAAGTACTGGTGACCCCGAACCATCTCCGTCCCGCAACTCAAGGTAACTGGAAATGCAGCTAAAAGTGAGGGGGGGGAAAACCTTAGTTAAGTTTATAAAGCCGATTGCTTTGATTTATCTTGGTAATGAAGGTTTCACCAACTTCATTCAAGGGTACTATGAAGTCATCCTTTATATATCATAAGGTAGTATGGCGGAGCCAGTTTACACTTCCTGGCACTTTAAAATGCTGTATATTTTCTAATGTTAACACAGTCTTTTGTTGATAGTTCCAAAGACAAGTTTTACAGGCACTACACAGGAGAAAGTTCACTGGCCTTCCGTACTGTCAATTTTACAAATATAAAAGCCGTTTTCAAGTTAATCCCTGCGGATTTCAACAAAGCCAGTACTTTGGCAGAATCATTTGATACATTTCACAGGAGAAAGATAAGAACGCTTTCCTCACAGCTCTGGGACCCGGGCTAGTGGGGAGTGTCAGCTGGAATTGTCTATGTCCATAACGAGGACGAGTCTCCACCTAATGTTTCCTGAGAAAGCCAAACCAGCCAAGGAATGTGCGGTGAGTGGAAGAACAGTATTATAGCTCCTGCTCAGAGATAAACACAAAGTTCTTGTATCTAGGTTTTGTGTCACTCATGCAGATGCATTCAACCTTCATTACATGCAAGAGGAAGTCATGTAAGATGTTGTGTTCCAATTTGTTTTTACAGGTGAGAGTTTTCCTCTGTCTTCAGCATGGTAAGAAATATTCTCTGGGCTGTAACCCTCTAAGGATCCTTATTAAATCGAGACGAGGAAATTGTACTTGCTTTAGTGCTGTTTCTGACACTGGTGACCCCTGGTAACACGTCACATAAATTACCATTTGTTAAACAGGTATTTTATCATGTATGACATTGCATATGAAGCCGGGCCAATAAATACTTATCTTCCAGAGGCACTATACTTTTCCTGTGAGAGGAAGAACAGATAACATAAATCTAAGGCACCACCCTAGGTGTCTCTTAGAAAATGTGCCAAGAGTCACAATGGACAGTATCAGTGTATATAATCCACTCAGCTGATGAAAGAGTGAGTGGCTGTTGGGTGAAGTTTTCAGGCCGGAGGGAGGCATTAAGCTTGTCCCTTTGTCCCTGGATTTCCTACACAGTATGCGCTGCTGACAAAAGAAGAAATAAATTGTTCTGCGACATGACAAGTAAAAATACTAACGTTGGGTAAGAGAAAAATCAAAACGGAAGTGACCTACTTGGGTGTTACTTCAATATCAAATTGATCTTCAAACTGTAGTCTTATGCTCTTTCCTGGAGGAGCGGATATGATCCAGACGCAATCAGCATTCGGCGGATAATTGCTAGGGTAGTTGGGGGAGGTCACATATCCACTAGCATCGGCACCATGGATGTAGATGTTGCCTCCACAGGCTACCGAAAAACACGGTTAAATCAATCTCTAGTCTGGTGAAGGAGGACATAGTCAGCTGCTGCGATCACTTCTTTAAAGTGAACCTGCCTGGGTTTCCAGTCTCACTTTCCTTTCATCTAGAATGATCTTCATTTTCTTTTTAAGCAAATAAATTCTGGATTTGCTACTGAGGAAGCTCTCGGGTGTGTCACTTTTTAATTTGCCAAACCATCTATTCTTACTGAAAATTTCACTCTTCCTGAAAGCCAGTAGAAAACGATACACAGAACATGCCTCAAATGTCACAGAAGCACAAACACGCACTCACCGGTTAGGAGAGTGTGTAAGGACACTAGCAGTTGTAACCGCCACTGGCTGCTCACTTCAGGGGAGTGAAACAGCTGTGTTCTTCGTATATTTGTACAACGCTGTGGATACCCATTCATTATATTTGTTCATGATTTAGATTAAGGAGCGAGAGATGGATAACAGGTAGGAATGTATCAGCTTTTTGGTAAGAAAATAAAGGAGATTTTTGTACTTCTTTTCTAAAAGACAAGTACTCTGTAAAATAATAATTTTCTTTCTTCTACAAACATTTTTTGGTAATGTCAGCAAATAAATGAGGCAGGAGTAAACACATCTACAATGTCAAAGAAATTAGCCTATTCAATTAGTAGCCACGCACACACTTGATCTACTAAATTCAAGCACTATTTCCACTGTCACTCAGCCACTGATGGTCACATCCTGAGCTTTGACATTACCCAGAATTACCCCATCTCTGAAGTCCTGAATTATGAACCCCTTTGATGGCCTTTGACAACCTTGATCCATGTCTTTCCCTCAAGGTCCCCTTGCAAAAATGTCAGTTTTGTGGTCGTTTTCAATTCAAGCCATTCAAGGAATCTGGCACCACTGAAAATATATGATCTCCAATCTCAGTTCCTCCGAGCATTCGCCCAATGCTTTCCATGTCAAGGATAATAACTCTATGAACCTTATTACCTAAACCTTTTGTTCTGCTTATTCCCTCTTGATCCTCAACACACTACATGGAGTTCTACTTGAGAAAAGAAATAAATTGGATGAGAATCCGATCAATTTGTGACACCTTATTCGTTTTAAAGTGTATGAGTTCATCTGCATCCCTGCCCTCTCCACGCTCCTATACGTTATTCCCCTACACCTGTGGGTCAGGTTTCCATCCCATCTGTCTCTTCAGGGCTCTTGCTGTACATCATTTCTCTTCTCCTCTGCTGCTTTTCTCCCCACTGCTCATCCTATGACCTTCAAGTCTGTCAAGTCTCCGGGTCTTTAATAGCCTGCAAGTTATATACCCCAAGATCTGTTTTCAACCCTCATTTAACATCCATAGCACGTACCATAGTTGACCTTATCTCCTTTCTCTTCATTTGTATCCCTTAGCTTCTTAGACACAAAGCTCTTCTCCTCCTGTGGCCCTTGGGCTTCCCTGACATTGTTGGAGACTCCTAGCAATCTTTCTACAGATTTCTTATCTTCTCACTCTTAATACTTCCTTCATCAATGGCATATATCCTCATGACTTAAACTATAACCAGGCTGTTGATGACTCCCTTACCTATAGATTTGGTCTGGGCTCCCTTCTGACCTCCAGGTTCATATTCCAACAGCTACCAGACCTTTCCACTGAATGTCATTTAGAGATTTCAAACTGAACATGTCTCAAAAAGGATCTTCTCTGGTCATCCCTAATTCACACATGAGTAAGTGACAGTATAGTGCCTTCCCTGCTGGTGATCCCCCCCACCTTATTTTTTCTTTAATACCTTTTACCTTATGATGTATTATATATTTCACTTTTTTGTTATGTGTGGTTTAACGCTAAAATTAAGCTACATGTAGATGGATTGTGTTTGTTTGTTGCTTCTCTTTGGACCTAATTCAGTGTGCATTACATGGAAAGTTCTAGATAAATGTTTGTGACCAAATGGCCAGAAATCTAGCACTTATGTTTCCTCCATCCCTTCTTTCACCTTCTGCGTAATGTGACATCCAGATCTACTCCATTCAGTATGCAGAATCTCTCACTATGCTCTCTCTTCTACCTTCTTACTGTCATTGCTTTGGTTCAGGACCTAATAATATTTTCCCTGAGTTACTCTTTCATCATTACTCTTTCTCTTTTTAGTCTTTCCCACCCCAATATGTTTTCAGGGATACAGCCACACTGGTCTCCTCATCTGGTCACGCCAGACTTGTTTGGGATTAAAATCATTCCGTGGCTCCCCATAATCTTCTGGGTAATATCCTTTCTCTGTAGAGTGGTACTCATGGCCCCTCACATGATGATTTCTTCCTGCTCCATCTCTCTATTTACTCCTTTTGACTCTATTTTCCAGTAGCAGTAAGTCCTTTCAAAACTGTGAATACATTTTCTCTTGTAACAGTGAGATTTTATGTGTTGTCACATACTTTCTTCACTAATTAGCCAATCTCTATTCATCTCTCTGTAGATGGTTCTGCATGTAAACCTAGTTCTTCATGCATCCTGATGCATTCCTACATCGAGGACTCATTATACCACGTGATTGTGTCTTTCCCTATCTGTCTCCTCACTGAATTGAACCCCTCAACAGAACAAGGTAGTTTGAAGTTTGCACTGTATGAAGCACTTTATAAAATTTTCTGGCAGTACTGGAAGTTGAACCCAAGGCCTTGCTAGTGAGCTACATCCCCAGACCTTTTTTAGTTTTTATTTTGAGGCAGGGTCTTGCTAAGTTACTAACTTGGTCAGGCTGGGTTCAAACTTGTGATTCTCGTGCCTCAGCCTTCCAGAGCGCTGGCATTACTGGCGTGCACCACCATGCCTGGCTTGATGAATGTTTTGTTGATAGGTTAATTAACAAATCAATTAATTGGATGATAATAAAAGATTGCTGGCACAAGATCATAGAGGGCTCAATCAACCATAGTGAAGAGATGTCTCTGGAGAAAGATGATATGAAACCAGGTGAGTTTGATGTCAGAGTTATTCACACAAGAACATACAATAAAGTCTGAGAAATAGGCAGAGAAGTAGAGACAAGAAAGACAAATGCTGGTGATAGGAAAATGGATGAATTGATAAGTAGGAGGAAAGATGAGTGATCATAGTGTTTTGGGTTGTGCAACAATAAGTTTGGAAACCAAAAGACATTTGTTTAAATGTCATATTAAAAGCAGTCATAAGCTTGAAGAAAAATAGAAAGTAATGATCAGAACCATCTATAGAGAGTGCACAAAGGAACAGAAAAAACAGTGTTGTCCAATAAACCCTTAGTGTATCTGAATCAGCATTAAATGTTAACTAAGTCTATCATGACCAACAATGGAAAGGTAGTTTTGTAGGGTGAGCTGACGTCTACTCACTAGATCCAGTGTACTGTTACTCTGACAGTGCCTCGGCACCAGGGGAAATCCAGCCCACTTGAGACTCTGCCACCAAGCTGAGCATGCGTGGAGCTGGGGCAGGAGGGGAAGCTCCCAGAGTTGAGCAATGATGCTGGTGTCTGCACAACCGTTAAAGCCCTCACTGTGTGTCAGAGCTGCATGTAATGGGAGATGACAGAAGTACATTGCTTGTCATCTTCAAGCTGTTATGTGTGTGTGTGTGTGTGTGTGTGTGTGTGTGTTTGTGTGAGTGGATGGAAGCTTTGTACTTCTTTTCCTTTTCCAAAATGAACAGATGATGCTAACATATCAAATTCTCAGATTTAGGAAAATGTATAATAAAATGTACAGTTTCACTGAAACTAACAAGTATTTTTAAATATATTCAACAATCTGGGATTAAAGTCATAAAATCAACCTAACTCTACACTAGCTACTAGGGAAGACAAATAAAGATTTATTATGGCTGTTGCTTACCACTAAGACCACTCTCTGTTTGTGAAGCTATCTATGTGTATTTATTTATTCAATTAAAACTTACTGAAAAGAAAATGTCACAAAATCAATAATTACTGCAGAATTAAATACAATTATAATTAGGTAAAGGTGGTTAAATAACGAACATTGTTGTAATATAGAATAATTAAATGAGTAATAATAGAATCAGAAGATTTGGGTTCATTTAAAAGGAAGCATACAAGGCAATCATACGCCTTACAATGTTTGTATAACTAGGTTTAAATACCAATTACACATTTTATAATGGAAAAGTCTGTGGAATGCCAGGCATCACAATGAAGTCAGTTTAGTTTATATGCATGCAGAATTTCACTTTGATCACTACTAGAAAAAGTCAACTTGGAAAAGTCTAAACTTTCATTTTGTTGACCTGGAAAGTGGAAATAAAAATACTTTCCTTAAAAAGTAGCGACATTGAGACATTTGGTGTATCAATTACAGAGTAAATGCTTAATAATAAGTATTTTGTTTTGTTTTGTTTTTCTATTTGAGACAGGGTCTGACCATGTAGTCTAGGCTGGCTTTGAACTCACTATGTAGCCCAGGCTGGCCTCAAACTTGTGGCAATCCTCCTGCCTCAGTCTCCCAAGTGCTTAGATTACAGGTGTGCACAACCATGCCTAACAAACAGCTATTCTTAATGCTACCACTTTTATTTTGGAAAGGAAAATTGATGTATTTCTTCAAATTCATTGAATCAAAGAAAATCGTATAATTGCAGAAAAAGTGCAAATATAATTCCCAGTGGAAATACTTACCTAAACTCTTTCCTTCAAATCTGATCTTAAATCCTTGCCCTTCATTTCTATTATCAGAAATAAACTGAACAAACATTTGATTATCTGAGGTGAACAGAGTTGACGGAGGATAACTGCCACAGAAACGACCGTTCCTTCCTTGGGTTCCCAAAGGTGGAGAAGAGATATCTGGTCCATTTTTTAGCTGCAAAGACATGTTAACATTGTGTAAAGTTCTTTATATTGTGAAATAGGGAGTGAAAAAGCTTTATCAATTTATGATCCACAAGAGAAAAATCATCATGTGTTTTCTTAATGAAGTGCAGACATACCACTAGGGACAGTAGCAAGTAAGACCTACCACCAAGTAATCCCCCTGGTTGCAAAACGAATCTCCACTTGAAATCTCGAAGGGCTGATCAAAATGGACAGCGATGGTCAAGCCAGGCTGGACCAGGACATGCCAGGAGCAGTTGAGGTTGGCAGGGTAGGTCTCCGGGTACTTGGGGGATGTGATAATCCCTCTGTCTGCATGAAGATATCCACCACAGCCTTGCCAAGAAGAAAGAACGTTAGGTTATTTAAATGACATTGACAACAGGGTTTTTATGTTTCCTTGGGGACTTTCAAAGTGTAGGTAATATAAATGAGATCTGAGACTACACGGAATCAAACTGTAGAACATAATCAGCAGAATAGTCACTGAATGAACACATGCTACTGGGTACTCAAGGTGTTGTTGCTAAGATTTCAGATACAGAGGTCAGCAATATAAAATTACTTTCATAAATCTTACTTTATAGATGAGGAAAACATACAGTAAACAAATACAAAATGTTAGCCAGTGGTAGATCTTATGTAGAAAATGAGGGTGACAAAGAAAAAGGTATTACATTTTCCGGTGAGGTTAAGGAAGGTCATACATTTGTATGACATCTGGCAGACACTTGAGTAAAATGAGGACTTGAGCTCAGTGGCCTTGTGGGAGAAGAATATCTGAGCACAGAAAGCAATGTAAAGAGCTGTTATGTTAAGAGGTACATTGTGAAAGCCAGAATAGATGAGACAGGATGGGAGACCCAGACAGTAGCATGACTGGTTCATCAGGAAGCAAAGGGCTTCTTCAGAGTAAGAAGGGGAAGACACGGAGGCTTTGAGCATCAGAGTGGTATTATCTGATTGAAATTATTCAATGTCCACTGTCTACAGTACTCCAACTGTACAGGGGCTGAATCAGGGAAAAATAGAAGCAGAAGACCCAATAAGGACAGGATTGTCTGAGTCTAAGAGGAAATTACAGAGGCATGGACAAGAATGGGAGCAGGAGAAATGGAGAAAAGTGGTTGGAACCTGGATGTCTTATGAGCTAGAGCCACTGAGATTTGGACAGTTAGGACACAGTGTTTGGGAAAAAGAAGAATCAAGAATAACATCAAGATATTTAGCTTTAATAAGTAGAAGAATGCACTTGCCATTTACTGAGGGTGTGGAGAGTGGCATGGGCAAGTGTGTGGCAATGGGAAAAGCAGGAATCAAGAGCTCAGTCTTTACATATGATGTTTGAAATGCTTTCTAGACATACAACTGTTGAACATGTGCATACTCATACAACAAATACACACACATATATATATTGTTATGGTTTGTGTCTAGATGTCCCCAAAGCCTCATGCAGTCATGGGTGCAGGTTTTTAGAGTTTATGATTGATTCATGGTCCAATGTTGGAATTATGGGTGTGAGTGCTACACCTGCCCCAGCGCAGGTAGTTTGCATATTTAAGGGAGGGAAAGAGGCTGCTTGCCACTGCTCCTCCCTTTCGCTCTTGTTGCTTTTGCTGTTTTCTTCCACCATGAACCGTTGCTCTCTGCCATGTGCCACTCTGCCTTGGAGCCATCTGAGTATGGATTGAAACCTCCACAAAGTGTGAGTTAAATAAACCTTCCCCCTTCCCTAATTTTTGGTGTCAGGTATTTTGTCTCAGCAACAAGAGAAAAGTGACTGAGACACTTATATACCTATATATGCACATGTATATAAACATATCTGTTACTATAGGGTTAAATAACCCTTAGTTATTGCAGGCTGATCAGGCCCGCAATCTCCCAAACGAGTGGACAGTGAAGGCTTAAATAAATGAGACAATTGAAATGATTTCAGGGCTCCAGGAGGGACTAACTCTCTTACAGCTTTGACATTCTCTGAGTTTAGACTAAGACTTCTTTGGGCAGCCCATATTTATTTGGTTTACAAAGAAAGGAGGAGGACATTCAAGAAAACGTGGGAATCTGGACAGGACTTTTCCAAGTTATACATTATGTTGATTTAGGAGAACTATGTTATCTCCAGGAAGGCCTTCACAGCAGGAGTGAGATGTCTGCAGCTACAGTCTCCTTTAAGTTAATTGGGGTTGGAGCCAGACATCCTCAGCTGTGACCTTATCTTGTCCTTTGAGGTGTCACAGCTTCACAGGCCAATACAGGCGTCAATAGTAACCAGTGACTCACAGAGGTTTACTTACTATGAGTCCACTGCCCACCTTCAGACAAGGTGCCTAAGCTTCAGACAACTCACAAGTAAACATGGAAAGCCAATTGGTTAATATTAAATCCTGCTCAACACCACTTTGTAGTGGTCTCCCTCATGTTACAATGGTTCTAGCACTACATATGTATACATGTTATGTGTGTGTTACAGATGAGTAGAGCTGACACGCGTCCATGCATACATATGAGAGAGAGTAACAGGAGCTACTGGGAATGCAGGAAAGAGGGTGGAGAGAGCAGGCATTAACCTATGAGCTGTCTGGGACTATGCAGCCCATCAGCCAGTGAGACAGGAAAGCTCACACAACTAGCTAAATTGCTAAGGTGGAAACTTATTATCCATCTAATTCCAAAACTCATTTTCTTAATTCACTCTATGTCCTGCTTTCCCTGAGGCAGAGGAAAACAATTTTTCTTCAACTTTTCCATAATTTACAGAAATCATAGCAGTAAGAACCATGAGATCTATTTTTAATATTATATTGAGAATCTACTTTAAAATTACGTTTTTCATACATGAGTCTTTCAATACTCCATGGACTATTTCAGTCTAGTTTAGATATGAACTTATTAGACTTCTCATGCTGTCAAGTTTTGAAAGTCCCAACATACTCCATGTGATGGACCCCAGGCGCTGTACACATTCTCTGACTCATACAATTCATGTTTCAAGAGCAAGAAACTCTTACTGCCAATCTTCATATGGATGATTTCAACCAAGGCATTCGTGAAGCTATGTTACATAATGTGTCCACTGGTTATTTCTTGTACTGAAGAATAACTGACTCACTGTTCCTTTGATGTGTCATGGATATCTGATCTTTTCTAGTTGCAGCCCTCAGCTAGGATGGATAAATTGTTCCGTGCCTACCACAAGCACATCTCCTCGGCGGGGAGAGGCCCCACTCAGAGAATGAAGGCGGGAGACCCTGTGTACACCTTAGCCACAGTGCTTTGCATCAGGACTCAGTACTTGACACAGAAATGCATCCAGCAGTGGCAGAGCTCTGTGCCCTGTGGCTTCTGACCTGTGTCCTGGCATGGAAAAATGAGCAGAGTATATGATGAAGGAAAAAAAGAGAGAAGGGAGAAGAACGGAGGGGAGGAAAGGGAAAGATAGGGAGGGGAGGGGCGCAGGGGAGAAGAAGAGCGGGGAGATTTGTCGGAACACATTACTCTTGTGAAAGGACGCATTGAAGCCCGCCCTGGTGACGCTGTAGTCTGAGGAGAAGTGGATGAACATGTACTCTCCAGTAGACCGGATGGGCCCAGGGATCTCTCTTCCACAGAGAACTGCTAGCTGCGGGGCCAGGGCACTGTCTCCTGTGACCAAGAAGGAAACATCAACATGAAAATGCGATGTCTTAAGCATCTACCGCGCCATCATTTGCAGCCCGGTCAAAGTAGCACACACATTTTTCTCAGGACGCTGGAGCTCCTAGGAGACAAGAGGATTCTCACAAAGCGCACACAAGGTTGCCACCCGCTGGCTCCAGCTTGCCCGCACTCTTCTTTACCCTTTTTGATAAAGACTCCTTGGAAAGTTCCCAGGGTCTTTCTAAAAACTGGCTGCCAGTGCTTCCTGGCATGAAATCTCAACGTTGGAGTTCAGGAGACTGGGAAGTGATCAAGGCCCTGTGTTTATATGTGTTAATTAGAGACTCTGACCTTGGCTACGCTGAGTGCTGGAGGTTAAGTATCTGAAGGAGAGAAGAAAGGTGGATTTTAACCTTCAGCTCCTATACTAGCATCAGGAGGCCACTGACTAAGAGGTGCGTAACTGTTGTGTATGTGACCCTTTCTGCAGCTCACTGGGAGTTTTTGAAACTTTTTTTTATATATATTTTGTTTGTTGTAGCATAAAAGGAACAGACTTCTGTGGAGGATGCGGAAAGGGCGTTTCAGGCAGTGTGTCCTCTGGAGAGAGACACACCGGGGAACCAGGCCTCCCCATGGACCTCCTCCCTTTCACTTCTCTTGGACATGTTTCCACCAAAGACACCATCGCTGCCAGGACTGGAATGGAGCAAAGTGGATCATGGTGGATATGGATTCCTCAGCTGGGAAAATATATAGTTTTCTGTAAAGCAGAAAATTAATAAAGTGCAACTTATAAAAAAGAAAAATAGAATTTTAAAAATGAAGAAATTTGCCTTTTTACACAGTCCACAACTTGGCTCCTTTTAAACATAAACCACTACTTAAAATGCATTTATTATTAACTTTAGAAAACGAGTTATTTTCTATTTCTGTGATTGTGAATGTAATGGTATAGTTACAAATATAAATATTTTTAAGCTGTGTGCAGAGGCATTCTTAGGAGGGTTTCTCAACTCTGGAAACTTTTGAACTGGGTTTTTACAATTAAGTTATTTAAGTTTACCTCTGAAGCTCCTTTTGAACTTCATATCTTCATTATGCTATCTTGCTACACATTTTGTCCAGTGTTATTTTTTGATGTGTTTCCTCATGATCTGTACTATGACACTTTGATGTATGTCATTGTTTTGCCAGGGATTGAACCGCAGGCCTTTGCAGTAAGATACATCCCCAGTCCTTCCCCACCCTTTTTGGGACAGGAACTAAGTTGCTGAACTTCCCAGGCTGGACTCAAACTTGCTACCCTCCTGCCTCGGCTTCGCAGATCCCTGGGCTTACAGTTCACCACCATGGCCAGCTGAAGTTTGTCTTAATGTCATTATTTCACAAGTTTATATTTCATCCTTTAGTGACACTGGATTGGGTCCATTGACTTTGATTTACTTTCTAAACTTCCCTGTAGACTTCTTGGTGAATTAATGCTTATCTCTAAATAATGACTTGTTGATTAATAATTTGATTAGTTGGTAGGTAACCCAGTAACTATAAGATGGTTTGTTTCTTACCCTCCAGTCTCTGTACTGAATGTTGGGGTATCTCTAGGACCTTTAGATTCTTAATGTATACACTGCAGAAGGAATGATCTTTAAATAAAGAGGAGGGTAAAGGAACTGTGAAGACCAGGGTTGGAATGTTACTTTATGAGTCTCTGGCCCACCCTGCTCATTTTAGAGACATGGAAACTCCAGCACTAAGACCATGAAAGGCTGATATTTGTTAAACTATTTCCATTTCAGGTGTTTTACACATAATTTCTGGGTTTTGTCATCATAATAATACTATCAGCTAGATGTGATCATTATCCCCATTTGTAGATAAGAAAACTGAATCTCTTTTTAATTTTCTCTAGGTCGCTTGTAGTTTCATGAAATCTCAGTTTAGAGGAATCTTTGATATGCAACATTTGTGGGTGACCGCTTGGGAAGATACTGACTCAGTTTTAAAGCTTAGCAACTCTGTTACATAAATGAGCAAGTGGAAGCATGACTTGCTTTGGGTCAGAGTGCTGCATGACCTTTGCTGGGTAAGCCAGGAATGTTCACAGTCCCTCTATGCCAAGCGCAAAGGGTCTGTGACGATTGGTCAATTGCACGGATGGCTTAGAACTGTCACAGCCTGTGGCCAATCGGCTTTAGGTATCTGCTTCAGAATGTTACATGCCCTGCTTCTCAGAAGCAAAAACCCAACTCACTGGGAAGAGAATAGTTGAAGTGGAGTTTAAGATTTAATTATAAAACTATATTAATACTAGGCAATGAACAAAGTACTCACCAATGGACACATAGCATGCACTATTTACTATTTTTGAATGAGTAAATAAAAATATATGAAAGAATGAACATATTGGGGATCCATTCATGTTTGTGACTAAAAAGGAATCTATGTGGATAGGTAACACAACCCACCTAAAATATCCTTGTTCTGGTGTAGATGTCAACTTGCTAAGCTCTTTCAAGTCACTCTACATCTGAGTGAGCAAGGACACTCGTAACACCTCTCTTAGAAATGTCTATTATGTAATTCACGATGTAAACTATTCTAATTTCTGCATCTGCAAAATACTTAGACTTCTGCCACACGATTTGGCACTAACTGCTTTCCCTCACATGCACAAAGAGTCCATGTGGTGGGCATCCTTCTGCTTTTCATAGATAGTAAAACAGGCTTGGAGCCATGCAATGACTTCTGCAAGGTCACAGAGAAGACAGGAATGCTCTCTAGAGTCTGTGCTTCCATGAGAAGCAGTTGATGGAACAAAAAGCAACTTAGCAGAATGTGTTTTTTGAAGAACATCCATAATTTACAAAGAGTGATCAAAATATATGGTGTTTACATTAAAAATGTATTACTGAAAAGGACAATGGGCAGTAATCCCCCCTGAAAATGCTCTTCCTCGCTGGAACACACTTATCCCTTGATTCTTGCCACTTTCTGAAGCAGTTCTGTAAGTGTTCTTTTGTGGGTGTCTCTACAGGCATAATAAAAATATATCCAATGGCAAGGCAAGCTTATAAACACATGAAGACGTGTCTGGGTTCACCTCCCTCACTTGATCTGGCACTGTACCGCACAGTTTCTGGCTCTTCCCCCGTGTCAGAATGACCGTGAAGATTAACATCTTGAGTCAATTCAGACATCAGCGCAGCCACAGGAGCACAACTAAAAACACTCATGAGTGAGGACTTGCAGAACTGCTCCAGAAAGTGGCAAGAAATGTGGAATAAGTGTGTGCAAAGTGAGAGAGAATATTAATAACAATGTGTCTTTTACTGTAATAAGTTAAAAAAAAAAAAATCCAGATATTCACCTCATTTTTTTGATCACAGCTCTTACTTCACCGATACTACTACCTACTAAGGATTGTTTCTAAGGTTTCTACTGGATGCTGACCACTTAGCATATATGCGCAAGGACATGTTCATTGTATTACCTAAAAACTTAAATATCCACAGGAATGTCTTAACATCAGAAAAGATAATGGTTCTGAAGCAGTCAGAGTGCTGACACCTGATTGGTGACAGAAAAATAGAGAAAGTTAGTGTCTCTCATTTCATCGTGTTTATATGGTTGGTTTGAGATGAGACTTAGTACCCAGCTGCCATATGATGGAAAATAAAGCACCTTCACCAACCTAGGGATGAGCGGGCTCAAGGAGAGACAGATTTTGTATATTAATAAACTATGGGCCAAATGGGGACACACCTTCTTTTTTTTTTTTTTTAGTAAGGATCTGCAAACATGGAAGATACAGCACTGCGGTCATTCTTCATTCTAGCCCACGTCAACTGTGAAGTAGTGTTGTACGGGTTTCTTGTTAGCACTGACCAGGACCCTGGGTCACTGTATCACAACAGCGCACCCGTGGGGAAATGGCACCCCTCTGTACTTCCTACTCCACCCACAGGATCAGGGGATGAGAAGAAAGGAATACACCACCATTATAAGGACCTTTCCACTAAGATCTTAAATTCATAGATACCAAATGTCAACATTTATCTCCAAGACATCTCCATTTTTAAAAAAAAAATGTAGCATAATTTGAAATTTTAGACTATTATCTCCTACTTAGGCCTCTCAAAAACCTTTTATTTTTTTCTTAGGGACATTCCAATATTCTTGACATTTTGTGAGAGGCAATGTAATTTTTGCCTTACAATCCCCAGAAACTGAAGCTATTTTCAGTATTCAGTAGCGTCAGAGAATCATAGTATTATAAAATTCCATACAAAATGGACACAGGCAATAAGCAAGTATGGTGATAGTTAAATATTAACTGTGTGTTAGAGTTAAAAAATAATATCTTTTAAAATGTTTCTCACCATCTCTTATAACAAGACTGTCGTAGCCACAGGTTCGGTGAGATTCAATGTCCATTGAGAGAATGTTGAATTCCACAGTAGAATCCGGAGCTTGGATAAGCCATGTGCACTGAATCAGATTACTGTAGCTGTCCGGCCAGCCCGGGGAGAAAAGAAAGACAGGCGCGTCTCCTGTCCTCAGGAACCCTCCACAGGCACCTGTGGAGTGAAAAGCAACATCTTGGAAATAACTCCTATGGAAAAGCAATCAGTACTTTTTCACTTTAAAGTGATGGCCCTATGTAGGAAAAAACAAACAAACAAGCAAACAATAGAAACAAGTTTCTCAAAGAAATCAGTAATTATTTTATTAAACTCACTGACTGACACAGCCATCATTTCTGAAGTTCTTTTGTGGCAGGAAAATACATCACGATCTTTTTCACCATAATTTTATCACACAACTTATTTATTATTGAATGCTGGTTATCTGCTAAGCATGAATAATACATGTAGAGGATTCTCCTCACCTGTCTGAGCAATTACCCTGTTTCACATACTTCTCTTAGTGGAGCTATTCATTATGTTATTTAGGTAATTTTGAAATCATTTTTATAAGCTGAAAAATTCAAAAAGCAGAAGCAAAATTTCAGCCTTTATTTTTAGATATATATTTAATGCAATTGTCCCTCATTTAAGTACAAAAGTCCATTCCTTTGACCAGGTCATCAAATGAATTGGTTGCTAAATGAAGAATTGTATGGTGTATACATTTCAATATGCAGAACAAAGAAATGGTCGAAGGAAACTCCAACTTGACGACTTTGCTTTTATTTGCATAACGCTTACATGCAGTAACCTAATGCATAACAGAACATAGACCTACCATACTGAAATGTACAGTACAAGCAACAGGAATTATACTATTTTATAAACAAAATGCACTGTACCAAAAAAAGTAATTGAGGTTGTATAAACAAGAGGTACAGGACTATAGAAAAAAAAAGGACAGGTCCTACGTCCAAACAAGGAACTCTGGTTGTAAGTTTGAACAACCATTAAATGAGTAGGTTGTCAAACAAGGACTATCTATACATACATTCTTTCAGCAATAGGCTTATTGCAGTTTAACATGCACACTATGAAATGTTCTTTTTTAAGTTGTACATCTCGATCATTTTTACGACATTCAACAAATCCTGGAAACATCTCTATCCTGTTTCTGTCTCTATAATTAGCCTATCAGCACCAAGGTTTATCTGTATGTTGTCCATATCAGTGTTTCCTTCATTTCATTTTAAAGGATGAATTCTATTCCATTGTATGGATTTATCACATTTAGTTTTTCCATTTTTCAGTTAATGAATATTTGGCTTGTTTCCATTTTTTCTTTATTTTGTATGTGTAATGCCTTATAAACATTCATGTATATACTTTTGGTGGGCATGTATTTAATTCCCTTCAGGGTATAACTAAGAGGAATTGCTTAATAATAAGGTAACTCTGTTTATATTTTTAGGGATGGACTAAGGTTTTACAAAGTAGCTACCAGCAATGCAGAATTTCAATTTTTCTATATCTTCACCAAAATTCATTACTGCCTGTCCTGATAAATATTAAACATACTTTTCTAGCATAACATGTTACTTATTTATTTTACTATATGCTCTCAGGTTTTTTCTTAGTGGTTATTCTGATAATTATAACTAATTTAATTTAAATAAGGTAGCTTGGATTATAATAATTTAAATAATTTATAAAATTTTGCTCTAATATAATACAGGTTAAGTGTCCCTTATGCAAAATTCCAGGGACCAGAATTACTTCAGATTTTACAGTTATTTGGATTTTGGAATATTTGCAAAGACTTCACAAGCTGAGCATCCCTAAAAATGAAAATATAAAATCTGCTCTCTGAAGCTTTTTGACAATCTCATCACATCAGTGTCCAAAAATTTTAGATTTCAGATCATTTCAGACTTTAGATTTTCAGATTACAGATATTTATCCTATATAATCCTATTCCTTCCTTCCTTGCCCTTTATGAAATTGACTGTCATCAAATTATATATCCAAATATTATAAGCCTACTGATAGAGTTTTATAATTGCAGACATTCCTTGTTCAACGATCTACCTGTTTAATGACAATTCGGACTTAGGGTTCACTGCTCCAGCATGAGAGTCTTCTTTTTGTTTTGTTTGTAAAGCCTCAATATCTTTCTTTGGAAGAGTACTCCTTGTTTATACAGTACTATAATTTTTGCTGATTGCATAGTACAGTGCAGAACAGTTCTGTAGTTTTATGTTTGTTACACATTACAGTACTGCATGTAAGAGTTATGCAAACAAAAGCTATGTCATCAGGTTGGAGTTTCCCTTGACCATTTTTTTGTTATGCATATTGCAATGTACACACTCCATACAGTTCTCCACTTAGCAACCAATTCATTTACTAGTTATGGAACAGAACTCTGTTATTAAATGAAGATTACCTGTATTGCTTTACTCAATGATCTTTTCAAATCATATGGTAGAAGAAGAGTTACAAACAAAAATACATTTATAGTGTTTTTTATATTTATGTAGACAACTCAGAAATTTCTAGGTGATTCCTTTTTTGTGGTGCTAAAATATTTTCCTACCATTTTCAATAACCTACATTTGATGAGACAGTATTTTCTTATTTTTCCTTAATCTTTAGACATCATTTTCTTTAGGTCTTCAACATATTTATAATATCTAATTTAAAATCTTTATTAAGTCAAATATCTTTAGTTCCTCTGGGACAACTTTTTAAATTGCTTTTTTTCCCATTGCATGGACCAAATGTCTTGGCTTCTTTGAATGTCTTGTAATTTTTTGTTGAAAATTGGGCTTCTAAAATAATATCTGGAAATCAACACCTTTGAAGGTTTCCTGCTTCTGTCTTTCCTTTGTGCTCAACTCTGCCTTAGCTTTTACTTCCTACTTTCATATCAACTCAAGATCGTACAAGGCAAGAAATTAGAGTCCTGATAGGTCTTTTCTTGGGCATATGCACAGCTATGTACATGTGCATGGCTTTGTAGAGTCTCAGAAATATGTCAGAACTTCCTCGGTCCCCAGATGGACATTTTATTCCCCACTCCTTTTTTGGTTTCTTGTCCGCTATTACTGGTATCACTGCTTCATGCAATCGTGATGTAGCTTCTGCCACTGATTATTTTCAAAAACACCCAAGAGACAGGGATATTAAGCAGAGTGTGCTCTTAGGTCAGACGAAGACAAGATGTGAGAATGCACTTCTGCAGAAAGCTGCCAGGCAGATCGAATAACGGCAACTCCATGGAGACAGGAAGCGTTCTGGAGCTCCAGTCCAGTTCCGCCCCACCCCCAGGGCTGCTAAGCTGATGAAGAGCTGGTGTTCACTGATATCTTGGTTGTGGAGCTGTTGTAAAGCTACTCCAAAACTGGGGGTTTGAGGGAGATGGACATACAGAAAAATCACTGACTGTTTTTACTGAGACTGCAATTTTTTTTTAATAAATACACTTCAGCTCACTTTGGGTTTTTTTGTACTGGGAATCGAACTCAGGACCTTGCACTTTCCAGGCAGGAGCTTGTACCACTGAGCTATATCCCTAGCCCTTGGTCAATTTCTAGAGGTCTCACAGAGTTGATTTTGACAGTTTTTGCCAGTGTTCTAATCACTTTTACAGAGGAATAGATTTTCAGAAGTATGTATGTCACGGTTCTAGATGTTTATGACTCTTACTTCATGATATTCCCTCAATAAATATTTATTACATTAAATTAAATATGTGCATGTGGAATGTTAATGACATGCTAATATATTTTAAAATATTAAGCTGTATTAGTTTTGATAAAATTTTCATGCGTGGTATTTTAAAACCTATGGGAAAATAGTTCTAATAGTTGATACTTAAGTACTGTGTGTGTGTGTGTGTGTGTGTGTGATTTGCAAATCAAACTTTCAGAGAGCTCTTAAATCATCTCTAGATATTATAAGAGAAATATCTTGTGGTTAGCAAACACCTGCTTTACATGAAAATATAATGAAAAACCTGCATTTTCAGGCACAATATAATATTTTTACAACATGTAAGTATTTAGGAATTTGAAAAGACATCTGACCTTATAGAAGAAGGAATACAGGGGGCCCTACCCATCCTTATTTGTGTATTTGTGAGTGAGGCCGTTGAAATGTTTGCCTACCCATTTCAGACCCGAGCAGAGTTTCACTTATTACCAAACACACCTGCAGCAATGGTAGGTACAGGTCCAGTGGGACTGTCTACTGCAAACCACTCCAGAAGGAATCCCTTTCCTGAGCCTGAAGAATCAGACAAAAACTGAAATGTCAAGGAATGTCCCACGGAGCTAAAAGACTGAGTTTCAGTACCACAGTAAGTTCCAATTATGCGAGAATGAATGTCAGCACCATCATAAATCTGCATGTAAAAAAGAGATAATAGAACATTATTCATAGGAAGCTATCCCTATTTTTCTTCCTAAAAAAGAACACTTAAAAGATGCCTTGTATTAGTACAATTTTATCGGAATAAAAATAAACAAATGCTTTACTTCAGTTTAAAACAGAAAATGTTTTCAAATGCAAAATATTATTGCAAATAATTTCAGGTGTTTGAAGATTGGTACACCTTTACTGCAATTATATTAATCCTCTGTAGGATATAGCATATGGAAAGACTTACAGTAATATTTGTGGGTGGAAAAATGGAACCTAAGTTACACAATGACAATATTTAATAATATGCTTTGGAGCACTGAAGAGAGGAATTAAGAAGAAAAAAAGGAAAACTGCAAAGGAGAGAGCAGGTTTACAAGAGGAAGTGGATAGGTATCCAGAAAGAGTTCATATCTCCACAGAAGGAAAGAAAAATCAGTGCAAGAATTACAGCTTACAGGATTCAGCACATTCAAAACACCCAGTAAATTGCTTTCATTTGGTTTATAATAGTTAATTACGGGGTGGGGATCTAGCTGAGCAGCACAGCACCTGCCTGGTGAGAGCGAGGTTGTGAGTTCAATTCCCGGTACCAGAAAAAAAAAAAAAAAAAAAAGGTAATTACATATTTAGAGACTCACTTTGTGGTAGTTTTGAAATAATTGGCAACAATTTCACTGCAATATTTGTTATAAAATCCTCTACTAAACTTCATTTTTAAAAATTATGTAGCAATTATTTTTGTACAAATTATTTTGTACACTTTTTTTTATAGATCTGGTCAGAATAAAGGCACTGAGCACACCAGGTGCACAATATGGGGTCCCGGCTTTCAGAGATCTGATAATGTTTCTGGAACTGATAGAGTGTGCAATGTCTGGATGACAACACTCACTATAATTTTTATATTTATTTACTCCTACATGATCCTTTAAATCTTTAATATGTGAACAAGGGAGCAAACAGGATAATGGGAAGTAAGATAAAAACTTAATTAGGACATGCATTCATGCTTAGACAAAGCCCAATAAGTAAAGTAAAATACTGCCAAAAATATCTTTCAACACACTATAGAAAATAATAAATGGTACTAGAATTACCTTTGTACAGGTAATGAATAGGCACTAATCTTGATTTAGGGCAGACCATCCATCCCATACATTTTTCAATTGCTTGAATAGCCATTAATTTGGATTGGTAATACATCAAAATTTACATACACATAATTCACAAGAAGACGCACCTTTAATTTGTCATAAACGCAGGAACTTGACGATTCAATGTCCATCTCCAAGATTCTACCGCGGATAACTTGAGACACATTCACATTCACTATCCATTTGTAATTGGCACGATGGGGGTAGTTTCCAGGCCAGAAAGGCGAAGCGATTTTCCCATGAGTTCCCTGAATATTATCATTGCCAAATACTAGAGGGAAAACAGAGGTGTAAATCAGACCTATGTAGAACAGCTCTTTAATCAAATGGAAAAAAAAAAAAAAAAAACCGTAAAAAACAAAAAGCAAGACAGGTTAAAAAGCATGGACTTTTAATAGACTGTGATTTCTTTTCGGACTACTGAAAGAAATATTGCTTCCCTTTTGGTTTCCGGGCTGTCTACTAATTCCTTGGAGAACGGTGTTTTTCTGCGTGCAATCTTACCTCCTTAGCAGGTTGCAAAGTGTGAGAAGAGGTGACAATTTCCCGTGTGAAAAGGACTTCCCAGACCTCAGGGAACACAGGAAAGCAAGGAAGGGGGTACCATCCCCATTCTCTAATTTTTTTTTTTATCTATTTTACAATATTTTGCAAAAGAAAGGAAATGTTTCTTTTTAAATTCTAAATGATAAGAGAAACTGAACAGGGGCTGGGAATTTAGCTCAGCGGCAAAAGCGCCTGCCTGGCAAGCGCAAGGTCGTGAGTTCGGTTCCCGGTACCGGAGAAAAAAACCAAAAAA
>NW_004955429.1:10900548-10941476 GCF_000276665.1 Chinchilla lanigera | reverse complement strand
TCAGCGGCAAAAGCGCCTGCCTGGCAAGCGCAAGGTCGTGAGTTCGGTTCCCGGTACCGGAGAAAAAAAAAAAAAAAAAAAAAAAAAAAAGAGAAACTGAACATACAGAAGAGCCAACGACAGAAAACTGGAGTTAAGAAAACAAAAATACGGCTGAGGATGTAGGCCAGTGGTAGAGTGCCTGGCTAGCCCGCGCGAGGCATTAAGTTTGATCCCCAGCACTATAATTAATCAATCAATCAAAAATTAGTTAACATTTTATCTCTGTTGGGAAAGTATTCTGCAGCTATTATATCTGAGCACTCAAATCAATCCAAAGGTCATATTGAAGAGCTTTAATAGTTTATGGGATCAGATGAAGCACATTTGATAGAAACATACCATGCCTGAGCTATGTGAGAAGACTCTATAACATGGTATCATGAAAAAAAAATTAAATATTAGGCACAAATTAGAGCTTAAAAAGAATATTAGACCATTAAAATATCCTCATTTGCTCTTAATGAGCCATTCATATATAATCCAGTTTTTCCAATATATAATAAAGTAATTGCATAATATGGAAGAAAAGTGTATAGAGTTTAAGATTGTTCTTGCTTAATACATTCTGAAAAACTTGCTATCATTTCTGGTTTGTAGCACATACTTTGGAAACCATTACTAAAACAGAACTGACTTACTCATAGTAAATGTGGCCTGGAAGCCCATGCTATTGTATGAGCCGTCTGAGACAAATCTGATCCACAGATGACCCTCTGCAATAAATGAGTAATTGTGGGGTAGGGAACTTCCACAGTATCTTCCCAGCAAGTGACCAGTGGCACCCCCTTCTCGGATCTCCATAAAATCTTTGCTACAGTTCTGAGAGTCCTCCAACTGAAAAGATCTGATTTGGAAAGAAAAAAAGTAGTTAATAGGGATAAAACTGATAGAATAAATTTTAGGGTTAGCCTGAATCATATGCCTGATTAACCTGGTCATTCTTTAAAAATTTTTTAAACTTTGATCAACAGATTCCTTACCTATGTTAAAAAAAAAAAATTGTGGAAATCCCTAGGCAAAAGATACAAAGTATACTGCTTTCAAGGAGTATTCTTCTTGGTGGGACAGACTGGGTAAAAATACAGATAAAATAAAAGGTATGATATGAGTGCAATTGAGGTATAAAGTGCCATAAGAAGTGGGTGAGGCTGTAGCTCAGTGGTAGAGCACATGCTTAATTTACCATGAACAAGGCCCTGGGTTCAATTCTCAGAATCAAATAAATAAACATAAGAGCATGAACATTTGAGCAGAAGTATATCTAAATGTGGGGTTCAGTAATAATTTGGAGAGATTTTGGAGATTAAAGTCTGAGCATTCCTTGGTTAGGAAGCATGGGCTATGGGGAAAGAACGCACACCCACAAAGGCTCAAGTGCAGACAAGGGTGAGGCTCACTGAGGAACTTGTGGGACATTTAGTTTGGCTAGAACCACAAAAGCATCCAGAGACAGATACAGCTGGAGCAGTGCTATGGGAGAATTTTAAGTGCCACGGAAAGGCATGCGCAACTTGATTTCTGGAAAGAGAGAAAAATTATGAGATTTGCAATAATACAGGCTGGTGTACACATGTGGCCTCTTCAGCTTCTCTCATGCTATGCAACTGTGAGGCGACGGGGGTTGAGAAAATGTGTACCTCATGGTTTTCATAAGACACGGGGATGAAGAGTGGAACAGGTAGGTGCGAAGTGAATGCCTTTCAAAACTCTTTCTGATTGTTTAAAGATAATCAGGATAATGTGGTATTGGTATAAGGGTAGATAAAGAGATGAGTGAGACAGAAGAGAAAGTTCAGAAGAGGGTCCACAAATACACAGTCAGTACAATGCAGTACAAAATGGCAGGATAATTCAATGAGGAAGATGGTACCTCAACAGCAAGGGGTAGGGGAGGAGAGAAGAGGGGAGGGGAGGGAAGGGGAGAGGAGGGGAGGGGAGAGGAGCAAGAGAAAGAGAGACAAAGACAGGAGAGAGAGAAACAGTCTCAATTCCTGTTTCTTAATGCACAGAAATTAATATTTCTTATAGAGGTAAACATAAATGTAGAACCATAAAACTCCTAGGAGAAAACAAAAGACTATCATTGCAACCTTAGTATAGGCAAGTATTTCTAAGATAAAATGCAAAAAGTACTAGTCATAAGATAAAGAATTAATAAATTTGACTCCATTAAAATTTTCTCATCATTAAGAATGTAAACAAGAATTAATAGGCAACTCACAGACTGGGACAAGTTAGAGGAGAAAACTGCAAAGTGTGTATCTAACAAGGAACCCATAGCTGAAATATAGAAGAAATTCCTACAAACAAGTTTAAAATGGACAAAAAATTTGAAATAAGGGAAAATGAATGACCAGTGAGGTGAAAATTATTCTACATGATTAGTCATCAGAGTAATTCATGTTAAGTACCACAATAAGATATTATTTCACATCCATCTGAATGGCTACAATAAAAAAAAAGATGGACAAGTTCCAATGTTGGCAAGCATACAGAACATCTGGAAATCTCATATGTTCTTTCTGGAACTATATACTGATTCAATCACTTTGAATAATTGTTTAGAGTTCCTTATAAAATCAAACATGTATCCAATTAGCCCAGAAATTCCACTCTAGATATTTAACCAAGAAAACTAAAAACATATGATGATGTTAGTATCTTGAATATAAAATAACTCTTTCCATTCAAAAAAGGCTCCAATAATCAATTAAAAATGGCTAAGAAACTGAAAAGACACTTCTTTTTTTTTTTTGACACTTCTTCTAAGAAGCCTCATGAATACCCAATAAGAATATGAAAAGATGCTCAACATTGTTAGTTGTAGTGTAAATGCATACAAAAACTGCAATGAGCTAACACTTCACACCCACTAAGATGGACATTATAATAAAAGAAAAGAAGCGTTTATAAGGACAGAGAGAAAGCAAAACTCTTGTGTATTGTTGATGGGAATATAAGATGGTGCAGTCACTGTGGAACACATTTTGGTGGTTCCTCAAAAAGCTGAACACAAAATTCTATGTGATCCAGCAATTCCACTGCTAGAAATATACCCAAAAGAATTGAAAGCATCAGTTCAACCAGATACTTGTACGCTGATGGTCACACTTACATAAATCGTAAGAACTAACAAGTGAAAACAACTCAAATATCCATTGAGAGACAGGCAGTTGAACAAAATATTAATACACAATCATTATTCAACCTTAAGAAAGAACTGAACTCTGACACATGCTACAACATGGATGAACCTTGAAAATGTTATGCTAACTTAAATAAAACAGCTCACAAGGACCCATATTGTATGATTCTACTTTGAGACCCAGAGTAGGCAAATCCAGAGAGACAGACAATAACCAAAGAATAAGGCAACAGAGAAAGATGATCTATCATTTAATGGGTGGAGGACTTCTATTGTGATGATGAAAAAACTCTGGAAATGAACAGTAGTGACGGTTATATAACACAGTGAATGCACTTAATACCACCAAATTGTACACATAAAAATGTCTAAAATGGTAAATTCTATGTTATGCTATATTTTACCATAAAAAACCTGTGGAATTTGGAGTGATAAAATTAAGTAGCTGGAGCCTGGCTTGAGACATTAAACTTGCAGTAACATTACCATGGTAATGACAAGGAGCAGAGAAGAGAATATTTTTTGTGATATATTGAACTTAAATAATGAAAATGCCACTATCTATTGGAGGTAACGTGAAAGTTTGGACTTTAGTGTAGACCCTGTAGCTGAACTAGCAGATCACTTGTACGTTAGTTGTCTCTGGGTATCTATGAGGTAATGGTTCCCAGATCCCTATGGATGCTAAAATCTGCACACACTCAAGTTCTTATATAAAATGACATAGTACTTACATATGATATATATGCATCCTCCTTTAAATGACCTCTAGAGTACGTATACTTTAAATGACCTCTAGATTGCGTATAATACTTAATAGAATGCAAATGCTGTGTAAATAGTTGTACAGTTGTTTAGGGAATAATAACAAAGTTAGTGCCGATGCATATTTTAAAATACTTTTGATACTCGGTTGAATTCATGGATGTAGAAGGCATGGATGCAAAGGTCTATTTAAGGACAGAATAGAAGTCTATTCTGTTTCTAGAAAGAAATGCAAATATAGAAGAGACAGGACAAGCAATTTGTAAAATTCATGCATCTTAAGTCTGAGTCACAATTTAACATTAAAAGATCTATTAGATCAATTTACCACAAAATAAGTAGAAAAGGAGATAAAGAGATGCAAAAATATAGGGAAAAAGAATTGATGGTAATTGCTGGTGAATATTTGACAAAACTCCATACCCATTCATCATAAACGCTCATAGAAAATTAAGAACTGAGGGAAATTAACTAGATAAATGCCTACAAAAATTGACAGCAAATACACTTAAAGGTAGACATTTTAAGGCACAACCTTAAAATCAGAAATAACACAAGGACACCTGTTATCACTGTAGTCCCACACCGTACGAATGGGTTAGATAGTGCAATGAGACAAGAAAAGATAAATGACAGCTGTAAAGACTGGGAAAGAAAAGATACTACTATAGTCAAATGAGCTTACTAACGCAATAAATATTTGCTAAGCCCCTCAATGTGTCAGGTCCTCTTTAGCCACTGAAATAAACAATACAGAGAAAATTTTTTGTCATTTTAGAGAATAGAAACGTAACTGGATCAGATAGTAATAAAAAGTCCAATAAATTTTCCTTATATCTGCTCTGCTCTGTGTCATTACCATGGTAATATCGTGCAAGGTTAGTTCTCAAACCAGGATGCAACTATTTAATTTTATCACTCTAAATTCCACAGGTTTTTTACAGTAAAATAAGCCACAGCATATTTAAATATTTAAACTGTAACTTAAAAATTCATTCAAACAAATATTTTTCAACTCCCCACAGTATTGCCAGATATCATCACGATTAGGGAATAGATAACAATAACAGAAAATAGACAATGTGCTTCTTTTTAAAGGGCTCGTATTCTAGGAAGAGAGATAGTTCTGCAGATAAGTAGCTGTACAATGAGGTAGTGCTAAATTCTAAGAGAAAAAAAATAAAAGTACATGATAAGGGGGTGTTATTTTAAGTAGGGAAGTCAGGTTATATCTGTAAATTTAAAGTGGATATTATTTTTCAATGGTAAAACAAAAATAAGGTAGCTACAAATAAATGTAACAAAAAACTTTTTACACATTTATGGAAAACATATGAAATTTGATTGATGGATGTAAAAGAAGAGTTAAATCAATAGAGATATGCCTAGTTCAAGGGCATGCAGTGTCACTATTCTACAGATGATAATCCACTCAACATTAATTAATAAATCCAATGTAATTCTAGTTCAATCAATAGGTAGGAGTATATTCATGTAAAATGTAAAACAGAAAGCGGTACTAATGAAGTGTATGTGGCCCTTTACATACACAGTAAAAGTATCACGTGTGAATGGAAATAATATGCACAAATTCAACATCTGTGTTACCTTTGTGAAATGAAAGTAAAGAGACATGGATGGGAACTTTTGTTGCCCTGTAATATTTTATTTAAAATTATTAAAGGAAAATTAATTAGGCTGCAAGAAAAAAAAAGGTAGAAGAAGCCAAATACAAACTGTTCTATCAGTCGTGGGAAGGAGATTTTAAGAGGAAAGACAAACCCAAGCATGGAGGAACGAATGACTTAGGGAGGCTACAGAGAAAAAATTATTGGGAAGGGGGAAAAAGCATGTTGTAAGAATAGGAAATGCACCTGTGTAGTATGTTGTATGTATCTTTCAGTCAGTCTGAAAATGATGTACAGCAAGACTGCATGTTAGAGGAAGTGCAGCGCTCCCAGGGGCTCCACTTCAGCTAATGGATTAAGATGCTGAGACACCACCAGCCTGGAGGCTTTGGCCAATTCACGTGTCTCTGTGGAATCAGTATATCAGCCACACATCTGTTGGTCAGGACACAAGAGTAAACTAATTGCCCTGTTCCTGTCTCCTCCTTGCTTCCCAACACAGACACTAGCATTGCTAAGTCTCTAGCTAGAAAACACTATAAACCTGTGGCCCTTATAATGCCATCAAGGTGGGTCATCAGGGAACAAGTCGTTGGCACTATATTCTAAATGTAGTTACAGCAACAAGGTATGATTCATAAAGGAGAAGCAGAAGAAATCAGGAAATGTCCACATCAGGCAAAGCAAACTCCTATTTTCTTTATGTCTTTGACAATCTGACGCTTTATAATACAACATTTATGTCTACCATCATTTTTCACCAGGAATTGTTCTGATTCCGTCTGTGGGATGACTGCTAAGTTTATTGCTTAAATTCAGGCTCAATTTTATTAACTATAGTAAAGTGAAATATGCTAAAATTGTTTTTTTCCTGCTTCTCAGACAGGGAAGAAAGAAAGATTATTTTCCTCAGGAGAGGAATTCCTCGAAATTGCCTCTAAAACCATTCTACTGAAAGAATGGTACATGGTCTGGCCGCATCAACAAGACCAGAGAGTTTATTTAAAATGAAGAATCCGGTTCCACTAGCCAGCTGAATCAGAATGGAAATTCTAGTAATTTCCAGTGATCTAGTAGTCATCCCAGGTGATCTGTGTGCTATTAAAATTTTGCACAACTGTCCAGAAGATTACAAAGTGAAGGTCTTTTCTAAGCAGCAGACTCTAATCTAGTGCTAAACAGCAGAAAAGACATTTCATTTGAAACCATTCTAGACACTGTCTATCAGAATCAAGCTGAACTTTTAAAACCATCTTTATTGTTCTTGGAAACTGTTATCTTAGGCTGGTACATTTTCTAAGCAAGTCTACCCTTTGGCTAAGACGTTAGTAAAACTACGATGTGAAACAAAAATAATTCAATCTCTGTTTCTCATTACTTCACTGCAATTCTTGGACGAAGACCAACTACTTTCAAAAAGCACTCTGCAAGCATAAAGTACAATTTCTGTGAATTCCTTTAAATATCTGTTTTACAAAAAAATACCCCTCCTTTTAAGGTTTTCTTTTTCCATTCCACTTTCAGCCATAATTTCTCCAGTTTTTCTCCCTGCTCAATTTCACTCCACAGTGTCCACAATCCCAACCCTATGATTTAGAACTTGATGTGATCCATGTGCTTCCCCTAGGCTTCTCACACACCCCAGGGGAAGGTTTCTAAGAGCCCATCTGGATGTAGTTTAGATCAGGGAAGGACATTATAACTCACAGGCCTTGCGATGAAGCCCTGCTCATTATCATCTGTGCAAAAAGAAGCATCTTGCATTCTGCAAAATTCACTTTAAGAATACATTTCAAGCGCATAGCACAAAAGCAGACAAATTTAACATTTTCAGGTGAGAGAGGAAATAGCTGAGTCCTTAAGAATTCTTTTAGACAGTAATTAGATTAGGACTTAATGTTCATTAAACAGTAAAATGGGTGCAGCTTGCTGCGTTTGTACTCAGAGAGCTCAGTGTTGTCCACTTAGATTTATTTGTGAAGCGTAATAGAAGACATTTTGGAAATGACAAATACTGGGAGAATTAACATTCAATAACCTTAGGCTGGGGATTTAGCTCAGTGGCACAGCTCCTGCCTGGCAAGTGCAAGGTCATGAGTTCGATTCCTGGTACCGGAAGAAAAACAAAAAACAGAACAACAGCAAAAAATAATATTCAATAGCCTTGTGCTATCCAGTATATTTTAAATTTGACATCTTCTAATGGTGGTTCTACAAGTTCATTAGCATCTTTTGAGGTTTCAACTAAACAGGTTGAATGCTGCTTCATTAGTAATTTGCCACCAACTTGGATCTTATGTATCTTAAATATTTCTAATATCCACCCGGGTTCCTAGCAGCCACTGAGCATTAGAGAGGTCCACAGTACGGATGTGGCAGGGACCGAAAAGAAAAAGACCAAGTAGAGAAGTTATTTCACTTGTGAAGTTTTGAGGCCTGGTGAGGATGTGAAGGGCCTTGGAATTTATTATAAGAAAAATCACCTTATTCTTCATTGTATATAAAGGATCTTGCACATGCTGACTATGTGCTGAGCGTGTAATAGGGTTTCCTAAGCATTTGCTGAATACAGGAATAAATATACGTAAGGTGATTGCTATACTGAGAGATTGGTCCTCGTATAGAATTTTGTGCTTTTAGTAAACACCAAGACAAACCAAAACCTCCCTCCCACACAGAAGCTTAAAATTGCAGTGGCTTTCAGGCAAGCAGAGGGTGTCTTCTTAGCACAACGCCTCTTGCACTCTGAAGAAGCATTCTCTGACTTACGGATTAAAGAAAACAACTTAAGATGTTTGAACTTGCTCCACCGACACGACTGCTGTCTTATATTTTTATGAGTATTCAATGGAAAGATTGGCATGTCTAGGAGCAAGAGGCAGACTGTTGAATAAATAGGCCCGTATCCCATAAACACTTCTCTCAATATTATGTCACTAATAAATCAACACAGAATTAGCAATTCCTACCACAGCCAAGTAATATATAATAAAGTATGGTGCCGAACGTTTAATTCAAAATGCCAACTTAAAATACCAAAGTATCATCTCTCTGTATTTGTTAACCATCCATTACCAAAGTAGCGTGACATGAGTACCTCCCTAATGATTGATTGAAACATCCCATTCATATGCCATGTGCTTTTTATATTTACTTCCGGGAAATACAATCATTGTTATTTAACTTCACCTACTACTCGAATATGTAAGATGCTATTGTTAATTCCATATCTACAGTCCATATTCAAAAGGTATTTGAGTTTGAAAGGGATTTTACAAATCAACCACTAAGTTCCAAAAACCTTCCAAGATCATTCTTCTGACAGGGAAAGAAAGAAAGGGGGATTAGGTGAGGGATAAGATATATAGGTACAAAAATATTCTTAACTGACACAAGAATTTTTCGACTGGAAGAACTTGAAACCTGCCTAATTCCAAAAAAAGACAAAATTATTTTACTCTGACCATGAATATTCTATAAATTTATTCACCAAGAGCTCAAGAATGTATTTCTGGTAGTGTTAAAGCAGGACTCTAGAACCATTTTTGAGAGAATCTTCATGCTATTTATAACCCAAACTATGCCTAAAACATAGGAAATTTGGAAAAAGACTTCCAAAAGTTCCCACCATATTCTCTTTAGCAGTTGCTTGGACACATATGCTGTTGGTTGTTAATCCTATTAGTAACAGAGCTTCCTTCCTACAGATTCATTAGCACCGAAACAATATACCATAAA
The DNA here is from genome assembly GCF_000276665.1 of Chinchilla lanigera. Lineage (NCBI taxonomy): Eukaryota > Metazoa > Chordata > Mammalia > Rodentia > Chinchillidae > Chinchilla > Chinchilla lanigera. The sequence continues at coordinate 10,932,158 of NW_004955429.1, read as the reverse complement.
AAAGGATTTACATAAAAGACAGCTGGACCCGGTTGCCAGGGGAACTCATAATGTTCCAGACACATTCCACTCTAGGGGGATAAACGTCAGGATAGCCAGGGGTCTCGAAGATGCCTTCAGCCATGTGGAAGTTTCCACCACAAACTAGAAGAAAAGAGAAATAAATAGAATGTCAGAGTACAGATCAAAAGCGCGAGATCGCAATATAAAGTAAGAACATTAGAGCCATTATCCGCATCCAAGGATGCAGCACTTCCTAAATCTGTACCATGTTAAGAGAAATGTTCTGAAACCTGAAAACCAAGACCCACAGAGTGCAGTGGACCAGAAAGAATCTCTGCAGTGTCCTCCCCAAAAGCCTTTTCTCCCTGTGAACTCTAACTTTAGGTAAAAAAAAAAAAAAATTGTTTTTAGTTCTACAACCACTTGGTTTTTCTGACCAGCATTATCTTCAACTCTGACCTAGAAGGGATGGCAGTAGTCCAGCTTCTTCCTCTAGGGGAACACCAAAACGCATGCCGCCTGCCGTTCTTCAGCTTTTTACTAACATGGAAGCTGACAGCTAAAAGCTCCTCCTGTCTAAGAAACCCAGGGCTGGTGGTTCCGCTCTCCCCTCCTCCCCATGTCACCATCCAGACCCTGCCTGAGCCCAGCAGCAAGGCCCAGGCGATGGGGGAATTGCCGTGTGGTTGTTCATCCGTAAGAGACGCCATCAGATGGTGGCAGTCAGGGGCCACCTTAGCAAACAAATCATTCCGACATGGCTAAGCAAGTCATGTGAGATCATGAGATTCTCTAAAAACTCAGCCAGGTTTCCAGCCCGTTTTCTCACTTTTCTCACAATAGAGTTTTCTATTGTTAGAATTTCCATGTTCATCTAATCGGGAAGAAGATAAAATTAGGCACAGGGGTGATTTCAAGAAACTAGCTCCCAACTTTGGAGGTGAAAGAGTCCCAAATAATAAACCAAGGGTTCACCCACAGGCTGCTGACTCGGTAGCCATTTGCTCAGGTTTCTTACCTGATGTTGATGCAGCATATAGCGCATGAAACCCAGTGTAAGTGCTTCCATAATCAGAGACGAACCTCAGTGTCAGCGCTCTGCCGAAGGACGTGATGGGATAGGGCATGGAGGAACCACAGTAGTGGCCTAAGGGGTGAAAGTAATGACAAGGAGAATAAACCATGAAAGGCAGAGGCCGTAAACACATCTACCAAAATTACAAGAGAACCACCGGTTCAGAAGAAATCTTTATTAAGAGAACCATTTAGTTAGTGTTAGTTTTTCAAAGAATGCCTGAGAGTTCAAAGTAAGCTCAAAATACAAGTATTGGAGAGGTGATTTATATGATAAAGAACAGAGGGGAAATTTACATGATCTGGCTCCAAAAGTAACTGAAGTCCAACTTTAGTAAAATCTCCAACACAGGATGGACCTGCCCAAATAAATCCACTAATGCTCACCAACCTCAGGATAATGCAGTGCAGTAAAGTGCAGCTGTTGGAGCCAGAGGACCCAGATTCAACTCCTGGTTCTGCCACTCACTAGCTGCGTGACTTGGGGCAAGTTAAGTGCTCTGTGCCTACTTTTCCTCATGTGATAAAAGGATACATTAAAAATAATAAAACCTATGTCATAAGAGCATAAGGAGTGCATTCCCATTTATAAAGTGTTTAGAATAATAGCACAAGGCAGTGCTACACAGACGGTTACTGAATAACTCATCCCCGTCCTTGGTCACAGGCTCATGGACAAAGGCCTCAGGAAATACCAGGGGAGATGTGCACGGAGTATGCAGTGCTCACTGGCTGCCTCACTGGCTGCTCTGTTCCGGGCACCAGGAATAAGGCAATAAGTGACGCAAAGTCTCTCTTTTTTGGCCCAGCCTGTCTTCCCGTACCATATGAAAAGTTTGCGTGCAAACCTCAGAAACTACTAAGTTGATGGCAAAACTCATTAGTCCTGAAATTATCTTGCTTGAAAACATTTTAGAAACTACAAATGAGCACATTTGAACTTCACTGGCAGGTCTAACAGACAAAAGGACAGATTTTTAATCTAAGTAATTAATTTTTTTTTTGCTTTGACTGAAGACAAGAAGAAATATGCTTAGTTTGAATACAAGAACTTTTTTCAAGTATTGACAAGAAATTTCAGAAAGAATTTTATCTAAAGCTGGAACAGACTTCATCCCACTACTATCTCACTTGCAACTCTTAATTCTTTTAAAATGCACGCACACTGCTTATGTGCTTGAATATAAACATGCCGAGTTCTCTGAACCCCGCCTTAAATCCTGCTTTTTCACCCTCTAATTATATTTCCTTGGCTTATGCTAACCTTGCATTTGTGCTTGTTTTTTGCACATGGACATCCACTGGTTTTGTTGGGTATATCTTTTTTTTTTTTTTTTTCCAGTACTAGGAATTGAACTCATGACCTTGTGCTTGCCAGGCAGGCGCTGTGCCGCTGAGCTAAATCCCAGCCCAAAAACATTCTAACCTTGGATGGCAGTATGTAAATATGCAGGTATATAAATACACACAGCCACAACCACAGATGTAAATGAGGGAATGCCACAGTACCTCGGAGGGGTGCGTCAGAGCTGCTGCCATCGAAAATTTCTATAAAGTCCCGTGTACATCCCATACTCGGTTGAAGCCCGAAGTGGGTAAAGGAGAGAGTAATATGATTGACTGTAAGAAAAAAAAAAGGGAGGGGGAGACTACTTAATAAACTGGCAAACAAAAAATACAAGGAAAAAATTTTACCTCTGTTAATTTCATATGAGGGTTTTTTCAAGTAAAGAAGTAAGGAATCTGGCAGATCTGTGTGGAATGGATGAAGACAGGGAAGGGCACAACTTCTACGCTAACGGACTTCCCCCGAAGTGGCTGAAAGGTTAACAGAATCCATAGCTTTGAAAATGCCTGTAGGATCTGAAGAGCTGGTAATAAACAACAGGATGTGAGAAAGTGTTGGTGGAAAATAGTCATCTTTACGTGCTTTCATGTCAGTCACTGCTGGGTCCCTCTCAAAGCATTAGTTCTGAAAAGAGCAGATGCTGTATTTCAGACTCTCCACAAGTCCTTGTAAATAAGGCCTTCTTTTCCCCAGGGTGCACACATCCTAGCACAGCCAGGTTTATGTGAAAGTCACAGCTAGCGCCCTAGAGGTTCCCCTTTACCAAGAAAGTTTTGAATTACTAGAACAGCAAGTGCCTGGGTACATTTTCACTTTTGTCATTCTTCCAGGGCACCTAATCTACAGAACAAGATCTTTTCCTGTTACTGCCCTTGAAGCAGTGAGATCATTCACCTAAATGCTTTACAACTCATTCGAAAAGTAATCTTGAGGCACAAAACTGCTGGGAGCAAGGCAGGGGGCTTCTTTATGTACCTCTCATTTAGAGCTCTGCTTTCTCCATCTGTAATAGCTAAGGATTACGGCCCCACATATTACCATGTGGGTAAAGATTCCACCACTTTGCTACCTCTTAAAGTCACTGGGAAAAGGGTTAGATAATATTTAAGGTGAACTTTTCATTTTGTAAATTATTTGTACTGCAGGCTGATTAGGTTAATTGACTTGCCTGTTTTTATACAGGTCATGAATTGTAGAGCTGAGTGAAAACTCAAAGAGTTTCCCGGATTATGTCTGAAATCATGAATTTTCCCTGAAAGCCTCAAAAGAGGGCAGGTCTCAAATAAAACGGAATTCACAGTTGCCCTAGGATCACTTTCCATGGAGCCTTTTTGCTGTGTCCTTCGAGGTCGTCTCCTCCTTTGCTCTGCTGGTAAAATGTGGACAGTAACCCTTATAATCAGACCATTAAACAGTTACCAGGTCAGAAAGTAAGATTCTAGGATTTCAAAAAGAAAAGAAGTGCTATTGCTTCTTCCAGGCTTCTGCTGGATTTCTTAAAATGCATATGTTGTAGAGGAGACCAAGTTTTATTAGAGTCCACTTTGCTTGCATACCAAGGGGCATGTGGCATTGCACTCGCTGGCTGTGAGGGATATTTTTCCAGCAACTGTCCTGAGAGCCTACTACACTCAAAACACACATGTCCATTATTTTTGCTGATGCCCAGTCTCACGTTTGTTGTGCTGTGTGTATGTGTGTGCATGTGTGTGTGTGTGTGTGTGTGTGTGTGTGTGTGTTTGTGTTTACTTTCCTTTGCTAGGTTTTGCAACTAAAAAAAAAAAAGAATTATGTAAGGACAAAACAGTAAAAATTACTTCCTTATAAGACTAGGAAATGCTTAGGACTTTTAAACAAAGAGAAAGGTACAGCAATTGTTGCCACTGAAAAGATAAGAACATTACTCACAGGACTTTCCCATGAACACTATCTATCCTGGATGCCTTTCCTCTTTTATGTTTGTTACTTACATGGAGGTTGAGCTTCAATTATCCAGCTGCAGTTCTGATTGTTTGGATAGTTGGCAGGGTACAATGGAGAGGAAATAGTATCAAAAGAGTTGGTGAGGAAGTAGCCTCCACAGACTGCGGAAGACAAACATATGTATGTGTCATATACTTGTGATTTCTACTGATGGTACCAAACAATTATTTGATAAATAAAAACATAAATGATTTTTAAAAATTTCTGAAATGCATGCCAAGGAAGTCCTCTGCCAAGGAAATTGCACTTAAACCATCAGAAAATGGGAACACACCTAACACTAATAACAATTTTCTTCAATTACAGGAAGTAGGGAAATGGCACAGAATAGCAGATTAAATGGCTATGAGTTGCCTGAATCATTCCAACAGAACTCTGGCCTTCATTCACTTACTCTGTCCACTCACAAACAAGGAGCTTAAGAATAATCTGTTTATAAATGATCTATTTTTTTCAAGAAAATAATTGCTCATCAGAGTAGGACTTAGTAAGAACAACTACATATTATCAGAGAAGCTGCTGAGATCTGTGAGAGTCCAGGAGACAGAGAATATGGCGCCACTGGTGAGTCTAAGAGGAGTCTCTCAGGAAGACTGTGGACAGAGGAGGAGGTGGAAGATGGGAAGGGTTGGACCAGGGAGGGAGAGGCCGGAGCAAAGGTGCTTAGGAGATGCCTATACAGATGAGACTGAAGTGCCCAGGGCTGGTGGTGTGTTGGAGATCGTGTTGGAAAGTTGTTTTCAGGTCCTTGGTTGACACCCAGAGGGATTGCGCTTCATTTTCCAGTCCGTGTGGTGATAGGATAGACATAAGTCCTCAGTGGCGCAATCAGAGTGAAGTTTTACAAGTGCCCTTGGAGGAAGATGGATGAGGGTGGGTGAGTTTGAAGAGGTTGTTACAACCATCCAGCTAAGAGATAGTGGGAACATTTTACTCTGAAGCAATATCTTTGGCAATAATTAAATGTAAAATGAAAAAAAGCACTAAGAAACTTTTCTTTCCTCAAAAATCATTGAGAGTGACTGATAAAAATATAGTCTGTCTTGCTCCAAATTTATAGCTTGTGTTTGGGAGCTCTGAATCCACATACCATTCCTCCTGAGGGCTCTTCCTGAGAATACCAGCAAGTCCACTGAGCTGGATGTAATGACTAAGAAGATTAAACATAATGGGAGGTTGATTTTGCATGCTTGTGTCTGGTGGTCTGAGCAACTGATTTGAAGGTAACAATATGCAATGGAATTACAATGGTGAACTCCTACCTTCTTGTCTAGTGAAATTCTGTGTTATCGCTAATGCTTTATTGAAGAATTATTTTCTTATTCCCTATAATGGTTTGAGCAATCTTCCATTCTTACATCCGGTAATCTGAGCAACATAGTTGAGGATAGTGATATGTAATATAACAACCACTGTTAATTCATATTATTTTGTCTTGAAACCCGGTATCACTTTAAATGTTCTTCTTTGATTTGTTTATGTTCGTGATACTGGTGTGCTGCTACTGTTCTATTTTCTGTTTTTTTTGTTTCTCATATACTACTCTCTTTAAAATTAAAAAAAAAAAAAATGTAATGGGAGTGAGTGATCTGAGCTACCCAGGTAGAAATCATCACCACATAGAGCTTTGAGTTCCTTCTATGTCTGACAGTTGCCTAGAAAGGATTAATGTCTGACAAAGACCAAATAAATGAAAAGCAATGGGCAAATAGTTTATGAAGGAAAAAATCAGGAAACAAAACAATGGTAAACAGCCCTGATTCCTCCATGGGACAACGGCAGGATTCAGAACTGAGAGACATGAGGGGTTAGACTGGGGCACTACAGTATGGGAGAGTTTTATACTGTATAGTGGTGTATCTCCTTGAAGCATAAAACCTGGGGTAAGTGATAGTAACTGTTTTTGGATAAAAATGTGTTTATACTGTTTCAAACATTAAAGGCACCTTCAAGTCTTATTCTGAAAACTTTGAGAGTGTGCAATGTGTTTTAGAGATACGAAGATCCAAAGGAAGTCAGCATCATGTCAGTTAGACAAGGATCAAGTTAAAAGTATCAACAACTGGAGTACCTGTTAGGTCATATTTATATTTAACATTTGCATTTAAGTAGGAGCTGTGATTGGCTTATTGAGATTTGGTCTCATTTTATCACAGCACCAAAAAGGGCATTTAACAAAATTTCTCCTGTGCTCAGAGAGACCTGCAGGATACTTGCCTTGCCTGAATCGGGCTAGGAAGCCCCTGTTCTGTCTGGAAGCCCCAGACTGGAATCTCACATACAGGCTGTCCCCCGAAGAGGTGATGGGGTTACTTAGCTGCTGTCTTCCACACACACTGGCCAGGCGGGTGGTGGTTGTAGGACTTACGCCGTCATATGTCTACAAGGATAGAACACAGAGAAAACTGGCTCAGAACTTCAGATCTACAACTGTGGAGCTCCTATTCTGGGTACTGAAGAGCTAATAGAAAACCACACACTTGCTGGACTTGGTGAACTGGCTTTATTTTATTGTCTTGTCACACAGTTCCATGAGAATAACTTGGTCTTTGTTTATTTCCAGAGACTCTTACAGAGCTTTTTACAGGAGTCTCGCTAGGACGCATGTCTCCTCCAGTCTTTGCACGTGATGTCCCTTTCACTGCCCTCCTTCCTCCTCTGACTTCAGTATAGCCCACACCCGTGACACATACTGAAAATGTTGGGTGCAAGAATGAACATAGAAACAAATAGTTGAGAAATAATAATGAGTGATATTTGTGGTCAGAAACTCAAATTTTATTGGAACTTTTTGCTATTCACAAGCTCAAGGTCAAAAAGCAAGAAAAATGGCAGAATCCTCTCAGTGATGTGAGCAGTATGAGCCTGATTTAGGAAATCATCTTGTTTTGTTAACATATTGGGCTGTGTTTCTGCCTAGTACTCTGCTGGGACTTTTCCAGCCCTCCATAGAGGCCAATGGAACAGAGTTTACATTGTGTATACTTGAAATCTCTGGATCAGTTTGTGAAATTGAAGCTTAAGCATCTGCTTGGGATTCTGCATCTAGTAGGAATTTCTGAATGCATTTATGATTAAACTGAGGAGAAATGATTTCCTTGTCTAAGAGAGTTACCATTTATTAAGTGCTTACCATGGACCTAAAACTGGATTCAGTCCTTCACACAATCTGTCCCATTTTCACCTTCCAACCTTCTTTTTTAAGAAAAAGAAAAACAGATGCACAGAGGCCGTAAGTAACACGGCCAAGTTGCACAATTCCTAAGAGGGAGTGGGTGCCACTGAGCCAAACTAGATTCTAGAACTGAAGTGCTTTCATTTCGGAGAAAGCAAGGTATCAATTCAGTGGGATAGATGTATCACCCTGCCAGCAACCACAGGAAGGCTGAAAGTATGAAATTAATGTATGGTTATTTCATTCAAAGCATTCCATTTATATTTTATAAGAAAATCTTGGGAAAAAGAGAAAGTTCAGCAATTTAGGTATTCACAAGTAACTTACAAGTAACTTAAAATGTCTAATATTTACAGTTAATGTTCTCTATCACACAAGTATGATGGGGAAGCTATTTTTAGTTTGATTTATACAAGTACATGAATCGAATATCAATAGGATTTTAATTCTCAAAGCAGGAGATAAAGCTGTTATGATAATGATTTTGAAAGAATTTTGATTCTGAAACAATATTTTCCATCTTTTTTTCTTTTTTTAATGTAATATTCACATTTTAAATCTACAGATCCAATACATAAAGCTTTAAAATTGATTTTTGTTCAGCAAAGATTTTCCATGTTCACCACCACTAACTTAGACATAGCCAAAACAACGTATAAGCCATTATTTATTACATTCTACATTACTACATTCACACTTCAACCTCATCTCAGAGAGTGCCATCATTGGCTTAACTCATATCTTCATTCTATTTCAGATAACATAAAGTATTTTATGATTTCCTAAGCTTATGATGCACACCATTTTTAGTCTTGTCTATTTTTCCCCAAATGGAGAAGTCCATTGCATAAGCAGATATTATTTCTTCTTTTTCTAAGCCCTTGTTTTGCTCTTAAGTAGATGAAATTCTTTCAGAAGAAAAAAGGAAATAATGTGGAAAAGGTAAACTAGAAAAATAAAGGTTAGAAATATCAGAAAGTCACAGGAATGAGCCATTCTTCTGGGTACCCTATCACATGGACACATCTAGGAGGTCTGCAGACTTCCAAGCACCCTCTGTTGGGTCCTTGTATCTTAGGACTGCTGCTAAAATTCACTGGCTGGCTATTGCTTCACAAAGAATGGACCCAAAGATGGTTTTCAGCTGTCTTTGAACTGAGATTATATACCAATGGCACACCAAACCTATGAGCATGTTTTACATTTTACATGCACCAGCACGAATACGCTAATCTAGTTTGCATTGCCAGGTGATTTTTATTGCAATGAAGAAACTGAGACAAACATGCTAGCCATTAAACTATTACCTTATCCAGTGTAAACTAGTAACTAATACACAATCACACAGCCAGTGGGCAGCAGTCTTTTCTTGCCAAATTCTGTATTACATTATGTCATTTCTCTTTAAAATGCATGGGATAGTTATTAATTTCTATATAACTAATTGTCACTTATGACACTTCAAAACCTCAAGCTATTAATGTGGCAGGTTTTTAAAATTGCATTTGGAATATTGATTCTCTTTTGAGAGTAGCACTTGTAATAATAAGCCAGTATTATCACATTTAAAGTTGAATTGGCAAAGTTACAAGAAAATAATATTAAGGAAGAAAATGTGGGAAACTTTGTTCCTATTTAAAATTCTAAAGTCATGAAAACTTTAAACATGAATTTTAAATGTGAAATCAATATGCATTTTCCTTCACTTCCGCTTAGTTCCTAAGGCAGAGATAGCAAATTATATTACTATTGGGTACACAGATAATGTATTCATGTCATTTACATAATTTTTACTTAAGTCGACTGCCAAGAGTTTTCTAGGTCTGGGAATTGATTTTCCAACCTGTTCCTTAAGTAGTAAATGTCAGAGCAATATACAAACAAAATAAGGGAAAACTTTATACATACTAACTTGCTCATTTCTGTGACACTAATAGAATAAAATTTTGAAATCAAGTCCACTAAAGAAAAAGTAGTCACCCTATTGCGGAGTTCCAATTAAAGCAGCTCTCAGAAAACAAAACCAGAGCTGGCTAAATGTAATCTAATTCCTAAAGGAAAATTCATTAGTTCCTTTAGAAAGTATCCAGAGTTTTATAAAACTTCAAGATACTCAAACATTCAAAAATGCCAAAATTTAACTGTATCACAAAGAAATAGAAAACTTTTAAAGTAGAGAACCTGGCACATAATAAATGATAGCTGTTAGATGCACAAATGAATAAGTGACACACATATGATGGCTTATGGTCTTTAAGAACAGAGTACAGTAGACCCTTGATTTATGAACTCAGTTCATTCCTGAGGGCTGGTTGTAACTCAAGTTGTCAACTGAAGGCTCAGGCTGCTCTACATGGCCGTCAAACTCTCTCTTCCGTACACCGGCAGATCTCAGTGTCCTTAGAGAGACCCAGGATTTCTCAATTAACCCCACCCAAGAAAGGATGCTGCAGTGTTCCTTCCAGAACTCTTTAAGGGTTAAATCTGTATCTGAGCCATCTGTAAGCACAAGCAGCCCGCATTCAGGTCAGAACTCAAGACTTCGGTCATAAGTTAAAGCTAAAATTCCCGTCATAACTCAAGTTGTTCATGTGTCAGGCTCGTTGTAACTCAAGGGACCACTGTACTGGGTTTGAGGGCAACCCTGAGTTAAGAAAAAGTTCTCATTTCCCTCATGGGGTTGACTGTGCAAGCACTTGGCAGGCACAATGATGGGTAGGAGGCCACTCACAGTGGGAAGGAGGTCAATTGTGGCTGCACTCTAGGTAGTATTTCTGCATGCTTGCCCAAAGAACAGGTGGAGGGTACCTAACTGCACGGTACAGCCAAGCCCACTTACTCAGTTTCACCCACACGATGAGAGGAGGTGGAGACAGAGGATGAGCTGACAGCATCAGCCTTATCCTGAGGTCCATCCCATTCTGAACACGTGACATATTATGAGCCTGTACAGCCCTCCATATACTACTATCCAAAAGGGAGAACTAAACCAAAGCTTATGAGTTCTCACACTTGACATTTCAATTCCTGGAGAAGATTTAGGTAAAAGTCAACCATTGCCATGGTTAACCCTTATCAACCTTGTCACACATCGAGTGACATGGCGAGTAAAACCATTTATGTGGGAAAGTGATGTTTATAGTTTTGAAGGGTCCTAAGTTATGCAGTTATAGTTATGCAGGGTCCTAAGGAATAGTAAAATGCAAAATAAATGAGCCAAACAACAAGAATATTTTACCTTCTTATGAACATATTGATGATGAAAATATGTATTATTTAAGAGTTTGTACTATTTAAGAGGTGGTAGTAGAATTCATTCTAGAGACAAAAATTGTCTTTATTTAGAGAAACACTTTCATAGGTTTTTAGAACATGAGCACAATAAGAACTTGAGCATGTAGAACTTTTATGCTGTTGGAGCCAAGTTGCTCTCCTTTCCATGCTTCTTACTATGTTGCTCAGTTTTCTAGTCTGTAAAATGGGACTGATAAGAGTACACAGTTCATATTATTCATGAAAATTAAAGTAGTTAAAAGATATAAAGTGCTTAGCAAAGTTCCTGGCATAATGTAGATATGTAATAGATATTAGCCTCTACTACTAAAATGAGCCAGAAAGCTAAGTTGTTACATAAAGAAATTAGGTGGGAAACTATGAAGTCAAAAAAATAAATTAGTACAGGAGTAGAATGTTTAGCAAAACAGATGAAATAGGAGCCCCAGTGGAAGACATAATCAATAAAAATTACCTAGCTGGAGATGGTGAGCTGGTAGGGTGATAGGCAATGTTTGATATGCCTCTGAAAGATTCCCAACTCTTAGTGTTGTGCTTCTGTAATTTCTTTCTCAAGTATGAGAGAAAACTAATGACTTGCTTTACATTAACAAGAGTAGAGGAAAAGGTGATGGGAATAGGTTTTCCATGGTTAGAATACAAGAGATGCTCCTCTCTCTCTCTCTCTGAGGACTCCATGGCCAGGTGTCAAGGGAGGCCTCCGAGCAACAACCTGAATGCAGATGAATTCTGCCAATAACTATAAGAGAGAGCTAGGAAGGAGCCAGGTGAGCCACCTCTGGATTCCTGGCCCATCAAGACTGTAAACATGGCTGTTTTAAGTTATTATGCTTTGGAATAATTTGTTCCACATTCACAGATAACTAAAACAGAGAATGTGAAATGAAGGACTGAGGGGAAAATGGGCAAAGGCTTCCTAAGAACAAAGCCTACAGTACCGTGTTTTAATTTAACTGCTATGCTGATTTTGTAGTAAATACCTGTTGGTGCCTTCGATATTTATTCAAAGTCTACTACACAAAAGTGTCAAAAGCATAGTATTTTGGAGAAATCATAAAAAAGAATATAAATTCCAAGTTTATCCTAACAAGGGATAGAGAGAAAGGGTACGGCCATAAAAGATTGAAAATTTGTAAATGACCAGAAATGGGATCCTGGATGACAGGTAAATCACAGCCTTCTCCCTTCTGCCCTCACCTTCTCACTTCCAAAGTGTATGAAAATGCTATGGAGAGTGGATGGGTTTTTCCACCAGTTCCTCCTCTAACGTGATCAACTGTGTCAAACTCTACTGAAGGGACCAGAATTATCCACTGCATTTAACGACTCGGTGATCTCAGAGGGACTAAAGGAGGTGGTTGGGTGGAATGACGCAGATGCCGAGTGGACTGAGTTGTAAGAGCAAAGGGCAGATGGAGACCCTGTGGCAGCTTCACTTTCCTTTAATCACTGCACCTCCCTGGGATCAGTGTAAGGACTGAGGCAATTCGCAGTACTTGAGGTGTGATAAGCAATCAGGAAACGCTGGCTTGCCTTAGGGAATTGCACTGTTGGCCTTCTTTGGTTCTTTTTAAGTCTTTGTGTCTTATTTGCCTTGATGGAGAGAGGGCTATCATGAATTGTTCAGGAAATTATAAAACCCATTTATGTAGCAGGTCCAGTTTAGGAGGAAAAAGTCTCCAGTCAAGTTCAGAAAGATGTCTTTGTTGGTTCAGGTTGCTCTAACAGAATACTATAGATTAGGGGTTTTTTTAACAGCAAAAATTCATTTCTCACAGTTTTGGAGGCGTGGAAATGCAATATCAGTGCATGAGCAGACGTTGGAGACTGGTGAGGGCCTGTTCCTCTATACACAGACATCTCAGTGCAATGTTTTCACATAGTGGATGGGCAAGGCAGCTCTCTGGGCCTCTTCCAAAGGGGCAGTCATCTTCTCCACTAAGGCTCCACCCTCGTGACCTAATCCCCTCCCATGGGGCCCCATGCTAATGCAGTCACCTTAGGGATAGGGATTTATTTCAACATATACTAGAAAACAAACATTCAGAATCAGAAGGGCAAAAATAAAACTAAATCTCTCTGTTCCTCCCCAAATTCCTTCCCTTTTTCACTCCATGACAGTTTCATAAATACTCAGAGAGGCAGAGTCCAGCTGGATGCTGACATCCATGCTCAGCCCTAAGCACGCTGTTCGTCTCCTTTCATGTTGCTCAGCCTGACCTGACAGACTACTTCCAGGGTTCAGCGCAGCTGGTGTTTTCCATCTAAGACACAGCCAAAAGGGTGATCTTAGAGTCTGAACACCTGGGAGATCAGAGATCTTGGAGTCAGGAAACCTAATCTGGAGCCCTGGATCCACTTGGGGCATTTGTCTGTTCTTGCCAAAACATTTTAGAAATTTCCTGGTATCGATTCCATCATATGAAACATGAGGGTAGGTAATTCCTCCTTGCTGCCTTATAAGATTCTTATCAAGATCAAGTAAGACAATGCTTTGTAAGTTTTGTGGATGTAATATTACAAATATGCAAGTAATTCCCATCTCATTATAAAAATTCTCAAATATACATTTTAAGTGGAATATGACAATGTAAGAGATGTGATTAATATATACAGTGAGTGTTTACATTAAATGTCATTACAGTAAAAGACATATCACCATTAATCGCCCTCAGAATACTCTCCCTCACTTCAACACACTTATCCTATCCTCCTTACAGTTTCTGGAGCAGTTCAGGGCGTCCTTTTTCACAGGTGTCATTGCTTACACAGTTGTGGCTGCCTTGGTGTCCTAAATTGATGTAAAATGTTTAACTTTCACCGTCATTTTGACTTGGGGGAAGAGCCAGAAGTTGCATGGTATCAGATTCAGTGAGTAAGATGAGTAAGAGCACACCGTGAGGGTGTTATGAGCCTGTCTTTGTGCTGGATGCTATTCAGCAGCAGCATTCTCTGGACTGTTGATCACACCTTGTAAAGACACTCGTGAAGGGGGAGTTCTAGAGCTGCTAAGACAGTGGCAAGAATGTTAGGGTAAATGTTTTCAAAGGGAGGGGAGTACTTGATTGAGATTAATAGCAATGTGTCTTTTACTATAAACAGTTTTTAAAACATTCATTGTATATATTGAACACCCCTTGAATAGCAAAGTTAAAAATTAATAATTCCACTTCTAGGTATCTACACTAGAAAAGCTCTTGGATGGTTCTTTACAGAAATATCTAGAAGTATTTGCACAAAAGTGGTTATAGGAAAATACTGGAAGTAAATGTTCAGTAACAGAAGGATAGATAGCTATGTATGAAGCAGAAATAAAATGGAATATCATATAATGGCAAAAAAGGCATTGGAAATGTGTATCGTGCTGAAGGATGTTACATGTTAAAACCAGAGTGAGTGCATAAAAAAGAATGAGTTAAGAAAGGATGGTATTTCCTATGTGGTGGTATTTGTGTAAAGTTTTAAAATACGCAAAGTAGTATTTTATAGTGTATATGGACGTACAGATATAATGAAGAAAATATACAAAGTCTTGCATCATAAATTAAAATTCTTATCAGTGTTTTTCTCTAGGATAGGGACAGGGAGAAGGGTCCATAATGGGTACACGTGTGACTAAGCTGTGTCTTCAACTGTGGAGAAGGGCATTCTTTAGTTACTCTTTTGTGTATTGCCTGGGGCCTGACCAAGCCATGATTGTTGGGTTCTGGAGGAAGTCTAGCATAAGCATTGTAAGCCCCCCACCCCCAGTCAATACTAGATGCTTTGCTGAGATATAGGCCAAGATAGATAACATGATGGCTAACTGGTCAAGTCGCATTCCTATGATAATTGAGTTGTATTGTCCTTGGGTGGATATTCTCTGATTCCTTGGCTGCCTCCGGGGGTTCATTCTGAATAAATTGTTACTGATGATGGTAATCACGAGTCAGTCCTAGAGGCTGCTAGCACCTGATTACAGAATTTTGGCTTTCTTGGTTTTCATTTTTTATACATCTGCAGGCACCTAGTTTGGGGGATCTGTTCACCGTGGACAAAGTTGGATGAGCAGTCCTACATTCAACAAGCCATTTGTTTTGCTGGGGAAAAAAACTTGAAGCAAAAACAGCAAAATATTAGAATTTGAGAGGCATGGCATGTAGTTTTTTATACATTCTATAATCTATACATTATATAGTCTATATTTTCTTATATACTTAGAATTTTATAGAATGGTTTTCAAAAATGAAAAAATACCTATATAAAGAAAATAATAGGAAATGTAGACTAATGTTCACATATAAAGAGATTCTTAATAGTATAGCTAAAATAAGAAAGATGTTATCTAAATGATCAATAATTAATTAGTGGCCGAGTTGTAGTATGTCCATGTAATTGGACCAATGAAATTATTTTTCAAAAGAAAAATATTCAAGTAATACTAAATGTAAAGGCAGGATACAAAATAACATGCAATAATATCTAAAACATACATATTTGCATGTATAGGAGTGTGTGCATTTTTGTTTATGTAGGTAATAAACCAAAATTATAATAGTTTATATCTATAGTATAATATTAAAGACAGCATTAACTTCTTATTGCTTCTTTTCTATACATTGCAATTCTAAGATGAGGCACATGAAAAATCTGTAAATAAAACCTATAATGAAACTGTTTAAATGTTTAACCATTCAGACAGATCAGCGATTAGATAGCCATGAAAGTATGGCATTCATGTAACAACAGGACGGCTAGTATCTAAGCGACACAGATATTAATGCCATTTAATCTGCCTCTCCTGCCTGGAAGGAATGCATCAAGTTGAATAGATATAGTTTCTGTTTTAAGATCCCCAAGACATTTGTTAGCTGGCTCATATTTATAACCGTACCCCAGCACTCTCTCCTAAGCTCCTTGCTCATACAACCAACTGCAGGCCACACGTCAGCTCTGCTATAACCCTCACACCCTGAAAATCAGCATCGCAGAGTAAATAGTCCCCATCTCCTTGTTTCTGTCCCACTGGTTCCTCCTTCATCTATATCTCTTCATCAGTAAACGCCAGAAGCCTGCACCCAGCTGCGGAGACATCTTATCTCTCCCTGTCTCCTCCTCACTCCCAGAATCCCCCTGGGTATCTTAGTGTCTGGGTCTCGCCTAGGTCACTCTTTCCTGCCTTCATCTTGTGTTCCCCTTCAAGTCAGTCTCCAAACAACTGCCAGCATGCAATGTGCTCTTTCTAGAATGTAACAAAATATGAAAGAGAAGTTGAACAGACCTACAACATTTTGAATTGTGCCAAATAAAGATGCACAGTCATTGATGACTTTGTCTGAGAATATGTGATGGATGTGGATTCCCATTGCGCTTCTGCCTGCGCTCGCCCCACTCTGTGATCAAAGCCCTGTCGTGACTGAATGGCTCATGGTCATCTGATGGCAGTACCAGTCATTGCTCATGCACCAGAGCGCATGACTGCAGGGGAGAATGATTATAACTTCCCCAGCGACACTGGTGCTTTCAGTTCTAGAAACGGGAATATATTCTGTCCAATTACTGGAGAGGAAGAAGTAGAAGTAATCATTTTTGCTGCATCTCCTGCTTTCTTCTTTTCATTTGGTCAGGGGGAAAAATAAATCAACTTTAAATTATTACAAACCAGAGGAAGAAGAAACTATTTTAATATAAAAGCAGAATGTATACATATTTTTACAATCCCCCAAAGTATGATAATGCTGCATTTCAGCTGCAGAGTTGAGCTTTCTATGCCAAAAAAAAAAAATTAGAAATGTTTCTGAGGATGCTTTTTTGCCTGTACTATTACTTTGTTCCTTCTATTTATGAATCTCCTGGAAAGTAGCAAAATAATGTACCAGATTTTGGTACAAAAATAAGGTGTAAAAATTTGCTAAGATGTTATATTAAAGAATGTGTGGAAGTATTTATAATATATATTTTAAGAATCTAAAAAATACTTTAGCATAAAATAAGCTGTTTATGAATTAATGATGAATGTAAACAAAGAATTGAGGATTATGGATTCAGTTCTGTTAACTAAGTTTCATAATTTTTAGAAGATAACTATAGACCTTTAATATGGTGTTACTAGTAATAGAAGCAATAGTAGCAGTATTAGTAAGAGATATGTTAAGAGTCACAGCTAATACTGTCTCTAGCAGTCACTGGTTAGTACTTTAAATACATTTTTTAAAAGTTAATTCTTCCAGCTCCATTCTGTAGTTGGGAAAAAGTGAGACTCAGAAAACGTAAGTGACTTCTCCCCAGTCTCACTTACTGCAGAGTAGCACAACGCCTTTGTGACATCTGATGAATCATCATTAAACCAAAAGAAAAGGCAAAATCAAGTTGTATTCATCCAGTTAGAATATTGAAAGAACACAGTTCTGTGAAGCTGGGGGAGATCTCCATGGTCAACTCTCAGAAAGATATTCCTGAGCACTCTTGGAAAGAGCAATGTCGTCCCTCACCATGACCATCGAACTGCAGTAAGGCATCGTAAGCGGTATTTTAGAAAGTCTTATACTGGGCCCTGGTAGATTTCAGTGTGGTTGGCATCTGTCCTGCATTCCATTCCACTGAACATGCATGGGATTCCCAGCATGGCTAATTTAGCAGGACAAGGAACAAAGAGCACAGTGTCTGGGGCAATAAATAAACCCAAATTTTAAACCCCTGAGTTCTAAACTTGGTTCTGTTCTTCAATTCAGATATAAATCTATGCCTTTCCCTTCACTGGTCTAATTGAATTCTCCAGCCTGGCATGGCCTCTTTTCTCATCTTGACCCTGGCCTAACTTGACTTTCAGTGTGGTTCTCACCTTCTACTTCACTTTTAACTCTATCTAGTAACAAGTTTCCTGCTTTGAGTTACCTTAAATCTGTCAACATGAAAAAAATGTGGGGAGAGATAAGATATTTAGGGTAAAAAAAGATAATTCCCTTTAAGGAAAAAAATCAGTTCTGAGGATAAAGAATTCATGTGATATATAGGGTACTATCACTGCTAATGGAATTCCCATTTTCAAGTTTGAATTGCTTCAAGACAGAGGAAATATTAAATGACAAGGAGGGGAATCCCTCAGGAAATTATCCAAGCTGTTAGAACCATAAATGTAAGAAAGGAAGGAAATGAAACTATTGCTCATCAGAGCAGCTTTTCTTGGGAGTTTTAGGGAGGGAGCATCAGTTTCCTCAGTGCGTGATATTTTCCAGGTACACCACTCTGAAATGAAACACTATGCTACATTCACATCCACACAGCTCCTTTATCATCCCTTTTCCACTGTCCTATAGTTTCACAGAGGAATATGAACTCTAATAATTTGCAGTTGTTGTAAGCAGCTCCTCAAAGATTTATGAAATGTTGATGAAAAGAAAACCAAGATACACTTTTTCACCTTCACAAGTAAACATTTAAGGAGATTTTGACCTGAAATGTACACCAAAACCCATGTTCACAAACTGAAAACTGAGGACTCTTTCCTTGTTTTGGGGATGCAAAGTTTTGGCAAAGCTGTTAGCAATTCGTCCGGCAGTGGAATTCAAAATGGCGGAGCAGGTTATCAAAAGCATGGAAAAAAAATCCTCAAGAAGCTAGTGAAACTAAAATGTCTATGGTGGAGAGAAAAGAGGAAAGGAAAAACGAGAGAGAAACAAAGGCACAGGTAAACAATGACAGAGAGATATTTTTGACATGGGTTCATTTATAAAATGGCAAATATTTAAAGAAGAAATGTTTCCTTTGTTTCTCTGAAGTTCAGAGTTCTATTATTCCCATTTCTTCTTGCTCTTGTTGGGAAATGATCAGTGTTTTAAAAGGAAAGGTACCCTGTGGGGTTTCTTACAAAAATAAAACAAAATAAGGACGCTGCTCTGTGTAGCTGCCCTGCTCCACCCTGCACTTTATTGTCAGATAATGCGTACAGACACTACCCATTTGGGGTGGGAGTGAGGGGTCTGGGTTTCTTCAGTTCAAATCAGACACTGTGCTTTCTTTCTCCTAGACAGACGCAAAAAGCTTCAGACAGAAGACAGTTATTAATCGTGTGCATTTTTTGTTTTGCACCAGAGTCTGTTAGCCCTGGTGTATATGCCATGTCCTCCCGAGCGGCTCGATGTGGATTGTGGTCTGCTTGCCGTTATCTGCTCCTAACTGATTCTCAGAAGGCAGACATTCCATTGAGCTGAGCAAAGAGGATGCTGGTAAGTCCCCAGGGGCCAGCTGGGGCTGGCTTCTCCTCTTTCCCCTCTCACACTGTGGTACAACCAGCATTTCTCGGAGATCAAGAAGAGCTTGCAGAGCTACACGAATTTAAGGCTCAGGAGAGAGACTCTAATTAAATAATTAAACTGCCAGCTGGAGGTCACTTTACTACTCAGCTTTCATGAGGGAAACACAATGGAGCCGCTTTCCTGTGCTAACCACACAGACCCACCCCCAGCCAATGGGTTCCATTGCTGCCTT
Organism: Chinchilla lanigera; assembly: GCF_000276665.1. Classification (NCBI taxonomy): domain Eukaryota; kingdom Metazoa; phylum Chordata; class Mammalia; order Rodentia; family Chinchillidae; genus Chinchilla; species Chinchilla lanigera. The sequence continues at coordinate 10,912,815 of NW_004955429.1, read as the reverse complement.
AGCAAGAAACGCTCCCAAGGTGTCCTTCCAGAAAGCCTGAGGTTAATTAACACTAGGCACTGGAAACAGCAGAAAGGGCAAACATATTATCAAATTTGTTGAAACCTGACTGCAAGTGGAGCTGACTGATTAGCTTCTCATGATGCCATCACCATTTTAAAAGGAGTTAAAAAAAAATGCAGTTTCTCTCCTACTTCATTATACTGGCATGCAACTTTAGAAAACACACATCTGTGATATTATATCAGAGTCCTCATGTGGCTCAAAATAGTGAGTCTGCAGGTCAATAATAGTGCCAGGGAGTGAACAGATTATAGCACAGTTGCTAGGGGTCCTTAGAAATTTTTCACCAAAGCTCTGATTGTCGCAGGAGTAGAGATAATCAAAACTCATTCATTTACTTACTGGGCCATACATCTACCAAGAATTTGTGCATCAAATAGATTGGTACCTTTCTGTACAAAAACTACTGCTCCGGGCTATGTAAAAAGGAATTGAGGCTGGGTATTAATGTTGCATTTTTAGATTTTTATTTCTTCTATTGGCTGAATTTTGCATTTACTTCCAAGAGTAACGGCTTACAGTCTCCTGCGGGCTTACCCTCCTCCTCTTGAGACCAATGTGGACTAGACCTACTGCAAGAAGAGCTCTCATCTATATACCCAAAAGAGTATAGAGCTTGATTCCTATCCCCTGCCCGGTGCGCTTGTGCCCCACAGAATGAGCTTTGGTGGCTATGCACATTTGACTTTGACTTTGAGGAGGAACACTCCCCCACCCTCCACTGACATCACCTGTCCTTAGTGTCCATTGTATCTCCACCTTCTTTTCCTCTTTCTTCTCTTGAACACAAACCTTAACTGCATGTTCTTCCTTAGTGTTCTTCTTCCTGCTTTGGTTGACCAGGAGCTCAATTTTATAAATAAGCAAACTATGATCCTTAGGCCAGCGAGACAGTGAATAGAATTTCCACAAACAGAAACAAGGACTCAGCGATGTCTGGCATACAACTGACACCAGAAAGTGAAGGAATGAATGGGACTGACCTGAAAGCAAGGACACCTTTGACTTGCTTAAGTCAAAAGCCCCTCACACTTTTCCTTATACTGATACCTGAAGTTTGTATTCATTGGAAGTAGAAGGTCAAAGTGGCTCCAAAGTACTCCCGATATTATTTTCTCCCTTGACTTTTCCAGTTGTCCTTTATTTTGCTGTTCAGTTTCTTATATGCAACTATCACTTATATTTTACCAAAATACTTATCCTTATTTTAGGAAGTATAAGGTCATTATCTTAGTGCTGGCCTTACTACTAAGTTCTTTCTGATCTTGACCCTGACCCTTCCAAATCTCTATTTCTCTTTAAATAAGGAGACGGGACTAAGAGATCTTTTTTCTCTCTTCTTTTTTTTTTTTTCTCTCTCTTCTTTCAGCTTTTGCATTCCATGTATCTATGTGTTTATGACTGTCGCCCATATGGCTCTTAAAGTAATATTTCTACTCTAACAAGTAAACTGTTACAGGAGTTTTAAAAAAACATTGGCTGTTCCCATCTAAGCATAATTTACCTCGGTATTTAAGGGTACACTTGAGCTCTATTAAAAATCCCATGAATAGAAACATTATCTGACAACACCAGCAGCTCATTATTTTTCTCTTTGCTAATGACTCTTTCTAAGCAGTAGGACCAAGAAATTAATTTGAATGTCCCCAGAATGAATGATTGGCTTTGTATGAATTCAAAGTGCTGAGATTATTATGTAAGATATTGGACTTTAGGGTACATTTCACATCCGGTGTCCATCTGGCCATGAAGATAGATGGCTGGTGCTTCAATGCCTGCCTTCATGAGTCTCTGAACAACCAAGCTTTGCTGGGAGCCAAACTTCTAGCCTCGCCAGGCTCGAAACCTGGCTCGAAACCTCTGCAAACGTCCTGTCCCCATAACTGAGTCCACTTGGCAACCACAGACGGCAGATCGCAGACCTCTTTGTGCTTTACCTGTATGCTCTTTAAAACATTTCTTTGTCTCGCTGTAAATTTAATTGCTTGTATAAGAGAAGATGGCTTAGCTTACATGCAATTTATACAACTTCCTCATAAATAAATTTATAAATCAGAAAACAGCTTATGTTAGGCCATGTGTTCCAATTTCTCATCCTGAAAATATGAAATTCATAGGGCCCATCTGGCTCTTCTTTGGGTCTCGTTCCTGTTAACATGACGTCATCATTATTCCTTCTATATGTCACATTCGGCTGCCTTTTTCCACCAGCACCTTGTCCTCTTCACATGACCTCAGCCTCTCCATTATTTTTTGAAGTGGCTTCCCACTGATTTTGCCTTATCTTCTGTGTGCCACTAATTTCTCAGAGTCTGCAGAAAATCTCAGAAGCTCCTACCTCTCCTAAACTACCCTGACCAGTAGTCTCCCACCACTCCCAACACCAAACCTGCCCCTTACACGTTAGCAAAGAAGGAATCCAGTGGCTTTGTTCCAATCCGCATTCCAGCTGACCTCTGCAGAACCTGACACCTTGGGTCACTCATCACACACGGCTTCACCGTGGTTCCTGCATCACCACTTTCTCCACATTCTCCACTGACCTTCCCAAGGTCCCTTCCTTCCTCTTTCCTTTCTTTCTTTCTCTTTCTTTCTTTCTTTCTTTCTTTCTTTCTTTCTTTCTTTCTTTCTTCCTTCCTTCCTTCCTTCCTTCCTTCCTTCCCTCCCTTCTTTCTTCCTTCCTTCCTTCCTTCCTTCCTTCCTTCCTTCCTTCCTTCCTTCCTTCTTTCCTTCCTTTCCCTGGATTATTGGGGATTGAACCCACAACCTCGCTCATGCTAGGCAAGCACTCTACCACTGAGCTATGTCCCCAGCCTTTTATATTTTATTTTGAGACATGCTCTCACTAAGTTGCCCAGGCTCACCTCAAACTTATAGCCCTCCTTACTCAGGCTCACAATTAGCTAGGACTGTAGGCATGTATCACCACGCCCAGCTCACCGCCATATTTCTATCAGTGAGACTCTGTCACTTACATGTCACCTGTAGTATAAAACCTTTCTCTTTCCAGGCTTGAATGAACAACTCTTGCCACTTTTTCATGGCGATGCTGACAGGGAATTGAGTTCTAAGTGTGCTAAGTGCTTGCTGCTACACTATGAAAACCATTCTTCTGTTGAAGAGTTGGAGACCCAGAACCAGGGAGGAGCAGACGTCATGCTAACTCCAAACAAAGCACTCATAGAAGCAGCCCATGTTCATGGCTAGCACAAATTGCTAACTTTCTATACAACAGCAAGCAAGTCACTATGTTGTCTCAAATATCCCAATGACAAATATGTCACATTCCTCTTATTCTACTTAATGAAATGGAAGCTGAAAATTTAACTTTCTCTCAGGTGACACAGTTGGAAATGGCAGAGTCCAGGCTCAACCCCAGATTCATTCCACCAGGGAGCTAGATTTCTCAGCCGTGGGATCCCGGGGACTCACAGTTTGGGTGAGTTCCTGTTTTTTGTCACTGGCTTGCTCAAGTGCTTAGAGGTATCTGCTTCTTGATGCCTCCTGCCTGCTGCCTGAGCTATTCTGACAACTTCATACAGGCTTCACTAACACTGGCAAACTGTTGGAACAACAGTTCAACAATAATAACATTTTGTGTTTTGCACTCTTCCCAGCACCTGTCTATGCGTTTATTTTCCCTTTTCCATGCCTCTGACCAGATCATATTTGAAGTTCCACTTCCCCTGTCTGTTCCCTCCTGCTAAATTTATTAAGCCAAGCCCCAGGGGCTGCATGCTGAGATCTGGCTGTGGTGAACTGAAAACCTTGTGTATTTATACTCCACGGAGGTGGAAAACCCTTCTCTTGACCACAGGAGGGAAAAAAACACAGCCATGATGGGAGTGCCTTTGACCTTGGCTTTGGTCACAGGCTATGCCTGTTAACTTCTGTGCATTGTGGATTTTACCAAAGAGAAGACATCATATGTATTACGGACTTTCCCAGAAAAGAAGCTGCGCTCCCGCTTCTCTGCCGTCTGCGTCATGCAAAGTCAGGGAGGGAGCAAGTGGTCAGAAATGCTCCCCGCATGCAGGGCTACTACCAGTTCACCTCCGGCTCACTCTGCCTTCTCTTGCAGAGCTCTTCGTTTGCTTCAGTGTTTATTTCACCTTTATTCTTCGAGGCATTTTAAGAGAGCATAGAGTTCCTGGCTGCTAGTTATTTGCTTTCTTCAAACAGGACATCCTATCATTCCATTGTCTTTTTGTGGAAAAGTCAGGATTTGGCCTACCATTTTCTGAAAGGTATTTCCCCACTCCCCTGGCTGAGTTTAACATTTATAATTTACCTTTAGTTTTAAAAAGGTATCTTTCTACTGATCCTGCTTGGCTTTTTGGGTAATTATTATAAAATGATGTTCTCCTTCGGTTTTGGAAAAATCCTTGTCATTAGCTCTTTGTTCCTTTGTCTCATTTACCTCTCTTTTCTTCTGGGATTCTAATTAAATATATGTTAGACCTTTTCTATGTGTTCTCTGTGTGTCTTCACCCCTCCTCTAAATTTTTAATCTGCGTGATTGTCTGTGCTTTTTACCAGATAGATTCTTCCAACTTATTTTTCAGGTCATTATTTATCTCTTCATTTCAGTCCAACCCTCACTCCTTGAAAAAGAATCCATAAAAACAACAGTAAAACATCTTTGGCTGAGGTCTTAATTGTAGCTATAGCATTTACCATTTTTAAATTTTTCAATTGGTTCTTTTTCACAAACAACGTCCTTTTTATAGCTTGCAGTTTTTTGCTGAAAGCTCTAAGATTTGACCTTTATCTCCATGACTTTACAATCATAGTTGTTTAGAAACCTATGCTTGACATACTTAGTATCTTTATTTATTTTAATGGGTTTGCTTCTAGTAACTTGACACTGGGGTGCAGTCTCTGCGAAGGCTGTTTGACTTTCATTTTACGTGGGATGTGTGGTTGACTAGAACTTTTGCCCTAGTCGGGTTCTGGACTCCCACTCTGGCCTTCTTTGCCCTAAGAGGCTCTCAGAAGTGCTGCTAACTTCTTCTGGGTTAGAAAATGCCCCATGGGCAAACAGTTCCAAACACTGTGCCAACATCTCTTAGATATTAACTGGGAAATTTCATACTATGTTTCTAGTTCCTTGCTGCATTTAGAAAGATGTTTTAAAATTTCATCTAAAATTGTAAATTGTCTTTTTCAGGAGATTAGTTCCAAGTTAGCATTTTGAAAAGTGGGTGTCCTACACCCTAAGTTTGTATGATGCTCTGCCAACTTAGATGCTGAAGGCTCCATTGGAAGAAATATAGTCATAACTCAGCTGAGCTTTTAGCAACAATCTAGTCTTGCAAAGTAATACTTGAAATATACACCACTGGACTGGACTCCTTCCAAAAAATATGAAACAAATGTTAGAGTTTTCTTAACTTAAATTCAAAGAGAGCTAGCCAAGTGGGATTGTAGAAGAAACTGCCAGGAAGCGAAAACAGAAAGCTTCACTAACCAAGAGAATCTGGTTTATAGTTGAATGAAATGTCTATTAATACAAATGGTCCCTGGAAAACTTTCCATTAGAAAATCAGTAACCAAAATTTTAAATTGAAAACAAACAAAAAAAAGAAAACTTAATCCAGTCCTATATTAAGCAGAAAGCATGGTAATAACAGAAACTTTCTATCTTATAGCCAACTAACTGCCTGAGTCCTTCTCTTCCATCCCTATCTTCCAGTCTTTTTTTTTTTTTGCTACCCATTATTCATTTGTCCAAATACTAAATCAGGATATTCAGATCTCAAGAAAAGCAGAACTCTGTGAGAACCCCCAGAAGCTTAATAATATTTGATCTAAATTAGTTGTGACAAATATATTTTACTCCACTTCTCTGATCTCCTTTGAATCCAGTTCTGACCAGTGATATGGGAGGGGGTTTTGGAGAAATTTTGCTTTCCTAATGAAAACACCTGCACACACAAATACACAAAGCAGCAACAGCCAGCACTCTTCCGTGTCCCTTTCTCCAGATGTGGACACACAAAGAATGTTCAGGAAAAACAAAACAAGAAACATACTGTCGCCATTTTCCCGGTGATGAAGTAACAAATACAATGAAAGCCAAAAATGGCAGGGGAGACACTGAGCTGCTGAATAACCCTGGATACTGATTACCTCCTGTTCTGTTTTTAGTAAAAAGTAAATGTCCTTATATTTTAAGTGCTAGTGGTTGGCTTTCTGGTGATTTGACCAGAAAATACTCACAGCAAATAAAGTCAGTTAATGTACTCATCTGACAAGGTTTTGATCCAAGTTTGACTGAAGATAATACTTGAAATTTTTCTCACTTACTGTAATACAAGAATCTGGAAGTTCCAGGTCAAAGTCAGTGAAGTTCAAGAGGATGTGGTGATTTTTCTCAACTTGAATGACCCAAGTACATTCAGTATTACTTCTGTATTGGTTGGGGTAATTCGGAGAATGAATCTCTCCATTGGGAGTATGGAAAATCCCACCGCAACCTGTAAGTGAGAAACCCCATTTAACAGTGAGAGGAATCACTGATGCATAAAGCTAGCATTATCTGATCTAATAGTGTAGGTCAACATGCTACTTTTTTTGACTGTTAGTTTTATTTGGTCTTTGAAGAACTTTAAAGCTTTGAAGAACTGAATAGTCACACCAATTCATTCATCTCAATAGAAATAAGGAGGCATGTACTGTATAATACTAAGAAAATCCTTCAAATATGGTAATAAGGATGTCTAAAGTTATTCAAAACAGTAATAAAAAATAAATGTAAACAAAGTCATGCTTTCACAAAGCCATGAGATGTCTCTTTCCTGTTCTCTAAAATACAGCATAGGGGCTGGGGATTTAGCTCAGCGGCACAGTGCCTGCCTGGCAAGCGTGAGGTCATGAGTTCAATTCCTGGTACCAGAAAAAAATTTAAAAATTTTAAAAATTTAAAAAATAAAATGAAATAAAATACAGCATATTGTAAAAATAATCAGTTCCTTCAAAGTACTTGCTAACCTAGTAACATTTGATTTAACAAATAATTTAATATCTGTCTTTTAAAACTTTTAAATTTAATGTTCTAGATATAGTACAATTACTTGTGTTGTTTTTAATTCCTTTGATGTTATAAAATACCTGTTGGTAAAACATCTATCTCTATTATCATTATTGTTTGAGCTTATAATAATCTAAACCACTGGTAGAAATATAACAGCATTATGTTCTAGTAATTAAGAATCATTTAAGGGTCATCTCAGCACTGTGTGTGTAAATTCGTATGTAACCAGCTTTAAGAGAGATGCCACATAATTACTGTGTCACCTTGGAGTTGAAGTGGAGCTATAAGGTGGCCTGGTGTCCCATCTCTGTGTGGCCTTTTCTAGCTGTGAGATTTAGGGCAAATCACTGACTTCTTTAAGCCTCAGTTTCCCCACTTTTAAGATGGGGATATGAAACAGACTTCCCTCATAGTGCAACTATAAATATAAATGAGATAATCCTTGAAAAATAGTTAGAAAAGTAGCTGGTATATAGTAAGTATTCTGGAGATATCACTATTATTAATGGTTTCATAAGCTAATGCATTAAAACATTTTGTACTGTAATGCATAATTTAAAAATCAGCAACAGGTAACCTATTTAGACTATCTACAACTCTAGACAGAAAGTTACTACCCAACACAGTTATTCCTTGGAATTGACGAATTTAGTATTTATAGAGTTTGTATTTGCGAGATGCGAGAATCTGAGGCTGGAAAGTGGGCACGAGTCCTGTGGCAAGCAAAAGAGTGTGGCCAATGCCCCCCGATTCCTCTCTCATCACGGACTTGCGCGACTGTATCTTTGTTTTCAGGTACATGGGGAAATGCAGAAAATTAAACTCTATGCCACTTTTTAGAGAAGTGTACATGCCAATGCAGTATTAGCCATTTGGGAAGTCCCAAAGTCATCAGGGACTTGATTCAAAACTTTCTCCAATCATTTCCTAAAGCTGAACTGGGGGAGTACGGAAGGGTACCTCCTTTTTCCCCACTCACCTCCACTGAGTGCTTCCCAAGAGGCATTGAAGCCTCTCCCATTGACCGAGCTGTCGGTTTTAAATCGGACTGTCAGCTCGTTTCCGGTGCTGGAGACCTGAATGGGAGTCACTGAGGACCTCGGCGCGCACAGCTGGGTTAGCCTGGGGGAGTGGAAGTCAGGGCCTCCGTACACCTAAGACAGGGTGGGAGAAGAAAAAAAGGACATACTGAAGCAATTTCAGCCCTTCCCATGGTTGTTTTTTAATCACCAGCTCTTGGAATCTATTATGATTAGAGATGGAAAACAGCCTCCCTGGGTGGGGATGAACTGTAAACTTGAGCTGCCTTTTCAAAGGCGCTCCCTCTGACCTAGGAACACACAAGTTGAATCACCCAATAAACCTCTGCTTGTTTCATCAGCCAGAATCACAGAGGTGGACGGAATGGACCGCTGCAGAATCATTCCCCGTCCCCCGTTTTCCTCTTTTTTATGTCTCTCAAATGTTCTGCTTTCTCTGGTAGTGTTGCAGATAATACAATATGAAGTCTGGTTTCCTAACGCTTACATATAGGTACATATGAAGGGTCTTAACAGAAAGCCATTTTATTTATGAAAGTTGAGTTTACAGATTTTCTACTTAGATTTTTAAGAATTCCCATCGACTTTGCAAACTGAGTATTTTATAAGATTAGGCATCCAGTACAAAGGTTTTACCTCTGCAGAGGGAGGGGAAATACAATCTCTAGAAATGTGCTCTGCAGTCTCCTAATGAAGGGAACTGTACAGAATTTGTTCTGCTTCCCACTACTCACTGGATCAACAGATCCAACTTCTACTTAGAACCCCTTAGGCTCTGTGTGTGTGTGTGTGTGTGTGTGTGTGTGTGTGTGTGTGTGTGTGTGGGCAGGGATGAGAGGAACATCAGTATTGAACAGAAGTTATTGATCTCCCATCTTCAGGTCCAGTCAACATTGAATTTGTGGAAGACAGGCTACACTGGGCGACAGTTTTCACGTACAATGGTATCTGAGCTCTTCACAATCCGCCACCCCCATTTATAGGCACACAAATCTTTACTCAGAGCCCAAGCCAGAGAAGCAGCTCCCTGGCCTCCCCCGGGCCTGGCCCACCCTCAGGTCCTCTGCTGACTGATAGGGAAATCACTCAAGAGTTCTCTGGGCAGAGAGAGTGAGAACAAGAAGCCTACTTTGGGGGAAGAATGCATGATTTGAATCTATAATGATTTCTTTGTCTGATTAACTGCCCCCAGCCCTGGGGGAAAGGCCAAAATGAATGAAACTGCTGTTTCCCAGAGGGCTGAGCACAAGGGCTGTAATTGCAAAGGAATGAAACAGGCTGACTGCTTCGGGCTTATTTTCATTAGCAGGAGCTGATGTTTGTGTGGGCCCCTCAGTGCTATCAAAACCGGGACTTCAGGAAGAGCCTCCTGTGACCCTTTACACGTACACATATGCAAGTGGAGAGTTCCTTTCCCAGTTTCAGGACTCCTTGAGCCTGCTTCTGACAGCCTGTGCTGCTCACCACCCCAGCAAAATAACCAGCGCATACTTAGAAAGGACATTGAACATAAGCACTAACAAAGAAAACCCACATGTCAGCAAAACACCCTCTGTTTTTCCCTGCTCACGGGTCCCCTTGAGATCACACACATAATGGGAGCGAGTTGGCTGGGTCTGGAAGCCTCCACAAGAATAAGCCCTGCCACTTTGGACATTCTTTGCTTTCCCTGTCCCTGGGCTGAGCTCATAAACGACCTTTACAGAGAGATCGGCCTGTGCTAACTACCCTCAGCAGGCGATTGTGCTGGTGTTTTGCAAGCAGTGGGCTCCCTTTCCTACTGGATGCCAGCTCAGCCTCTCTCTACAGAGCTGTCTCAGAGATCACCATAAAATCAACCCAGTGTCTCCACGACCAAAACAATCGAACGGCGATTTTGGCTTCCGCACACCAAACCGATAGTTAAAGCACGTCCAACAGAGGAGAAGGACGGAAAGGGGTCAGGGTGTGGTTCACTCCACTATGGCCTATGATTCAACTTGGGGAGAAAAAGAATTGTTCTGATGATCAGAGATTAAAATGTATTTTTAACCAGTGCTCAGGATGGAGAACATTTCAAAGCCGTGGTTTTAATCTGTTTTGAACATTTCTTTCTGCTCTGTTAGCTCCATTTATTATTACAATCAAGTCAGCATTCCGCAGTTATGAGTAATCACATGGCTGATGCTTTACACAGCTGGCCACTTCCTAGGCAGTTGTTCCAGAGGGAGAAGATGGCTTCCCACGAATGTGGTGAATCCCAGGAAGCCCTACACCTGGTGACAGGAAGGCCCTACTGGGTTGTGATTAGCAGCACAAAGACGAGTGTGCGGACTGAGAACGTTAGCCATGGTATTAGGCCACACCTCATATGGATAGCACATTTTGAAACCTACTGCCAACATGTTATCAGTGATTAAGCAATGGCAAAAATTATTTTATCAGCAGCAGCCCAAATTTATGAGAGGGTAGCAGCTCTATCTCGTTTGAGCATTTGCAGAAAAGTGAAACAAGGTTTATGAACAAAAAGTCAAGAGGCTACTCCTTTCAGCCTTAAGAGAAATACTTTCCACAAATATTTAGAAGCTGCTAAATATTTCCCCAAACACTGATTTCAAAGGAACTTGGGAGTCCACTGCAGGGTCAGCTTGTCCTAACAAAAATAAACCCCAGGTTGACGGACATCTTTCTCCAATCTGCATTTCTCCAATATTCAAGGACCCTCTCCTTGAATGCTGCTCTCTGCCCGGGGTCCCTGAATTTGTCCCTCTGTTCTAGAGGCTGCTTGCAAGGCACAAGCCCTGCTTCTGCTTTCTCATGTAACGGATGTGACAAAGCACAAAGAACCCATTTACGCTTTGCCAAGTGGGCAACAAACATATGCACTTTGGAATATGAGAATGAAGGGTTTGGAACATTGCACATCACTGTGGACAAGCTTCTGCCAGCCCTTTGTAAGTGTAGAGGGTTTTATGCACCAAGTCATACCCTCACTGGGAAGAGAAATCAATGGAACATTCCACATGTGAGTGTTAGTCCTCCTTCTTACTGGGTGTGAATTTCGGGACGTGCCTTGTTCTCTCCCACTAAAAACCATTCCTCCTCTGAGATGGACTCGTGGTAGCGATCAGCAGTACTTCTGTGAAGACCAGGGTATGGGTTTCACCCACAGCCTGCACGGCTCTCTCTGATTTCATTTCCTGTAGTGCTGCTCCCCTTAGAGGGACTTGAGCTACTAAATATAGTCCCTCACGAGTCTGCATCTGATTTCCGAACTCCATTTCTTTTCACAGTGAGAAGTTATTTTCTAATCAAATAAAGACTTGAAAGCCCACCCTATACATTTCATCCCCTTGCGTATAGCACACAACTATGGTTTGACACCGGTTTACGTGGAGCATGGAGTAGTGACCAGGTTCATTCGTTATCTTTTCCCTTCGCCGTCCATGTGGTTATGGAAAAGCCCGCTAACCTGAGCCTTGGTTTTCACAGCTATGATATGGGGACAAAATCTTCCCTAGACCTCATGGGATTATGCAACACGCAAATGGAAAAATGGTTGTAAACATTCCTTTGTAAAACACGACAGCTGTGCAGTAATTTCAATATGTCAGTGAGAGATTTGGATGCTTTTGTTCACTGCACAAACATATTGGATGTTTACTATTTCCCAGGTAGTCTGGTACAAAGATAGAGTAGTTAAACAAAGCAAAGCAAGAGCACCTCACCTAAGGGAATGTAAGTTTTACTGGATTCGGAGTCCTTGCTGTAGCAGTCCCTACAGCTAAGGCGGTGAGTTTTGTTTGTACTTAGAAGCCATTAAATCATGCAGACAGATCAAAGTTCAGGAAACAGAGATAAAATCAATACACACACCACATGTGTATCCTAATGACTACATTCAAATGATAAAAACCTGATTATAATACAGTTTAGGGTCCAAGGTTCTCAAAAACCATCTTAATTTTCTGAGATGCACCCTTTGCAGTAGCACTGAAAGGTTCTCATCTTAAAATGCCCCATATCATGTACATGACCATTTTTTTAAAAAGCCTTCGCAGCAGATGCACCTGTGGAAACGTAAAAATAAGGTTTCTTGTGGGAACCAGTTGACCTCTGACCCATAGATAAGCAGTTTTGAGATTGCCC